>NC_142063.1:303938773-304254488 GCF_059756535.1 Pantherophis guttatus | reverse complement strand
ATGAAAAACAAAATTTGCAAAAAAATAAAAGTATGGAGAGGTATAATGAATGATTGTACATGTCAAAAGTAAGGTTTACCACAATGGTGTAAGTATTATGCCCCAATTCAGCTCCTAAATCTGATTTAGAAGAAGGCAGTGGGAAAATCACAACTCAGACCTTTACTTTTACTTTATTTTTATCAGACTCCATAGTCTCTTTAATTTTAAGACAGACATTACTACTCAATGTTTGCTTTACTTTGTTTTTCTTTTCATCTATTTGATGATAGATGGTGAAACTCCTAAGCCAGTGATCCATATATTGCTTATCCGTATGTTTAGGCTGTCTTATGTTTGGTGTGAAGATGTAAGAATTTTAAGATGGGGGAGTTGTAGCTGCAGTGGTCACTGCTATTCATATTGTTACAGCTCTTATGTAGTGACTGACTATTGTGATAAAAGATTATTTCTCTCCATTTCATCCAGATGGCTTTAAAATGTGTCCTAAGGTAAAAGTATTTAACACAGTATTTCTCCCCCCCCCCACATTATTTAAACACTATGTTTATTTATTTGACATTCTGTTGAAAGCTGCTATCTGTTCAATAATTCTCTGATAACAGAAATTTTCCAACAGAATTTCCCTTCAGTGTATCAAGATATGAGACAATATAATCTCAAATGTTACTGTGCTACTTATAGAAATAAATTATGGAGCAATTTCATTTGATAAATATTATAACCCCTTTGCCTGTTTTGGATTTTATCTCTGCACTTTTAAAGCAAGTAGATTAGGTTTTTTTTTTTATTATTAAATGCATTCACATTATCATCAGTGAGGACTGCAGAAGCAGAAAATTAATAGAGAAGGATGTTCATGTCCACCCATTTTACCCCAATTTATTATTTCAGCCAATGCAATCCAAATCATAGCATACTATGGGCTAAGGAAGTCCAGACAGCCCAGCAACAAGTATTACATTAAAGGTAGTATGCATGTATTAAACTGAGTTATTTCAAATTTTTATAGATACCTCTGAAAATAACTCTTTTGCATATTACCAGCTCCTATCATATCTTTGCTACATTTCTCATCAATGCCCACACAGGCAAAAGTCCATGCAGGGAACAGTGAAAGTTCTCACTATAATTTAGACAGCTTTCTAAACTGACATATTTATGTATTACGTATTTATAATACATATTTATGATTATGAGGAATTTGTTCTTTTTGTTGTTTTTGTCAGCTATATGGAAAATTAAATTAGAATATTCTGAATAAGCTGAATACAATTCACTGGGACAAGGAAAGGAAGGAGGGACAAAACTTTGTTGTCCAGTGGCCCTGAGAGAAAACAAAATCTAATTAATCTCTTAAAACCAGTTGGAATAGTAGTTAAGGTGCTGGACTAGGATCAAGGAAATCCAAGTTCAAGTCTACCCTTAGCCACAGAAGCTCATGGAGTGGCTTTGGGCCAGTTACTCTTTCTCAGCCCAATCTACTTCAAGGGCTATTGATATAGAAAAACTGGGAGGAAAGTACATTCTACATACATCTTGAATGCCTGAAGGAAAGTTGGGATACAAATCTAAAAACTGAACAATGTAAATTACATTGATTGTTATAATAGTTTGGCCATGGAACCAATGGCTTAGAGAAATAGAGGGATCTATCTCATTGGAAGTCTTTAAGTAGAAGCTGGGCAACTGGGTACTAAGAATGCTCCAGTTCTGGACATCCTGCACAGAGAGAGTTTGAACAAAATTGTTTGGAAATGCAAGAAGACTTAATGATTACTTTTACAGAAAGAACTGGAAACTCTGTGTTAAATTAAACTTAATGTTTCAAGTAATGTTAATAGCAAAGTGTATTAGTATTAATTGAAAAGATTTTTGACATATTCTGAGAATGCAAAGTAGCTGTATTTCTTGGAAAAGTGTCATTTTGAGCAGAAAGTAATTGGATAAAGTATTCAGAAAATGCATAGACTAAGAAGTCTTGCAAAGGACAATCTATATTATTAATATGAAAGCTACCAACTGATGTCTTTGATTCCTCTGATATAATGATTTCTATGGGATAGAGTTGTAGAAGTTCTTGAGAAGATAGGACATCCCATGAGCCAGGATTCAGAAACCAGGCCCAATAAAGAGTAATACTTATATAGTAAGAGCCTTTTGGAATACCCCGATTTTCCTGGTTGGGGAAAGTCAATGGCAAGCAAATGGTTGAACACCCTGCATTAAAAAAAAAATTGTCCAAAAAATGCCTACAAGCCATTGTTCTACTTAGTCACTTCTTGAGTCAGCACCACATACCAATCCAAAGACCTAACCAAAAACAATTCCTAACAGTATAAGCAAGCTTATCTCAAATTTGATCTTCTGTGCTATAAAACCCAGAATTAATAGATATTTGTTGAAACAAGTCCCATAGCCCCACTAATCCTCCTTCTCCCGGTCAGTATTTGCTTAATTCTGCATTCCATTATTCAATAAATGAACAATGGCTAGAGATACAGAAGCAGGACATACACTCATCTTTATTTTCTGGCTTGAAGTTCAGATTTTGGCCGTAGGGATAAAACCAGAAAAGGTCACCTACAGCAATGAACTATCTGGACCAGACACAAGTCTAGGGGACAGATTTTTATTAATTTAATTTCTTCCTACAGTGCCTTATCAGCTTTCCATTATTAATATATAATCTCAAAAAATAATTATTACAGATTTTGCCTACATTGAAGCAATATCACAAAGAGGGGAATGGCAATTTTCATTTATGTGCCCAGTGACACCATGCAAGTGTTTGATCTCTCTCTTCCTTTATTCCTTTATTAAATTTATACAATATATAATGATGTTGTAGGTTCTAGCCACTGAGAATTAAACTTGCTCCTGCTTCTAGATGACCCAAGTTGGTGATGGGAGACCAAAACAAAATGTTGGAAGTAGTTTTAACTGTATTAGGATATTCCTGATTGCCAGGTATTGTTGTTATCTACTTCCTTAGTGGAACTGCAGAGCCAATAGTTAATTAACAGCAAATCTTACGAGCTTTCAGAACATAACTATCTGAAACAGCTTTCTGACCCATCCTGAAAGCCTCTTTCAAATACAAGGGACTTCATTTACAAAACTAAGGGTGTTTCATATGGAGCTGAAAGATATGACAAATCTTAAAAGTTTATGATTCTTGTACTTATATGTTTTTGATGCTTAGGTAATTATGCTTTATAAAAGGTGATTTCTTCAACTGAAATTGTACCTACAGTATATAGTAGTAGTAAAAAGTTTCATTAACACACAAGCATCATTGGCATCCTTCAGTCTCAAGAGCCTATGGTATCGTGCTCTAGAAAGAGGTCCTAAAACAGCAACTAGTGTGACTAAAAAGACCAATTTGAGAGTGGCAATCCCTTCCACACTGAGGGCAGATACATTCTGTCCCCTGCCCAGACCCCAGATTTCGCTGGTTCCGGGACTGCCTCTTTGCCTCAGCCTGCCAAACAAGTGTCTCTTTGAATTGGAGAAGACATGCTGCATCTTTAGCCTCCAAGCTGAATGATCGGAGGTCAAGGTTTCCCAGTTGTTAATGTCCATTCCCAGGGCCTGCATCATTACAATTAATTTCCAGATAGGATATCCCCAGATTTAGAGCTGTCATCTAAATATTTTTTAATTCTTTAATAAGTCCCCTTTAAATGATTATTTAATTTCATTTAAATAATTCTCAATATTTCTTACATCTCAATATAGGATCCTTCTTAAAGTCTCAATTGTTAACCTACTGATTAAATCCTGCAATCCTGTAAATTATCCCAAAAATGTAGAATCTGAATGTAATAAAATTAATATAATTTAAAACAACCTGTAAACATGTGGTGGGCTTGATGATATTAATAGATATTGAAACCTACTTGTTAAGTTTCCAGAAAATTAAAGCTACAGTTCTGAGGTACAAGGCCAACTGCATTCAGAGAGATTTATGTTCCAATAGTCATTCTGTACTTTGAAATATCTGTATAATACTTGACTTTCCATAACAATGTTGGGTTTCTATTCTATGCTTGCCTCAGATTGTATTATATCAAAATGTTTTATAGAAAGAGAATTACATTAGTAATGACTTCTCTAAGGCTGCAAATCTACCCAGTTAGATCGAAATAAGGCCCATTAAATAGAGTGAGTATAACAAAAAATCCTTTGTCCTTTCCTACCAATTATATTTATTCATTTTCTTAGAATAAAAACATTTTAAATTAAGAGTGGGGAATCAGTGTCCTCTGGAAGGAGGAAAAATGGAAAAAGTGAACATAATCATAATTAATTTACCAAGCTAGGAACCAATTAGGGTCAAAATGAGCTGTTTGTTTAAGGATTTATCGTACTTACATTTTTGTACAAACATATGATCAAAATTCATTTTAGAAATATGATATGCAGAATACAGCACCGTTTTCAAAGCCATTGTAATTGTAATTACATTACATTGTAATGACATCATTATGCATCTTCTTCTGTTTTACCTGTTTCCATGTATATTCTTTTTATAATACTTCTACAACCAAAGGAGTGGCAAAACTAAAAGATGAAAATATAATCATTCATTGTAAAGGAGATATCTGCATTTCTTCCAAAGAGCAGAGAGGACAGAATTCTGAATATGCTTCAGAAGAATGCATATCCTTCCCAAGGTAATGGTATTTTGGCTTGCAAGACGTTCTGTGAAGATTTTATTTATGTGTCTATTGGATGATAACTATGGCATATAGACTTTTGTGACTAGAACCAAAAAAAGATGTGTTAATTAGTGAAAAAAGGAAATAAAAAGAGAATATATTATATTATGGGTCTAGAAAACTATGAGAATGGGAAGAATACTATAGATATGGATGAAGGTATTCTAACAGATAGATCAGAAAATATGAAATTGTATTATCACAATAGTTAATCTACATATGAAACTAGTAGAACACAAGTGGGTGGTAGTAATATATTATACAACACTGAATGGTGATAATGGAAAACCAGAAATGATTGTGGAGAAAAACCTCAACCTTAAAACTGTCTACTATGAACCTCACCCCATTCCTAAGAGGTCCATAAAGGGGATGTGAATAAGCACACTAGTGTGCCTATCGTCCCTGTCTTACTTTCCCCATTTATCTGTACTTACTTCCTTCGTTTATGTTTATACCTATACCTGCTGTCTTGTACATGTTTGACAAACAAAATAAATAAAATAAAATAAAATAAATATATTGAAAGAATGAAAGCCAGGGAAGAAGTAGAATATAAAACTGACTGAGGCACCAAACCAATGAATAACAATATTGGTTAAAGTATATACGTTTATACAAATATATATTTGTATTAAATAAGTGGTTTAAGCATAGGTCCAGACATATGAACACATGGCAAAACAGTATAAATCTAGAAACATGACTAATTTGATACTTTTGATGAAAGAATCAGAGAATTAGTAAATGATAGAAGGGTGATGATATGGGAAGACTTGTTTGATACTTGAGAGATCTTGAGAGAACATGCCATAAAAGAAGTAAAAGAAACTGGGAAAAAAAACCTAGCGTGAAAGTAGAAGAACTGCAGAAAGAAAAAAAAAACATGAGTCACATATAAAAAGTATTAGAAGATAGATTAAGGAATGGAAAGTAGAAATAAAGAAAAGGATTGTGGCTGAAATAAAGGAAAGAAGAATTATGTTACTGAGTATCATAGAAGTGATTGAAGTCACCCTAACAGGAAGTATGAAAAAAGAAGCTTGATGCAATGATGAAGTGAAAGAAACTATGGATGGAGAATAATGAATGTAAGGTAATGATTGCTGCAAGAAAACAAAGATAAAATAAAGGAAACTATTGTACAACTTCTATAGAAAGAAAAAAGTTACTTTAAATAATGCAGATGTGACAGAATATGCAGCTGGAAAAGGAGCATGTGTATGTGGGGGGCAATAGATCATCACTTCCTAGGAAAAAAGCAGGGCATTCCAGAGAGAGGGCATAAATGAGAGATTTCTGAACTGAATGGGGAAGGGAGGAAAAGTTTCAGGGTAGTTACCCCCTAGGATTTCCCAGGGTATATATATATTAGTTAGAAAGATATAGCTTTAGTCTGTTGAGATTTTTCTATTAGATGTAAGCAAATAAAGAACTGAACTCAAGCAGATCTTCCTGATCACATCAAACATATTAAGAGGCAAAGAAAATGCAGTACAATTTTGATGGACATAATGTTGTTTTGGAACTGTATGAAGAGAACAAAAAAGAACTCAAGTGCCTCATTGACAGTTTATTAAATAGAAGTCCAGGAAGGAAGAATGGTTTTCACAGATAGAAAGTTGTGGAGAAGTTTAGTGTGTGCTATTGGTATAAAGTAGATTAACTTATGTTTCTTTTGCTTACAATATCTATTGGCTTTATAGTAGTTTACTTGGTGTATTATCTCTTTTGTCTTTTCTGCATTCTAAATAATGTTCCTTACTCCAAAAGGAAACATTGTGAAGAGAATATATTTATTTATGTATATATGTAGGAAAGGAAAGAAAAGAGTGGGCAACAATTAAATATAAGCAACTACAGGAGGTTTAGTTGTTTGAGCATGCAGGTCAATATGAACTGAGTTCATAATCAGCCCTAGATTGAATCATGAAAAATAATAAACATATATCTTGTAGGAAAATAGCTCAGTATGAGGCAGCTAAGCAATAGCCTCACTGAAGTCATGGATGGAATTTGTGGAAAATAATAACTTAGGAGTAGGAGACAAATATGATGTTGTAGGCTGAAAGTCAGTTGCTCTTGCCTATCATCACTGAGCAAACTATGTAAATACTTGCATTTATTGCAGATACCAAGAAACAGTTTTAATCATAGGATATTGATAAACAAGGCAGCCTCACTGTGGGATTGAAAACAAATAGAAAAATGGCCACTGTGTACTTTGGACAGAATCTGAAAAAGTAGGAGGAGCATGAAAAATTAATTGGAAGCTGAAATTCATTTAATGATTTGACATTTGTTGCATTTTATACATTTAAAACTATCTCGGAATCAGAATGCTGTGATTTCTTGGCATTCTTGCATGGCTACGGATAATTAATACAGGAAGGAATTGTCATTCTCCCTTCATCATGGAGCCTCTTCAAGTGATGCTCTGACAACCAGCAAGCTGACATAGTGCCATTTCAATCTAGATTTGATTTGTCACTTTCACTACAACCTAAGCAGTAGTTTACATCTTGTGATTAGACTGCATGAGACAGAAGCTTAAAGAACCATCAACACAATGCTGACTTTGCATCAAAAATGACCAAGGAGATGCAGTTTCTAGCTCAGGATAAGCATGGATGGGTTCATTCCAAGAGACAGTTTCCCTGTTATTTACAGATAGGACATGACATAAACTGAACTAAATTGTGCAGCTGATATAAGTATAAATAAACAACAATGAGGTCATTCCAAATTGAACTTCACCAAGAGACATTGGGAAGATCATGACTCATGAATGTGTCTGGCATCTGGTTGATACAGGTTGGTAACTGAATGGGAGTCTAGCAGAGAATGTTAGGACAGTGTGGAAGACAAAAACTTCCTGAAAGAAAGCAAAACTTCCATATTGTTGCCAAGGGAATTTCAGATATATGCACAAAGTCATCAAGAGTTAAGCTCACTCTCAAGAAGCTCTCCTTTTAGTTTACTTTGAGTCATTTAGGGACCTTTGTGGACCACAATATAGCACAGGTTTACATCAATTACATCAATACTCATAAATAATTGGCAGAACACATTGCTACAGGATGGGATTTTGGCCACATCCTTTGATGTCATAAGACAAAAAGCAATAAACAAATTCATAGCAATGGTTTATACTCACAACATCTAAACAGAATGCTCCCATTGAAACTGGGGGACCTGGGGAAAATACTCAACAAGGTCAGTTGTCTTTGCATCCTGGCAAATATAGATGATGCTTTTCCTAAAATGGGAATTCATATAGCACTTGATTCAATTGAAAAGAACTCTGTTAATGCTCATGTAATATTCATGTAAACTCCATGTTCTCCTAAAAACAGCTCAATTTATTGATAATTTCTAAATGAAATCTTTAGAAAGAAGATGAACATTTGGTATTCAGGACAGTGTACTACTAAACTAAAATCTGTGGCATAGTCTAAAATGCAAATGAGACAATTTCTTTTCATATGACAAGTCTCCACCCATCCTGTGATTGTTCTGAGTAGGTTGATTGATTGCATGATTACTTTATAATGATACTTTTTTCAGATGGGTGTGTGAGTATGCAATGTGTTTACAACAGGCACTTGGAGATACAAAATTCTATAAACACATAATGTTTGGGAAAGAGTGGTTTCTGTACAGAATGCTAAATGAAACAACATAGAAGTCAGACATATTTATTTACCTACGTATATTCTAGAATATATACTTTTGTTTTTTGAAGAAAATCAAAATATTTTAGCAGATAGGTTTGTTCACTGAAATAAGCAGGTATTCTGGAAAGTAATAAGAAGCATACAATATTCTTGTTATTAATTATGTCAACTGGCCAACATAGTTCTGAGCAATAGAGTCCAAATAGGTGAATGCATATATAGGTGGCAAATGTCCAAATAGTAGCTGCACTGCACAATTGAAATGCCCCTTTTGAACTTGTGTTGCATGGATGACATACTAAAAAGGGGATGGGGTTTCTATCATGTTGCTGTCATTTTGACTTTTTTGATAACCCTCTCCCAATAGCCTTAACCCCAAGAGCTAAAAGAGCTAAAGGTGTATGCTACAGTATGATGAGAAGTAAAGAAATGCTCCAACAGGCAAGTTGGTTCATTTGATTATAAATGGAGCAATTCCAACACAATTCTGTAGAATGTGTTTTGTGTAAATGTGTGTGTGTGTCAAAAATGTCAAAATAGTGGCCACAACTTCATAAGTCCTTCTTTTATAACATGTGCTGCATGGATAGAAAACCCCCAAATGGATGGAGCTTCCATCACGTGGTTGTGGCTGTCTTCTTGATGTTTTGATATCCTCCCATACACACCCCACTCAACCCTTGTGGACAACTTTAGTCCCAAAAGAAAAATTAAATTGGTATGTCCAAAAGCCAAAGGGAGTAAAAGAATAGGTAAGTCTGTTCATTTTGTTATGCATGGACAAACACTAACACAATGCTGAGGTTGACATTTATTTATTTATTTATTTATTTATTTATTTATTTATTTATTTATTTATTTTTGAATTTGTATACTACCCTTCTCCCTAAGGACTCAGGGCGGTGTACAGCCACATAAAAACATAGAGTACAAATATTAAAATACCATTAAAAGATATATATAAATTTGGCCCCATAATTAAAAACAGTAACAAACCAATTAAAACATTTAAAAAGTGTTAAGCCAGCCGGCTTGCTGGAAAAAGAAAGTTTTAAGGGCACGGCGGAAGGCACCGAGGTCTTGGATTCTCCTTATCTCTGGGGGCAGCTGATTCCAGAGGGTAGGTGCCCGCACAGAGAAGGCCCTCCCCCTGGGGGTCACCAGCCTACATTGTTTGGCTGATGGCACCCCAAGGAGGCCCTCTCTATGGGAACGCACAGGTTGATGGGAGGCCGTCTGTAGCAGCAGGTGGTCTCGAAGATAACTAGGTCCTATGCCATGGACCGCTTTAAAGGTGATAACCAACACCTTGAAGCGCACCCGGAAGACCATTGGGAGCCAGTGCAGGTCATGCAGGACATGTTTATTTATTTGATTAAATTGATGGACCAGGATGCAAAAGTGATCCAGAATGCTATTGTATACATTATCATGTGTAAAGTGTGGAGTCTACCCAAAACCACAACCTCATGCGCAATAAAAATTTATCCCTTCTATTTCTGAATTCAAAATGTTCCTTTTGGCCTAAAATGCAATTGGCACTTAAATGCTGTTTGTGTTTGTCTACCTGAGCCTCTGGAAATGTTATCTTCTCCAATAATCAACCCAATTTACGACTAGAAAGAGCTTATTTTGCTTAGCATATTAGCACTTCCACTTCAGAATGATTCCTTTAGCATGATTCTGTAGTATTTACAATTTATGTAAGTACCGATTATATTTTCAAAGTCAAAGTGGAAAAAAATTGATAGATTGTAGACAGTCATTGTGCTTTCTTTAATAGTCAGTCTTGCATGTATTTGAATAATGCTTTATGAATGTAATTTGAGAGGTAAGAGCTTGATTCTTTTTTAAAAAAAATACACTTACATGGGCAGTATGAGCTCTTGCTGAGGATCTTCAGTGTACGGCTATTGTGTTCTTGGAGAGTTAATAATAATAAAAAAAAACCTCGGTTACATGGATACATAGTAAGGTAGGTGGAATTCAGGTAAATAAGTATTTATTCACATTCTTCTAGTAGCCAAGAGGGGGAAACTATTTTGATCATGCTACTTACACAGTCAGTTTCCGCTTGAGAAAATGAACAGTACAGATGTCTCATTCACAAGAGCTTTATTTTGGAACATCAGTAACAACCGATATTTGCAGAAGGGGTGTGCCAAATACCCTGAGGGTTGATTAGGAAATTCTACAAACATGGCTTTGGAACACTGGAAGCTGCATTATTCCAGGTCAAGAGGTTTTTCATGTCACTTGGTACCTGATCCTTTTAATTGGGGAGCAGCCTGGGGACTTCTGCATGTACAACATGATTCAGTAACTAAATTAGGATCTCTTCCTCTACAACTGTCCTAGAGCTGCATCTTAAAAAATATCCATGATAAAATCATTATGTTATTCATTGCCTGATTCACATATACCCTTCTATCCTCACTTTCAATAGCATTGTGTGCTGGGGCAGGAGCTGAATTAAGAAACTCTTGGTAGATAAATGTATGTGTAGAGTGTCAGACGTAAGTAGGAGATTACAGAACACATCATCCTAAGTGCCACTTCTAAATACAACATAGGTAGCTTGTGGGAAATGTCATTTAAAAAGAAAAGCAAGACTTTGCAACCATAGTTGATTATATCATTAGCCAAACTGGAAATAATCTCTTCTTATGGCTGTCACTACCCTGAAGTCTCTAAGCTCCCAAGCAGAAAAACAAATCACTTCGTTTAAATTATAATGCTGGAAATCATCTGGCAAAGCACCTAAAGGGAATGTGCAAATTTGCAAAGCTGTGTATAGGAGAATAAAATGGTAGAATATGGCTTAGGGAGGACAAGACAAAAGAATAATTCTAATAGAAGAAACTATCTGTAACTCAGGTTTGAACTGTGGAGTCCTTCATGCTCTCTAAGCTTGGTTGTTGGTCTGCAGATGTTTCGTTACCCAGCTAGGTAACCACAGTAATGAAATGTTTGCAAGAAAACAACCAAGTTCAGAAAGCACAAAGAATAATGTATTCAACTTCTGGATTATTATATGGATAAACTCATTTAATATTATTGTAAAAATATTGGAAATGGTTTGCCATTACCATATTCTAACAATCTAAAAAAGAACATTATTTGCATTTTAAAGTTAAACTTATATCATGAAAATGCTTATCTTTCTGCTCCTTTTACTTTTTCTGCAATCTGATTTTTTTCTGAGCTGTATTATTCAGATGTCATTGTACAAATGGGTTTGGGCAGGCTTTTTAACCAGAAGAGTTAATATCTTTCCATAGTTCAGCAGGTGTGATTTCTCCAACATGTTCTTGATTCACTGCCAATAATTTGCCAATAATTTGGGCACCATTCTAAGTCATGGTCAATAATGGTCCCACAGGTATCTATATAAAAAGCTAACAGTATCCCTACAAATATCTAAAAGCTTTTAGAATGGCATAAAGATTCTAAATAACTCTTGGGCTTAGAATTTCCAAAGATAACATAAATGCATGACTATAAATGCAAGACTAATTCTTAATTAGAGTTGCAAAGTGTCAAGGCACTAAAAACACCTCACATTATCTCCATTAACTATAATATGGTGGTGCTGGCAAGAACAGTAATACCACTATTTTGCAACTGCTGGTGCTGTTTTATTTTATGAGGTGCACTATGATTTACCTATATATTCAGAAAGAGGAATCTCTATTGTATTTCTAAAAAGTGTAAAAAGAAATGTTGATAAATTACTTGGAAACCTAGGTCACAAATGACCAGGATTTGTATAGGTGACCCTGATTTGATTTGTACTGTATGTTTAGGTACAGATTTGCTTTTCTCAATTATGGAATCATAAAACATAGATTTCTGCCAACCAAGCAAACAACTAGCCCGTATCTTCAATATGGTTCAGCAACAACTCTCCAAAGTTTCAGCTAATTTTTAAGCAAAGAAACCAGATATTGGCATTAGAAGCCTCACAAAAGAAACCAATGACATTTGAATGTATCCAAAATGAAATCAACTTAGGCCCTTTTATTTTATAAAAAAATCAAAATCAAAATTAAATGCACAGGTATAGTATATGTGGTACCTTGCTCAATAGTAGTAACTGTGAGAGGGAGCTTGGAATCCTAGTGGACAACCATTTAAATATGAGCTAGCAGTGTGCAGCAGCTGCCAAAAAGGCCAACACAGTTCTGGGCTGCATAAACAGAGGGATAGAATCAAGATCACATGAAGTGTTAATACCACTTTATAATGCCTTGGTAAGGCCACATGTGGAATGCTGCATTCAGTTTTGGTTTCCACGATGTAAAAAAGATGTTGAGTCTCTAGAAAGAGTGCAGAGAAGAGCAACAAAGATAATTAGGGGACTGGAGGCTAAAATACATGAAGAATGGTTGCAGAAACTGGGTATGTCTAGTTTAATGAAAAGAAGGACTAGGGGAGACATGATAGCAGTGTTCCAATATCTCAGGGGTTGCCACAAAGAAGAGGGAGTCAAACTATTCTCCAAAGCACCTGGAGAACAAGAAGCAATGGGTGGAAACTAATCAAGGAGAGAAGCAACTTAGAACTAAGGAGAAATTTCCTGACAGTTAGAACAATTAATAAGTGGAAAAACTTGCCTCCAGAAGTTGTGAATGCTCCAACACTGGAAGTTTTTAAGAAGAGATTCATTTGTCTAAAATGGTATAGGGTTTCCTGCCTGGGCAGGGGGTTGGACTAGAAGACCTCCAAGGTCCCTTCCAACTCTGCTATTCTATTCTATTCTATTCTATTCTATTCTATTCTATTCTATTCTATTCTATTCTATTCTATTCTATTCTATTCTATTCTATTCTATTCTAAATGAGTCCCATCACTAAATTTCCCCAAAGTCATGTTGTGTTGTCTTGCCATGGGATAAGACAATTCTGGGAGTTGAAGTCTACCCATTTTAAAGTTGCCAAGGTTGAGAAATGCTGATCTAAAACCACCTTCTGGCTGGAAAGCATATTCAGGATCTCATGTTTGATGTCAGAAAATGGAGAATTCAGGATAAACCAACATGCGTGCCCACATAAAATATACAATATTAGTTCTTTAAAATGTTGTCATTTCAATTTTCCAAAATCCTCTATAAATTGTATAGGACTTTAAGGACAACTTTTGAGAAGTCAAGGGTATTTGTTTTACACATTAATTCATTTTATTCCTATCTGCATTATAACTCTAGGCATTACTACTGTCCTTATATTTTCCTGACATAATTTCTATAAGACTTGGAATGTGAAAGTGTTTCAGTTTTGTAAAAAGTTGGCATTGAAGATTATTTTCTTTGCCACCTTGTAGTTGCTGAAAATTGCAATATGTGAATACTGTATTATCACTATTTTGGATGCTTTAAAATGTATATTACTTAGTGGGCAAATACTATAAATTATTTTGCCAGTACTGCTTTTGTTTTTGTTCAGATTAACCATACTACAAACTGACTTGCTCTTCTTCAAAAGTGAAGCATGTATTGGAACTTGCTTCATTTAAAATGGATTATATAGTCACAGTAGAACTATACTTACACTGAAAAAAAAAAGATTTGACTGCTTTATGCTTGATTCACAATTTAAACGTCTACTGCAGTAGACGTTGCAGGAGGTTTAAGACCAAACAAACATACATATACTTAGTGATTTGATTACAGATCAGCAGGGAATAAACAAAAACACCCCCTTTGTGTTATATTAAAATCATACTTTTGTTCCCATGTTAGATGCTCACAACACTGCTCTTATAAAAATGGAATGAGCAGCATGCAGCCAGTTCAGTTGCAAACAAATATCTTATTTACCATTTTTAGTTAAATGCATTCTTGAAGAAAATAGTAAAGAGGGTAGAATATACATTCTTCAGTGAGAATACCATTTTAAAAACGTAACCCTTCGTCTACATCCTGAATAATACAGACAAATAAAGCAGAAAGTGAGAGAGCAGGAAGTGCAACCACCTTGAAGGACATCATGCGGGAAGAGCATCTATTTTGGGGGGGGAAACTGAGAAGGAGAAAAATGGGCTGCTTGAAAAGAAGGTGATAGGAGCTGAGATTTAACGTTCAGAAAAAGAAGCCTTGAAGAATACGGATGGTCATGTCCCAGCAGATCATCCTGGACTAAGGGAAGAAGGGGCCACTGGCACAGTGAATGGAATCACTTCTTTAGGGAGGAGAACTATAGGTATATCTGCTCACTTCTCAGGGTGAAGTGACCTCCAAAGTCAACAAAAATATCTATTGGAGTTAGGGAGTTACGGATTTTGGAGTTAGCAAGTTAGGGATCTTGTTCTCCAACACCAGGGAGAGCAACAGAAGGAAAGAGCATCAAATAGACCTAAAATATCCTAATTAGCTGCCATAATCATTTGATGTGGACATTGTCATTTAATTCATCTATGGGCAATGAGTGATTCATAACCTGCCTATGGCTCTCAGCCAGAACACGCAGGAGTCCAGTGTTCCGGTTGCCAGCTGTTCCTAATCAATTGGGCAGCAGGAACAGCAAGTTTCCTTGCTTTCTCCCTGCTGTTTCCCTGCCACTCACAGAAGTGGGAAAAATAATATTGATAAGGATGTCTCAGAGGGAGGTTAAAGACTCTTCCCTTCTCTCAGTGAACCCTGGCAGAGATACATTTTTTCTGAGCCATTGAAAGTACAGAAACAGCATTCCTGCTAAATGGTCATAGAGGAGACTCTTTCCTCTTTACACCATACCTACACTTTTATCCATCCTCATGATCAAAAATGGATTTTCAGCAAGGATAATTTTGACCCAACTAGCTGGGAAAGTGTAGGAAAAGGAATAGCAGAGCCTGGGGCAGTGTCAAAAAAGGAATCAGCCTAGAGACTCTATGTTGCCACAAGTGGACTAAGTCCAACCCCCACCCTGAATTTCATTAATCCTTATCTATCCCCAAAATAGTGCTAACCATTAGTTGACTAGATTCCTATGCATTGGCTTGAGCAATCAGTTTAATTGCAACTTAATGTGTGGTGCTTTGCACCTGACAGAAAGAAAGAAATTAAAAATTTCTTTTCTGCTAATTTATCCTTATCAAAATCTGTAGATTAATCATTTTGTGTGTGTATATATACGTGCATGATGGAATGGAAGTGTGTGTGTGGTATTTTTACCATTACCAGCATCACCATTAGCTTGGGTTATCTGTGAACATTTTCTTAGAGACTATATATAACAGTTACAATTGCTACTGTATTTTTCAGAATATAAGACGCAGTGGAGTATAAGACACACCTTAGTTTTTGGGGAGGAAAAGGGGGGGGGGGAAATTCTGCCTACCAAGTATTCATCTGGCTAGCGTCTTTAGTCTGGTCAGCTTCAGCACATTAGTTCCTGGTTTTGAGCGTTGGGGATAAAAAACAGCTTCTAAAGCATAGCTGATCTTCAGAGAGAGAAGCAATGAGAAAAGCAGGCGAAGCACACGGAAGATCGCTTCACTTGTTAGCGCCTCATTAGGGCTGAAAAAAAGCTTCGAAAAAGCTACATTTGTAGTATAAGACACACCCAAATTTTCAGCCTCTATTAAAGGGGAAAAGAGTGCATCTTATACTCCGAAAAATATGGTATATAGGACACGGGTCCCCAACCCCTGGGCTGCAGCCCACTATCGGGCCATGGCCTATTCGGAATTGGGTTGTGTGAGTAGCTGGCCAGATTGCACGCACACAGCTCAACTTGCATGAGCAGCAGGCCAGCAAGCAATTGTGCACACAAATGGCGGGCCAGTGGACAATTGCGCATGTTCATGCCGGCCCACCATTCATGCAAGTTGAGCTGTACACGTACACACCAGCCCACCACTACATAAGGGCTGTGTATGCACATGCATGCCAACCCACCATTCACGTGGCCCAGTTACCGTCTCCCTTGCATCCAGGCCACCAAGCTACAAAGTATGGGTATCACTGATATAGGAGATATAATTTTTCTTCAGAAGAAATTTTGCAACATGATCTAACCTTAGAAATCATTTCTATATAATTGAAAGTAGAATCCTGATCACTCTAATCATAAGATGAAAATGGGAACAGAATAAAAAAATCATCAGTTTGGGCTTTAGTACAATTGACATAAGAGTTCATGACCATCATAACAAGAGAGCTAGTGTGATGTAGTGTTTAAGAGGCTGGCCTAGAAATCAGGACACTATGAATTCTAAGCATGATAGCCAGTTGGATAACTTTGGGCCAGTTACTCTCTCTCAGCCCACCTTACCTCACTATTTTGTTGTGAGCAAAATAGAAGGTAGGAGCATTAGGTATGTTTTCTGCCTTGAGTTGACCAACTATGGATATAAGCATGTACCGGGTAGACATTCATTCACATGAAGCAGCAGCAATAGAGCTGGTTGTATACATGTACTCTGAGAGGGGTAACAACGTGGCAATGAGGGAAAATGGAGGAAGAATGAATGAAGGTTACTAACTTTAGAAGATACTCAGGGTTACTTGAAAGAGTAGTTATCTGGACAAATGGAAGAGATGGAATACCATGTCTGACACCTTTTTAGAGAAAGGAATAACAAAAATATATTAGAAACACTTGCAGAAAATCAGACATGCTCTATGGGAGTGAAACACTGCATGGAAAAAAAAGAATGATTCTTGTCAAACTTGAAAGTGTCAGAATTAAATCAAACTATACAAGATAACTGCAGTTATTTATTATTTCTAATTTCAGAATGAAGAGAATCATATCCAAGGAATATCTAATATACAAAGAAAAACATTATCAACATTTGACAATCAATTCTGATAATAAACTGAATAATTAAAATGTTTTTGATCCAAGCTTAGTTATATAATTGAATGGGATAAATTAATGTGAACTATTTTGTCCCATTAATTTCAGTGGGTCTAATCTAAGGATGTGTCTAACTCAATAGTGTACATCATTTTTAAATAACAGTGGAAAAGAAGAAGAGATGACAGCAGGAAATTCAATTTCAGCATCTCCATCCCTTCATCTGATCATTCGAGCTATAGCCTGGTCAGTCATCAATTAAACATCAATAATTTACGATGAAACAGTGTTCAAAGTGCAGCAAATAGATTTTGTTAATAATTCTTACAAGAGATTGGTAAGATCGACTAGAACGATAAACCCAGCTGATACTTAAAAATAAACAACAGCTAATTTTCCTGAAGTCTGTGGGAAGATACCAGCATTTATTTTCTCTCTATGCTTTCTCACATTCATTTTGTTTATTCTCAGGACTACAGCTCATTCCATTTTCTTTTCTGGGAGACAAGGTGGCAAACTAAAACATTTATTTGACTAGAGAAATTTTTTTCTCAGTAAATAAACAGGTTCTGAATGCTTCTGCCATTCACATTTAAGAGATGCCAAGATGCCTCTCTACGTTTGCAGAGATGCCTCTCTACATACACACATACAAAAACACACACAACCCTTACACACTTTGCTGTTTGAAAGGAAAGTTTAAAGTGAATCACATATCCAAAGACAAGCTTCTGTATGGAATGCCCACAACATATTTAATCTTATATTATTCCTAGAAAGTGATAGAAAATAACATTTGATATAAAATGGTTTAACTGCAAAATATCTCCAGAAAGCTAGGAAAAAAAAGAGTCTAGATTGAACAAAAAGGGCAAGTCAGGTTCTTGTTTAATATGTTCTTAAATTCTTGTTAACTTCGAACACAATGGTATTGAACAAGGAGGCTTACATCTAGTCCTTGTAGTTGTGGTTGTTGCAGTGTCCCCATTATCATATATAGCATTTTGGGCACCTGGCAGTTGGCTCATAATTACAACAGTTGCAGCATCTTCTGTTATGATGTGGGGTTGAGGGGTACCCCGGACCGTGAACCAGCTCATGAGCAAACACACTAGGACTGAAATAAATCTGACAGAGGCGTCTTGTGTAAAAATATAATTTACTTTAAAACATTTAAAAAGCACTATGTCTTTAAAAAAGCACGTTTAGTAACAAAGTCTTATCTTGGTTATGTGAAGCCAGGCTATCTCCCTAGATTCCTCTCCACAATACCGAAACAGTTCACAAGAGAAAAAGGTTAACATGACAATAAGCAGCTTCGGTGTCGATACATCATCGAGGTAGTAGAAGGGCCGCAGCATAAACTTCACAGCTAAAAAAGTCACCTGAAGAAAAAACAATTTCAATCAGCAAACGTAGCTTGAAGCTTGTGGGAGGAAGAATGTCCAGCAGCAGCAGTTCTGATGATGGCTTGCGTGCTTCAAAACAGCAAAAGGCAAGCATCTGTAGGAGTATCTCTGCAACAGCGTCTGGAGTCCTTATCTGTGTTCTCCTCCCTTCTGTAACGTTGCACTGAGCTCTGCATCCAGCTTCCAGCAGGAGCTCTGCATTTAGGCCTAAACAGCATTTAGGCCCAAGTAGCAAGCGAAAAGGTCCTTGCTTATATGGGGAGTTAACCTGCAATTAACTAGGGTGGGGAAGGCTTGCAGGTAATTGCAAACAGGAGATGGCTTGATTGAAACCATACTGTTTGTGACTGATCAAGTAGCCACAGCAATCCTGAAAACACTCATGACATCTTCTGTTCATGTTATCACCATTTGTGATCTTCACTGCTGGATTTTGACAAGCAAAGTCAATGGAAAAGCCAGCAAGATGTCAGAAAATGATTACATGTCAACTGTGTACAATTTGCTTAAAATTATGTAGGGGATGAACAGGCTGAGCTGGAAGGCAGAGTTAAACATGTCAACAGTATGGAATCTTTGCACTCCCACAAGAGACCTAGGTTCAGCCCCCAGTGAATTCTGTTGACCCTTATCTTGTGAGATCCGGCCATGAATGGTGTGAATGGCTTTTAATATTTTAATTTTTAAATGGTTTTATAATGGTTTTTTTAAAAAAATGCATTGTAAACTGCCCTGAGTCTCCGGAGAAAGGCGGCATATAAATTGAATAAATAAATAAAAAAAATCTAGCACCAATTTAACTTTGATCATTAGTTGATCGGATTCTTGTGCACAGGTAGCAATAATAAACTCTTCAGTGCTCTGAACTCAGTAAGTGTTCCTGGTTCTTTGTGCCTGACACAGTGACACAGTGGCAACTGTGCAACCATCATTGGAAGTTAGTGTGGTCACATGATGTTGTTTTTAAAACCACATTGATGGAATTGTTATTCTCAGTTACTGCCATTAAGTGAGGATTACCTATAGTAAATTAGATGGACAATGGTGTAAAGTAGAACAATTGTTATCCACAGCCTAATTATCACATATCTGCACTTAGAAAAATTGTTATCACAGCTTGGTGTCTAGAGTAAAAACATTTTGATGTTTCTGGGTTTCAGGATGTATTTTTATGTGCGTTTGCACATTCATTGTCTCACTATCCACATTCTTGATAGCTGTAGTTGTTCAGCTGGAATGGAGGTCCCACTAATCTCAAGGGCCATTTCTCGAGGCAGCTTTTTATTTGACTTCCTGGAGACAGGTATACTTGATCAGTTAGAAAACATTCATATGAGGATTTACGAATTTATGTACATTAAAGTTATAACAATAGGAAGACAAAATAATTAAAAATACAATTACATATCACACTAAAACTTACTTGCTTTGGAGTGTTCCATGATGCTGGTCTTTGTGGTCTATAAACTATGAATTATGGTTTGATATAATGGCTGAATTAGACCATTACAGTAATATGAAAATCACTTCGGACAATAACCAGCGATTACAAGTTGAAACACAGTAGTAACAACATTTGAATGGTTGAATGGTACTTCAAGCACAGACAAATATGTTTTTAATATCCATTTTAAGACCATACTGAATCCGAAATGAATGAAATATCTATCTGACTACAACAATATCTATTTACTGAGGGCAGAAAAGATTGAAGCAGTCTTCAATCAACTTAATGGTTAAATTCAGTTTCTTTCTTAATGGAGGAAAGGCATTTTACCTCCATGGTTAGTAGACTATTTATTCATTCATTCAATCAATCAATCAATCAATCAAATTGCTGCCAATCTCATACAAGGTGACTCTAGGCAGCATACAACAAAAAGGTGATATGGAATATCTTAGCAGACAGGACCTACAACATTTTTTTCCTGCTGGACCTGATGTGACAGTAGAAGTAATTTGGAAGAGGCAGTCCCTCAGATAATCAAACAATGGAGATTCATGCATGCTTTCCTATCAATGAGGAAAGTCTAAATAATCTGTTCATGTATGACTGACTATGATAGAAGCCTAAGAATGATCACCTTGAAGACTATGCCTGCGCACAGTTCTGAACAGAAATATATGTCTGATAATTCTTCTCAATGAGAAAGGGTGCTAGACAGTATTATTTTGGTAAAAAAATGACTGCTTTATGCAATATTAATCATAGTCATTGTATTCTGGCTCCTAAAACAGAATAAAATAAACTTAAATTTTAAATAGGGGAAATGCCTATTCATTATTTGCTGATCAATTCTAACTGAATTGTAGAGATCTTTGTTAAAGACCCCAAGAAAGTAATTATCTTGCCTGACTCTCTGGCTGGAAGGAAAGAAGGATGGCATTTGCAAACTGTCTTCCTCACATTTTTTTAATGAAACCATGGGAGCAATTAAAGGTATGTCAACTTCAGGACTGGCATAAATTACATGCTGGGTTAGAGGGATGTCAGGGAGCCACTGGGATTGGTCAATACCTGACACATCTCTTCTTTCCTTTTTTACATATACATTTGAATTATTTGTTTTGGGGGAGCAGATTTAGAAACTTTGCATATTTCATAGGCTGAAATAGGGGTTTCCTAATATTGGGATTTTCTTTTCTAAAGAGAGAAACCACTTTTGACTCTCAGAGACATAAATATGTGAAACATCTGGCCCCCTTGAATGTTGCTCTAAATCCATAGGTCTAAAGCCTTATAATGTATTTTAAACATTTACTTCCTTTTCCAAATGTTGCTTATCTGAAAAGGCAAAAGCATATTATGTATGTAGGTGTAACTTTCACTAAAATAGAACAACTCCTGTAAAGCAATTTTATTTTTTTTAAAAGCTCATCAAAATTTTGTGTAAAACCTTGTGCATTTAATTCTTTGATTTTGTAAATTAATTTGTAAATTCAAACCAATTGCTGAGGATGTTAACAATAAAACAAGCAAAAGAAGGCATTGCCCATTCCTTCATTGCATCAGGTAATTTAGCATTATCCTTTACCAACAGTAATAGAAGGACAAATTTAAAATGTATGCAGGAGGAATTCACAAACAGCTGCTTCCCATTTTATCTTTTTATTCCCCTTTTCCAACCAAATGGAAAGTGACATTCCATAGCTATTATGCGCAGTGATATCTTACAAGTCAATTTGTCAGTCTCATTTTCAGATGATGCAACTCTTTATCTCACATGACTAGGCCTATAGAAATGTCCCCAAAGAGGAGACAACGCCTCACCAACAACCAGGCAAAAAGGTCAGGTTGTTGGATAGTCCCTTGAAAAACAGTCTTCATGTCTTGCAACTTTTTCTGATCTGCTGGACATGTCCAGACTGAAAAGGTTTGGTTCACCTAAGGGACCAGCACCTCCTCCCCCATTTTTATACTGCTGTGGGGTTAATAGCTATGTCGTGTGGGGTCAGGAAAGACATCTGTGTCTCAGATAATATGCTTACGGTGATTACCACACATAATTGACTGACCTTCCCTCATTCTTTGCCTGCTACAGGCCATGGCTGATAGGGTGAGATGTTCCGAGGGAGTTTATTTTCCATCACATACAATTGTGCTGCTGAGCAAATATTTTAGCAAGCTTTGAATGCATCACCTCTCAAGCTCTGGGTTTAACAGTTAAAATATTAAAGCTGTGACTGACTTAATAATATTAGATTTTAAATCAGCTCGCAAAAGGAGGAAGGCAAAAATCAGCAAATTCTACTTACAGAACATTTTTAGATAGACTTAAATAAACAGTAAACTTCAGAGATTTTTACAGGTCTGTTTAGGAATTTTCCTCCCTATCTTCAAATGGCCTTGCTTCAAAAGGTTCAAGAAGAGGGCTGTATCAAAGATGGTAGTAATAGTCGCAAAGAAGACAAATCTTACAAATGCTTAACCGCAGGTGGTTTTACAGTGACAAATACCTGAGTTTATACAGCTACAGTTTAAGAGTTTCAGGAGAATGTAAATTGTGGGAATTAGAGTAAATTTTAATCTCATGAGGTCTGTGCAAAACCAAACAAAGAAATGTCTGCCAAATTGAAAAAATAATTTGTTGGACTGGATTTTATAAATGATGTACATATTTTTTAGTGAGATACTCAGCGTCATTATTTGTATTATTACTGTTTTTATATAGAAGGGCACAATAACCCTATGCTAGCTACTCTGCTGATTTGTATGAGACTAATATGAATCCCAAGACCTGACTGGACTAAATTCCCATCATTCTCATCCAGTTTAACCATGATATGGGACAATATAAATTATAGGGAGATCAAAAGCTGAAAAAAACAACGTTAATATTAAATTATTTGACCAACTATAACATTGCATTGGGAATAGTATTTCAAAGGATGGTATACTTGTGTGTTTCCGTACACATGCCCATAAAACACACAAGCATGCTCAATGATGATTACAGGAGTAAGAAATAACATTCTTACCTATGTCCTGAATCTGAATTCTAAGCCTCCCCTCCCAAAAGTTGTGTGTGCTCCAAAGAGCAGTGGACTTCCTTTCATACATGGAGGAAATGCTCATCAACATTCAGCCTGTTATGAGCAAGGTAATTCTGCAGGGCCAATGGAGCTCCACAATTTCTGGGAGCATCAACATCTTTCTGTGGAATCACTTTTGGCTTTTCTTTTACCATGAATTCACAATAGTTATCCAAATGACTCCAGAGTCCATGGTGTAATTTATATCTATCATCATCATCCTCACCCAAAATATGTGGGTGATCCTTTCATACACAAAAGTCAGAAAGAAATGTACCAAACAAACCAACTCTAAGATCATTAATGTTTGTACTGTATTTGTCACTTGCAAAAATCTCCCCCAAATTTGGACCCATCATCTCAAACACCATTAATATAAAGAAATACGAAGGGAATTGTATGGTAACTGCACAATGAGAAGAAGTAGAATATACACATTCAAAACATATGGGTGATCTTTTAAAAAATCTCAGCATCACTTCATAATTATATACTACAAGTTTTAATTAACTAAAGCTCTGAAAATCATAATGCCTTATTAAAATGCAATTAATCCTTTGATTAAAAAACAAAAAGCACAAGTATTTACAACAAAAACACAAGTAGAATAATTACAAATATCATGTACCCATTTCTTTTATTTGGGTGTCACTTATGATGTCTCACATTCCCTTCATTAATTCAAATACACACATTATCTCAAATCCACAGCCGATTGAGTGACAGTGGCCACCAAACACACAGCACTATATCCTATTGATTTCTGCAAATCCTGAACAATGCCATTTGCATGCTTGTTTCTGTAATAATAAAGATATGCCATTCAGAATTAAAGGACCGGCCAGACTAGTGGCAACTAATTGTGTTGTGTGTAATGAGTGCAATTTCAATTTGATATAACCCTCAGCTTTTCTTGCAGCACTCGCTAAGTACTTTCAAGTCTTTGTAGGGAAATAATTGATTTTTTTGTGCTGTGGGCACAAGAAAATTATTATGATCTTTTGAATAATGCCAAAGAAAGGACCATGAATGATTTAAATTGGTATGTGAAGAAGGCTTCACTATGGATTGCAGTTTGACTGACATCCTGCTAATGTAGTATCTAGATTAGCAATTTTTAAGGAGGCAGCCAATATAAAAACTGGTAAAACAGAAAAACATTGCTAACAGGGATTTTGGTTTTGTTCTCTAGCAAGGGAGAACAATACGGTCATTTCATGCATGTCGGACAGGCACTATACAATTTATTGCATAAATGCCCTTGCTTTTGTCTCTATGCCATGTGAGTTGAAGGGTACATTTCAACTCGTAAGTTTTACATTTTAACGAAATGTGGAGATACAATAGCACAGTGCAAAGTTACCCAGCAGCTGAAATCTATGGGACACAATAGGTTGCTATGGACATTTGAGGCATCTATTGTATCATTTTGCTTCACCCTAAGAAAAATTAGGAAGAGACAGTTTTCCGTAAACGAAAGTTAGCCTCTCCCTTCAATATTATTCCTTTTCCCTTAACGCACATTCTTTGTCATGTTATGTTTCAGAATTTTTTTCAACCCATCTCAAAAATGAGGCAGCTGACACTTTGGTTTTAGAGGCTCTTCCTTGGAATTAAATCCATTGATTTTGATAGAAGTTGTTTCCGTATAACCAGGTTTCTGACTGCAACCTTACCAAAAGAAAACAAGCAAACCGCAAGCCCAACAAAAATACATTTTTGAACAGTGATATTTGTCATTCAATAATCTGGAATTTATTCAGCATTCTCTCATTAGACTGCTAATTAATTAATCAACCCATTACTTTCAATAAAGCTTCCTATATTATAGCTAAAAACAAACCTAAATTTCAAAAATCCTTCATTTTTTGTTAAAAGGCTAGGGAATACTGAAAATTGTTCTTTCTAGTTCTCTATTGACAAAATATTTTTAAGAAATTAATAAACAGTTCCAAATATCTTTTTAACACCCTCCCCCTTTCCCCCAGATTTGCCATTTGCTAGCTGTTTAATCCATCAATTGATTTATGGTCCAATTTTTAATTTACACCTTCATTTTAAGCAGGTTCAGAAAGTAGTGAATTCTGTTTAGACTGACAGAAATACCTTCCTCATGTGTGATTCTGGCCCTGAGCAAACAATGATAATTTATTGTAATAAAATACCTAATTTTAAAACAAGTAATCTGTTTGTCCTCAATGAAACACACACATATTTTCAGAAACATGCAAAGCAATATTAATCAAACATGAAAAGGTAGCTTTTAATTAAATTTTCATGGCCATTAATAATTGCAAAACAATCCATGTAAAAATCAAGAGATGGGTTTCCAATTTTTCTCTTTTCGCTTTTTTTCTTAAAAAAAAATAGAGCACATTATTCTTAGGCATCCCTCAAATCAGCAGCAAATAAGTAGGTCTCACTGTTTTCAAATGCAATTCCACCTTAAAATGCATACATTCCAAATCTTATTCTTCAGAGGTGGGAATGTTGTTAATTTAGTTGGTCATAACTAAATAGTTTCTAATCTGGAGCAGGAGTCTGCTGAGAATATTGGACAGTTTAAAGGTTAATCACCATCGCCTGGTTACACAAGTGAGGCAGAACTAATTCCTCCAAAGGCAAATGGCTTGCAGTTTTATCAGCAGTGCAGATTAGAAGTGTTAATATACAGAATAGAATGGATGCTCAAGGGCCAGTTCTCCCTTATCGGCAAACTTTGCAACAGAACTCAGCTACTGCACAACCTCTGCACTTTCTATAATAAGGCCCCCTCGTTTTGCCTCTCGAGCAGAACTATCAAACAATCCTCCCCAAACCACTGCCACCAAAATCAGGGTATTACAGACCACAGCTAATTGGAAGATCACTATAATGAAGTAAAAAGATAAAATACTTTTGGCTGCAGGCCTAAAACATGGATCAGCCCAACATAGGGAGCTATCTGGCTATGTCACATTCAGAGAGATTTACATAAACAATAAACTCAAACCGATTGCCCTGCAAATACATCTTTGTTTACGGCTAATGCAATCTAAAGCACTGGTTGTAGAAAAAGTAGAAAGGAAGAAGCAGCAAGAGGGAGAGGGAAAGAGGGAAGGGGAGAGGAGATGTAATTGTGTATTCTGAATTACTGAGAGATCCAACAACCACCAGCAAAACATCTTGGAACTCTGGTTATTCTGAAATGTACTCCATACAGAGAAGATGCAGGAAGACAAGCAACACAGACATGCTACACAAGGTTTAAATATTGATGTCCTTCGGAATTTTCCACTATTTCCTTTAATACAACTCAATATTGGCTGAGAATGGATTTTTCTCTCCACAAAATTGGCACAAAGCAAGAACAAGAAAGTACTGTAAATATCAACCTTGCTTTTTTCAAATTATAATTTCTTGACCGGAAAGTTTAAAGAATGGTAATGCTTTCCAAATTACTGAAGCCTAGAAAGAGAGTATGCATCAAACATTGTGCCATAAATGTAAAAAGAGCAAGTAATCCTATCTTTGAATGTTAATTGCTGTGTTTTTCCCCTTGCTTCATAAAGACCTATCCTCTTGATATGGTCCCATATTCTACCAAAGACAAATGCCAAACAAGCTTAGATAACCATATGATTTGATTTACTAGGCAATATGTATATGATAATAAATGCAATGGGCTAAAAACTCCTTATTACCTCTCTAACGTGTGGTGATATCTGGGGCCCATACCCAGTTGAACCTCCCACAAGCCATGAACTGACAATGTTGTGAAGATATGAAATGATCACAAATGTACTAATTCATGTTTCCAGAGAAAGAACAGGGTCAAACAAGTTTTTAGGAAAAATGAAGGGACAGTTGATTTAGACAAGCTATTGTACTAAGACTTATAGACAGAAGGAATTCTGCAGAAAAGAAGAATTTTAAGGATACAAAACAACTGAAAGCAAGAAGTAATCACAATTTAGAGGGCTGTAAGAAAACTCACAAACAAATATAGATGTTATATGCATATATCTTGAATTTACTTCCCTAATCCCCTCAAAAAAGAGGAGAGAATAACAAAACCAGTAATTATCTAGCGGCATATGTATAGCAAATAACTCATGTTAATAATATTTCTCTGTGTTAAGTAATGTAAATTAGTGTTCTATGTAATAATCTGACAATTGTTTACCTCCTAGGTCTGTACACATATTGTAAAGATGACATAAAGAAGAAATAGGGCAACTAAAAGGGTACCAGTTTGATAAAGCAATGATGCTTAATTTCATAGCTTGTCTATCCATTGTGGACAAGACTGACAGTCTGCAAGGTTTGCTATGAAAGAAGTATGTTTCAAAATAATTTCTGAAACAGAGCAAGTTGGTGTGCAGTTCCAAGATTTCCCACAGAGTAATATGTTTGTTCTGTACCTCTAGTTGACAACTAGCATAGAAGTTCTAATCTTCCATGGTTGTGATGAGCTATGCAGTTTTTACAGGTGGCATTGGAAAGTAGATACTATTGTGATTAAGATGTTATGGAATGTTTTTAGTATGTGTAACAGCAGTGTTTCTCAACTTGTGCAACATTAGGCTGTGCATTCTTCAAGTCCCAGAATTCCCCGGTCAGTCTGCTACTTCCCCTGTCCACATAGCTTAAAATTGCTGAAGTTGACAAACAGGGTTACAGCTTCGTACAAATGAAAAAGTGCCTATGTAAGCCCTAGAAAGGGGAAAATAAGAAGGAAGCTAAATTTATTTTTGGTTTATTTGGCATTGACAATGTACAAACAAATGTTGATGAAGTCATATGTTTGTCAATTGTTAATATCTATCTGTCTGTATGTATGTATGTCTAGCTATCTATCATCTACCTATTTATCTACCTATCATTAAAATACAATATCTGTAAGGTTCAATGCATGTTCCTAAAGTGCATCAACTAACTGAAAGTTGGCATGTTATAAATGGCTTGCCAACTTTTAGTTTAGTGTCATTTACTGACTGGCTGACCAAGTCAGTAAAGTGGTAACCAATGGTATCGATGTAACCACACGATGAATGTCACTGGAAATAACATATTTGGATATTCTGTAGAATGTGGGGAGAAAACGTGACTGGAAACCTTATAGGTCCCACTCGCCAATGAAAGATAGAGCCACATTATAACTATCTGTTCCTTCACTTCCGCAACAAAGGATTATACCACCAATTATCTGAAATGGAAAACATTTGTAATTTGTTACTGGCTAGAGGAAGGAGAAGAAGACAACACATGGACAATTGTTTATATCACCAATTGATTTGCTAATATGTCACAACTATATACCGTACATACTGACGATATACTTTTATATTTGGTCGTGACACTTCACAGCAGTAATTGTCCTGTATCAAGAGAGAAAAGAACATAAGGCTCCTCTCAATGTGGAATGTAGAATTTTTTTTCTAAATGCATTTATACTATTAGTATAACTGTATCAAAGAACAAACATTCAATATTGTTTTACACAATTTTGTACACATGGCTGTCTTTTTGAAGTACTTACTCTGTCTACTGGAAAAATAACTGTAACCCATAAGTAAGTGATGAAATTATATTCAGTTTTATTATCAGTAATTAAACATGAGAGACATGTCTGAGCCATCTCAACTGTAAATTTTGTAAAACATCTCATCAGGCAAATTTAGCTCAACATTGGTTTTCCTTGAATCATGGCAAAGAACCATGGCCATGATGGAACTCTTGACATTTCAGATTTTCCATTAGTGCTGGTATTGTTACTGCAAAGGGTGGCACTCCTGTCCTTGGAAAATTATTGGAGAATGTCCCTTTCTGGAAAAATTGGGAGAAATTGTCTCTCTTACATTTGGTGAAGTCTATTGAAAAATACTGTTGTGTCTTATCAATTTATTTTAGCAGTACACTTGGACTTGCTTAGAAGGCATTTATTCATTTAGGATTCTCATCATCCCGTTTAAAAACCTACAATAATTTCTGTGGATTCAACATCCTCTAAGCGTGTCTTGAGTGAGATATGTTTTCTGACCTTGCAAAAATCAAAAAGCCAAAGGAATTCCCAATTTATTGTTCCTGTTTTCCAGTCCTCTCTGCAGCTCTTCAGTTGTCAGCTTTAGCCTTCTAGTGATGACTGCTCCTCTCAACTACATCTGTACATGAGGGATTGCCTAGTGACCTCAACACTGAAAATGAAGCAACATACCCTGGAGCTGGCAAATCAATCAGGTTACACGCATCCACTTTAAGCCCATTTCCAATTATTTCAGGTGCAGGTTTTAACATGTGCAGCTTGCCCTCCCACTTGGTTCTTTTTCTTCATTAGCATATTAAGACCCCTTCCTCCTCCCGTTTTTCCCAAAATCAGGAGCCGGAAGGCATTTTGCAAAGCTGATGACTCTCAATTACACCGTCTTATTCATAACCCCAATGTCTTTCTTACAAGGGTATGACTGGGGAAATATATAGGTGAACAGCTGGTTTTGAGTTACTTCAATTAGTTCTTCAAAGATATAGCAGCACTATGCATTAATAACTAGTCTCACTTCCTCTTGGAGTGCCCAGTTGAAGGTCAGAGAGATATCATTTTAGTCTATGCACAGTAAAGAATATCCTACATTATGACTCCATATATTCATATTCATATTGAAAAAAATATCCTCTAACAGCTGTCCCCTCTTCTATCCTGGCACCACTACCAAAACTTCTTTTAAGGATTGGGAGAGGCCTGAGGTGCCTAGAGACTAGATGCAGGGAATCCTGCAGATCTGGACTGCAAAAGTCAATTGAAAGCAAAGAAGGTTAGTTTCCTTTACCTCTTTTCTGCCATCTAGGCGTCATCCTGATTTTTTTGGGGGGGGGCTCAGATCCAGTAGTTCCACTTAGAAAGAGGGGAATCAAGCAAAATCTCATCTCTCTGCGTAATAGAACAATTTAGCAACTAAGGCAAGGCAATCTTTCAAGCTGCAGAGAAGTGACTGGAATTGTTTTTCAACAATTCTTTTCATTCAACATTTCAAAACTTTGGTCAGGAGACAAACATAAGAACAAGTGTAAGAGGTCTATAACTATAGGGAAGGATAACAATATTTTAAAAAACTGTAAAATTAATTGCAGTTGGACAAAGTTCAAGTTAAATAATAAACAAAGTATATTTTTATAGCCCGGAGATTCATCAACTGGAATCATAAAAGAGGACAAGAATATATATTCTTACACTTCCTCTAACTATTGGTCTCTTTAGAATGGTGTGCTCTGCTTTGGCTGTTTTAGCTGAGGCTGTTTTAGATTCATATACTTTATATATATATATATATACTGAGTGGCAGTGTAGTGGCCAGTATTATTATGTAATCAGGGAAACCTAGGTTATGGTTCATGTACTTCACAGAAATATTATTGTTGTGAGGAAAAAATAGGAGGACAGAGAACTGTCTATGTCATCTTGAACAACTATATTCAAGGCAGAATATAAATCTAATGAACAAATATCATAAACCTTATATACACTCATTCCCCCTCCCCTTGCCATGGGAGTTACTGGCACAAGGCAAGTTTTGTGGGTTGCTTGGTTACACAATGGCAATGAGTAACCAAACAGCTGATTTTGTAAATGTATTAGAACTCTTTTGGAAGTAATCTTTCTATTCACCAAGGCTTTTGAAACAACTTGTGACTTAAATTACTCTATGTACGCTGAAATCATAAGTCAATTGCCAGATAGGAAATACACAGATATACAATTTTGTGTTGTAAAACTATATTTTTTGTAAGATCATTAAGAAATATGTGCTGAATAGTCATATTTATTTATTAAAACATGGATACAATCCACTTTTAAATACGTAACTCTGGGCAACAAATAAACAATAAACAAAATAACATCTCTCCCATACTTAATATAAAAGAGCCCAATGACCATAATTGAAAAGAATAAAGAGGAAAAAGATGATATGCACAGAACAATTTCACAGAACAAACATGAATATACTGGGGCTTGTCTAACATCCTGGACCTAATGCCTGGGTACAAAGGCCAAGAGGATTGGGGTCCTCCAAATCTAAAACAGGGGGAATGTTCCTTAGACAGGTTTTCCAACAGAGAAGTATGCCTTCTTGGTTCCACAAAATGACACTGTTTAATAGATTGGAACTGCAACATGCCCATCCTATCAAATTTAGTAGAATGAGCTGAAGACATCTTAATATTGCAAATTGTATTCATATTACTACAGTACTATTATTAATAGTAGTCTGTAGCCTAAAAATATGAAAGGCAAGTGTACTTGTTCAAATGATGTCACTTCTGTATTGAAACAGATTGATTCATCTGTGACCTTCCAGATGTGCTCAAGCAAGAACTTCAGCAAAAGAACCTATTATTATGTTGGGAAGCAGGTTTCCAATACTGTTTGAGACTCATGGAAGCTGTAATTTAACAACCGAAGAAGGCACATGAATGATCTATCACAAACACATTACCCACAATGGTAGATACAACAATCATCTTTGGAAGGTCCTACTGCAGGTGCCACAAATTGTGGATTGTCATCCTGCAATCACCCGTAGCAGATGGGCTATTCTTTTGAATTCTCTAGCACCTGCTATATAAAGGGTGGCTATTATTACATCATTAGAAAATTAAGAATAGAATCATTGCAGCACAGTTACTCTCCAATCTCCATTTTATGTCCATTCTTCTCCCAGAATCCAAAAAAAAACTGCTTACCTAATGAGCAGAAGCCAGGATTCCCTGCCATCTAATACACTGTTTAAGAGATACTGTCTTTGATTCAAGAAACAGGATACAACAATCAGACATAGCTATCTGTAGCTCTGTCCTCCACGTGGTGCTTCAAATAGAGGGATTATCTGAAAAACTAGTTCTCCTATTACATGAAGAAATAAAAAGTAGTGAAACTACAGATAAATGGAGTGCCACCTCCACTAGATATGTACTATTCCTGCACAGCATCAAAGACCACATCTAGTCTCTCTCTTTTTTTCTTTTTGGCCAGATATCTATGAGCATCTCTTACTCATCATGATGGATTTGCAGTCTTAAGGATTTTTGGAGGGATGGTCTTTTGTTGCAAAGATAGCAAAAAGTCCTTGGTACCTTAAAGAAATGTCATAAAATGTAGGAAAGGTGGCTTCATTGTTAAAAAATTAACAAGAAGCAAAATAAACAATGTGAAAATATTGCAGAACCCAGTCTGTGGCATTTAACTGGGTGATTGCTAGCAGTTGGAAAAACTAAGTTACTCAGCAGCAATTGTAGTTGTTCTAAAGAAGCAGCCTTTACAACTCCTTCTGTTCTCTGAAATTTTCTTTCCTAAAATCACTACAACTTTGCCTGAACACATTTCACAAACGGTAGGGGATCTTTTTAATTTGGACAAGCCATTGATGGAGAGCAAATAGGAGAGCTGCTTTTACTTTATTGGATGGTGCAATATTTAATAACCGTGAAGATCTTGGTGCCAGTTTCACTTATCCCATAACCTCTCTACAGTATCTGTACCAATACTACTGAATGATAACTCTCAGCAATCTTCATCACTGGACCCATTTTTAGTGAAGTGCTGGGAGTTGGAGCACCATCTGGAGAGCTTCAAGTTCCTTATTATTTAGGATTTTCATTATTTCTTAGCCTGTTTCGGGAAATGATGAATAACAACATGAGAACCTCTCAATCTCATCCTTCCAACATTGTCAGCAATACAGAAATAATAGCATCCACCCATGTACTAGGATTATTTGAAGGAAAACAGAACTGCAGTGTATAGATTTCTTTGAACATACAAAAAAACCCTGTTAGATAATAATGGTGAGGATGGTGAAGGAAACATCTTATCTGTTCTTTGAACAGAATGTGCTTTCAGAGATATTTACTAAATAACTTTTTTGGACCATTCAGTTATATTTCTTTCCTTACAGAATACTTGAAGTGCATTCAGTAGCAGTTCAGCCAATTGTTAGGTAACTTTAGGCATGCAACCTTTGATGATAAGTCAAGTAATACTAAAAAAGATTTCTTTATGTATCTAATAGGATGGAGTTTATCTATTAAAGAAGTTTTTTGCTCTCTGTATTTGAAAATGTTTTTAATCAGTTAGTTTAAGGAAATAAGCCTCAATGGCCAGTTCTATGGAGCAAGGGATGCGGTGGCTCAGTGGCTAAAATGCTGAGCTTGCAAATCAAAAGGTCAGCAGTTCAGCGGTTCAAATCCGTAGTGACGCATAATGGGGTGAGCTCCTGTTACTTGTCCCAGCTTCTGCCAACCTAGCAGTTCGAAAGCACGTAAAAAATGCAAGTAGAAAAATAGGGATCACCTTCGGTGGGAAGGTAACAGCCTTCCATGCGCCTTAGGCATTTAGTCATGCTGGCCACATGACCATGGAGACATCTTCGGACAGCGCTGGCTCTTTGGCTTTGAAACAGAGATGAGCACCGCCCCCTAGAGTCGGGAATGACTAGCACACATGTGCGAGGGGATCTTTTACATTTACCTTATGGAGCTTTTATTGCCTGGGTAAGACATTTAAATGTTTTTTTAAAAAACCATAGAAGTTCAATGTGCTGAACACACTTTAGGGTCATGGTCTGCTAAATTGACTGAGAAATGCTTGCTCATAATTTACCTTGCTAATTATGGTCTGTTTCTGATTATAGTTACTCTACTGTTGGGAGAATACTATAATTCTCTACTTGGATTTCTGCAAACCTGCTCCTCAGATGCTTCAGGAAAGTGCAAAATGTGGCATAATAGAGCAGATAATAGAAAAACACATCATAATATAAGAGTAAATCTTGCTATGTCCAGCCAGAGCATATCTTAGTCTTATCTTATTTTCTCACAATGAATGGCCAACAGGATGTTTCTGGGTACTCACAAGCAGTAAATGGAGGCATATCCTGCTCCATCACTGTTCTGCACCTGTGTTGCAAGGCATGCCACCCAACCTGGAAATAATATTGAGTTTTGAAGAGCAGCAGCTCTTGACAGACCTTCCTTCCAAAGATTCACAGTCCCCTTTTAAAGCTAAGTTAGTGGTCATTTTCATACTTTATGTAGTACATAGATTATTACAGTACAATTATCAATCAGAAAAACATACAGTTATATAACAAAATGTATAGAACTGTTTTTAAAATCAGTTCACAGAAGGACAAGCTGCTTATTCTGTGGCCAATAAATTGAGTTCAGAGTCTTTGATGAGGCTTTTTGAAAATCCAGATATACAGCATTGACAGGGTCACCACCATCCAGGACACGTGTTCACACTCTAGATAACTCTAAGGCAGGAAGAATTCATTTTGATTTTTTTCCCCCAGCAAGGCTTGTTCATCTACGTCAGGGGTATCAAACTGGCAGCCCATGGGCAGATGCGTCACGCATAAGCCACGTCCACGAAGGGAAAAAACATTGTGAAACACCACATGACAGCAATGTGATGCTGCGGGTTTGACACCTGTGATCTATGTGAACATTTTTTTCCTATGATTATTATTTCTACCAATTTGCTAAAACAGACATTAAGCTGGCCAGTCAATATTTTATTGGATCTCTCCAGGTCCCTTTTAAAAATTGGTGTCATATTGGCTATGTTCTCAGTAACTGAATCCAACTTTGTATGTTTTTACTAGGTGATTAGCATCTTTGAATTTTTAAAGAACTGTCAGGTAGATAACATCAGGCATCCAGGGCTTATAATATACTTTTTAAAAATTTACCAAAATAGACCTCAAGTTTTGCTTTCTCTCATCATATTGAGAGAATTTGAAGCAAAGTGACATAGAATGCATACTGCTCAATAAACTGGTAAAATCTTACTTTTGGTTCTTTGATATTTCTCTGATGATTATTTCTACTGATTATTTCAAATATTTACAGGATGTATCTTCTGAATGTTAAATAACAATTACTGACATTCTTAGGAAACAGTATAGTATTATCTTTTCTTGGTACAAAGCTTTGTTTTAGTGAATTAATCTTTGGGTGGAGGGGAAGTATTAGATATATTGATATAGCAATCCTATAAGTATCTTGCTAAAGTGATACAAGATTCTAGGTTTCTGAAATTCAAACTTAATTCCATTTGGAGTAGAATAGAAACAAAATAATCAGTCTTCAAGAAACCCTAATTAACATAAGTCCGTTTGCTATCAATGGATCTACTTGATGTAGAATGAATTTGGGTTTCACTCTTGTTGCCACATTCTTTCAATTAGTTCATAGGGGAAACCAGATTCTTTCCACGCAATTCTTACATAAGGCTGTTACACTGAATACACATATTGCATATAGCAACATATCTTCCAAACATTTCATTTGTATTAATTGTGATAATTATGATCTGTTCGAATAAAGGGTATTTCCATATCCATACATCACAAAGACAGGTGATCACAGCTGATTTAAACATACTCCACCGCTTCTCATGAGGAACTCTGAATGGGGGGCTAGTTTTGTACTCCCCCACTTCCTTTTTTGGAGACTTATGTTTTACAACATGCTGTGATTTCTGGCCTATTGATTAATGGGTCTTTCAGCAAAATGCAACCTTAATCTTTCCTTAATTGCCTTAATGGTTGTACAGGGTCTCTTTTATTCTCTCTTCCAACAATGTTGTTGCAAATGCTTTTGTGTCTTAACTTGGTGCCCAAACTAAGGACTTTAGAGGGACTGATTGTGTTCTATTTCTGTTCTTCCTTTCTGTGGGTGGGTATATATGTGTCCTTTAAATCTACTTTTCCAAATGTCATTTCGTTTCTTTAACTAATGAATGGCTCCTTGCTCAACAGCAAATTTTCAGAACTCATATAAATAAACCAGCATTTAGCACAGCAAAGAGGATGTCACAAAGTAAAGACTTGTTTCTGACTGTTTTCAATTCAGAGATCAAATAAGAGACAACTCAGTAAACATATATTATACATAGGTATTTGGCTAAACCTTAAAAAATCCATACTGAGAATTTCAATTATGGCTATAACCATTCTGTTTGCTAAAAGCTGAGATTTATTTATTTATTAAACTTTTATGCTACTCATCTCCCCTATAAGGTGGCTCTGGGTGGCTTATTTCTTTATTTGTTTGTTTGTTCATTTATTTATTTATTTATTTACATGAATAGATGTTCTATGCATGTAAAATCAAGCCCAGGAATAAATGCCATAAGCCAGTGATGGTTAACCTTTTTGGTACAGAGTGCCCAAAGCACAAGTGCACACGCGAATGCATGCACGCATGCCCGAACCCCCCAAATGAATTGGAAGCACCTCCTGCGCATGCGCCCCGCCCCCCCATGCCACGTTTTGGGCCTGGAAAGCCAAAACAGGGCATGGGGGCACCTCATGCAGGCCCTCTGTGCCCCGTTTTGAACCTGGAAAGCCTCCTGGACCAACCTGGAAGCCAAAATTATTTATTTATTTATTTAAAATGGGGTGTGGGGAGCCTCCTGCACCAACCTACACCCCTGTGCATGCACCCCACCCCCCATGCATGTGCATGCGGTTTCCCCATGTGCCCCCTGCCCCCTGTGCATGCATGGCAGAGACCCAAAGACCAGCTGGCCAGCAGGAGGCATGCACAGTGCGCAGTGGAGCTGGACTGGGGCAACGGCTGGCGTGCCTGCAGAGAGGGCTCTGCATGCCACCTGTGGCAGGCATGCCATAGGTTCACCATCACAGTCATAAGCTATAAGTAAAGCTTTACTAATTTTCTCCCATGCAAGGATTCTTGTCTTTAGTGCATACATATATGGGCATCTATAAAGATGTCCCCTCACTATTTCAACCTCTTTCCCAACACTATGAGGAACCAGTTCTAGAAAAATGAGAACCACTATAACCACAACCCCCACTCCTTGCAACCTGCTCAGAAAGATACCATGATCAGTGGACCAAAACATAATAAAACATTCTTCCCAATTGCTTTCCTGAAGAAGGGAAAGCTGGAGACTGGACAAAATTGTCCTGGATGATTAGGTAATACAGAGGATCCTGCCTTCTTCCTCAGAAGTTATCAAACTCTTCCTGGATCACCAAGTATGACTATGCCTCTGGCCTCTTGACTAGACCAGCCCAATCAGAGCCCAGTTGTGAATGAACACACACACACACACACACACACACACAAACATATTCTAATATAGAAATAATATCAAAATAATAGAAATAAAGGTATAATCACTATGTTATTAATTTTTATTTGAAGTAAGTAATACTTTAAACAGAAGCACAATACATCTCATTGCAACAGTGAGTTAATTACTTGGGAACCATATATTATTAATTCATTAGATTTATATCAGCTTTCTATCCAGGAAGAGCACTGAAGGCAATAATATTTTAACTCTAATAATGAAGCAAAATGCAAAAGAAAAAAACAGGAGAATTATAAATATTCATGCATTTGTAGATGCTCAATTGTAGATGCTCAAGTTAGTCCAGGGACTAACTTTTGCTTAGGCCCATACATTATCTTCCAATTTAAATCAGATTAGGATTTGAGAAGTACATGACTGTGTTACATATTAACACAATGGGCATATTAAAGGTTATTACTCTGTTCCATTTCAAGGAGGATATCTGCATCTCAAACTATAATGTATATAATCCAGTGGTAGGAGATGACCAGGCTGAGCCCAAGGGACGGATCAAATGAGTCATCAGTTTTGAATCCCTTCACACTCACAAGAGATCTAAATCCAACCCACCTTGAATTCTATTGACTCTTACCTACCACCAATTTACTTTGACCATTAGTAGTTCAGATTCTTGTAGAGAGCTTTAGCATTCAATAAATCTATATTCCTCTGAACTGTCTGGATTCCTGATTTTCTACACTTGATACCAGCATAGGATATTTCCATCTGATAGAAGAAGAATTTCAGTATTCTTTCTGAGTAATAAACCAAAGAATCATTGGGGCAAATCCCCATCTTCAAAGATATCAGAGGGATAAAGTGGGATAAAGACTCGTCACATGGCAGCTTCCTATAAAACCACATAGAGTGACTGCTGTCATGGGACAATTCAATCATCTCTATAATCCAGCTATATGGCAAAATATTTTTCCTAGCATTCCTCGATCAACTTGACTCAAGATTGACTCAGCCTTCCATCCTTTCAAAGGTAGGTGAAATGAGGACCCAGATTGTGGGGGCAATAAGCTGACTTTGTATAAATATACAAAAGTATGAAGGCTATTGCTTAACGCATTGTAAGCCGCCCTGAGTCTCCGGAGAAGGGCGGCATATAAATTGAAGCAAAAAAACCAAAACAAAACAAAACCAGAAAATGTGGAAGAATTGTTCAAATATAATAGATTTAAAATTGACAAGAATTTAGCAAGTCCCTACCCCGCCCCGCCCCACCCCATCTATCAGTCCACCCTTTCCAATAAAAGAAGAGCCAAGGAGTGTTCAGAATTCAGCTAAGCAAAGACTGAAGTGAAATCTGGAGTGAAAGACAAATTTACATAGGGGAAAATACCATGTTCCATGCTGAATGGATGAATGCATGGATGGGTGAGTGAGTGAGTGAGTGACAGTGAGTGAATACACAGGAGAAAAGATTTGTCTGATGTATTGGAGAATTGCTGCCTGCTGAACAAGATGGACAACTGATCTCTTTCAGCAGATCATAACTTTTTATGTGTTGAGATGTAGAAATTGATGCATGATTTCATGTAGGTTAATTTTTGTTCTACACTGATGAATTTATTTCATTTGAAATTATTTTTGACATTGCCCCTCATCTGCTTAAAAATCATATAGAATATATATGCAAGAAAAGATATTCTGAAAAAAGTATGCTAATTCCATTCTCCATTTCCTCCCATATATAGAAAACAATGGGGTTGAAATAAGTCTTTTATCCATCAGGTTCTAAATGACATGAAAATCTTCCAAGAATAAAGGAAGGAGATATATGTCGGAGATTCTTTATTACCTAAAATGTCTCCCTGCACTAAGTTGTAGAAAAGGCCACTTCATAAAATGTGTTAGTGTGAGAAAAGTTGCTATTCCTGAAGTGTTAAAGTAGCTGTGTCTTTTGGAAACACTGTTTGGCTGAATCACAGATGTGTCATGCTTGAAAACAACTGTATGAGCATTCCAGATGACATAGCTATTTTGATAGATTCAAAGAGGGGGTGATCATTTACATTAACAAACTTGCAAAACTTTTTCATCACATGCCTGCAATAACCTAAGGCACATAACAACCATTTTTACCCTGTAAATTGCCTAATAGTAATGCTAACTGACATATGTATTTGTCATGTAAAGCAATACAGTTGTCTTGTTTCATAACTGAATCTGATGCATTTGTCAGAAAGGGACTAAATTTCAAAAATTTTAACATCTACCTTAAATTGTAAGGAATCATGGAGATGTGACATGGGAGAAATACATTAAAAAGAGGTAGACTAGATAAAGATATGATATGCCTATGTTTAATTACCACTTAGTTTTTAAACTTTTTGTCTCAGGAAATGGTCAATTTTGTAGAAATATATTATTAGGATAATCACAAACCAATATTTCTGCTAAATCTGAAGAAAATTGATATTTCTACAAATTATCTGATGAGTATATTTTATTTTATGCATTTATAAGATGTACAATATTTAGCATGCATTTACCATAAATTGCTAAGGTTTTTGAAATGTCTTTGGGACTATGTGTATTCTGGCAAACTACACAATTTGTGTGCTATTATTCTACAACTTATGGTCACAACTTAAATCTACCACATTATTTATCAACATACAATCTCATCTACTATGGGGCAACAAAAAAAAAACCGTATGATTCTAATAAGCAAGAACAGAAGGTATTTGAAAAATGCCTTCAAAATTATGAGAGTATTTGGGAAATGGCAAACCACAAGTTCCAATTTAGGAAGCCTGGTTTTTGTACATTTAGCACGAACTTAGATGACGTAACATAGAACATAGACCCATCATGGGCTTAATAACGATTTTGACTGACAGCTTCTAGAAATGTGGGGGATCTCAAGCATTTAGTAAACCATAAATTTTGTCTTTGCATATTGCATCTGTGACAGACATTCCTATATAGAGTTCTCTCTTCTAGCTTAGATCCTGTCAATACTCCATGAAATAACATTACGTGTACATTCTCCTTTCCACATATTGGCTAGTGAATGGGGACAAAGGAAGGGAAGCAGTCAACATGAGGGCATCATAGTTGATATGTTGACATGGTTTAGTTCTGCACAATGTCTTTATGATAAAAAAAAAACATAGTATATAACACTAACTTGTGTCATCTTTTAAACTACAAATGTAGTCAGGTAATTTTAGACGAGGGGTTTCAAACCTATGTCATGGCGACATCACGTGACGTGTCACAACTTTTTCCCCTTCGCTAAACCCAGCATGAGCGTGGCCCATGGCCCACAAATTTGACAGCCCTGTTTTAGACTCTAGCTGTAATAGCCTTAACAGAACTTTACTCAGGAATAGTACATACTGTTTATGGGAAAGTATGAGAATAAAATGGGAACCAATAATTGTATCCAGCTATTGATACTTTGCTGCTCTAATCAGCTGCTGCTCTTTGGCTAGTCAGGAGGTGGGGGCTGAAGTTTGCTGCCTGGGCCATAAACTAGAGAACTGGCCTAGTGGTAGGTGTGGCCATGGAGAGGAGGGTAACAAGATGGTGGTTTGTAAAATGGCAGATGCAGCATCACAGCCATGCCCCTGACATCACCCTTATTCCAGTCGTCCATGCCTGGATGTGCTACTGTTTACAACTGCAGAATTTTCTGACAGAAGGTAACATGTTGCAACTTATCAGTTCAAAACAAAATGTACCTTTTGAAGTTAGAATGTTGAAATGTTTTAAGTGGGTCATGACATCAAACCACCTAGCAGTAGCAATTTGCATGCTCCCTAGAAATCCTTTATAGATTTATGATAAAGCAAATTCATTTATTTTCTTTTGTCAGATGAAGAGTATAAACCAATATGCAATGCATATGTATTTGACTCAGAGTTTTTGAGTCAGAGAATGAAAGTAATACATACCAAGATCATTTACTCTTAGCCATACTTTTAAAATAAGAAACAAATCCAGGAATCTGGTTAAATAGTGTAAAACTAAATGTCTTGAATATTTGTTTTGCTGTTCACAATATGTATATTAATGTTATTGTCCAAGTAAGTTTGCTAATCATGTAATTAAGGAAAAGAAGCACATCTTGAAATATTGAAATTGTGCAATATTTTTGCTATTAAAATATATATAATGACTTTTAGATTAAGCTGGCCAAATAGGCTTAATATTGAAGTCAAATTGCTAATCCTTACAATTTGAGCAGAAGAAATCTAAAGCAACCAACAGCAGCAGAAAAATGCAGCAAAGTAGAATTTTCTAGGAATATTTTTTCATGTTATTTGCCTGGAAATTGGAAATGTGGTTTACTTTAATATGTTGCATTTTGTGCTTGTTCATCAGATTTGAGGCTCATCTCTTTAATGAAAGTATTTCCCAATGATGTGTTATATTTAAGAAAGTAATTACAGTATGCTGCAATGTTTGGAAAAGATTCAGCAATATCATTACAATCAAAATTTAATGACATATGCATAGTAATGACATTTTAAAATATACCAGAGATAGCAAAGATCCCTCCCTTCACCAAAAAGGCCAATGATAAAAGCTACAGTTATGCTCTCAATTGTTTGTGAATAAACATGATTGAATTTTCCAGTTAAATATGCATAAAGTAAGTTAAATAAGTTTGATATATTTCCCAACAATAGAATACTGAAAAACTGTATTGAAAAATTGTAAATTGTAAATAAAAAATACATTCTTTTGCTAAGAGGTATTATAATAACAAGACAGAAAAATAATTACCACTTTTAAAAAGCTCATTAAAACAACTAAAGAATAATTAAAATGTTATAGTCTCAAACAATTTGAATAATTGCCAGTATTTCTGAAACTATATATTGACTGTGATTCTAAAGATCTAGTTGATACCATACCTATAGGATTTTACAACTGGATGTATTTTTTTTCCATATTAGGATATTTCCAAAATAAAATGCATAAATACTTATTACTTGGTGTAAGATTCTCTTTACATGTAATTATTGTTCTCTTAACTGCAAATATATGCATTCATTGCAATTCACTGTTTTATTATATGTTGAGGGCAACTAATTAAAATATAGGTGAACTTATTGTGCCTAGTTTACTTTTAGAATTAAGATTGCAATTCTACCCACGCTTCTTTGGAAGAAAGCCCCATTTACCTTAGAAAGACTACTTTTAAATTTTCATATAAGGACTGCATTGGGTCAGATTTCTACAATATCAAACAATGACCTCATCCACACCATTTAATATCTTAGAAAATATATTTTCTTTGTTTGTGTATATAGAAGAATTTAATACAATTCAAAATGGTTCTTTTTCCTGAATATAGTTTGTATAAATTCATATTCGTTTAATCAGTGGCACTAGTTTTATCCTTATAGGAAGCTTTTGCTACAGGTGATACATAAGTTTGTATCACAGTACACTTTTCCACAGTTTTAATTATCTTAAGCAGCATCTCAAATATTAACATGAACCTAATATTGAATATCTTTGAAAATACATATTTCCTATTTTCATGTAATAAAAACTTTGTAAGTTGGAGGTAGCATCTTCTCTGTCATTTCATACAACAATTTAATAAGTCAATCTCTCCTTTCTGAAAAAAACACAAATTTTGTAATCATATTAGATATTTGAACTTTTCTATGAGTAAAGCTTCTTCTTAAAAAAGGCAAATAAGGTAGTATAATTTTTTCCCCTTGTACTTACGATGCAAAATTTCATTAATGTTAGTTTTTTATAGCTTTTGGTTTGCTATTTGTTTGACTGCATGTATTTTTCCATAAAAATTAAAAAGTACAAATATAGACTTTCCACAATAATTGATTTTAGTTATTAAAACTTTTTGCAAGTGTTAAAATAAGAATAATTCACTATAACCATAACATGTTAAAGAAGATACTGTTGAACTAGTGAATGTGAAATGCTAATAACATAGAAAAGAAACGAACTTTTACAAGCAAATTTTAAAATCATAATTTTTCTTTAGTAGAATGAAAAACTCCATAAAGCGTAGAATATTTAAAATAATTTCACCTGAAAGCATGAAATTGGTTTTAAACAGATATCTGCTTTGATTTAGCTGTACTACATCCCAGATTTCTTTATACGATAAAACAGAATCCATTATTCACATATGAAAAAGAGAGTGTTGAGCCTACCTTGGAAAAATCTGACTGGTAGGGTTACAAGTCACTGCAGCAGTTCCCTTTTGCAAAGACATCAACTCCGTTTCTTGTTTGTTGCAAAAACCAGTTTGAGGGATTGGGGGGGGGATCATTTTGTGTCTAAACAAAAAACTCTTTAATACAGAAGATTTTTCCCGTGAGTTGGCAAATCTCTTGTTCACCACATCCTGAAGCTGATCCACCTTTTCTCTTAAGGCATGTGGTTGAAGAGAACTGAATTGAGGGGTTGGGGGGGGGGGAGAAGGAGAGACAGATCAACTGGCAGCCAAAGTCAATGGGCATTTTGTGACTGATGTCTACCGAGCAGAATTAAACCTCAATCCAGACAAATATTTTAAAATCGTGCCTATGGGACAATGAAAGACAATGAAAAGTTTATTCAAAAACAGGTGTGGCTCCAAAATACAGACACAGAATGCTGGAATAAGAGAGCCCTGCAGTTAAATAAAAGAGAGAGGGAATTCTGTCTTTTGAGGTTTATCACATACATTAAAGATTGAAAAAGAGAGTAGAACATTAATTACATGGACAGAAATGTTCTAATTCAGGTAAGTTACTCACTAAAGCAGTGAGCCTTAATATGGTGTGCATGGACATCTTGGGGACCGGTTGATAGATTTGGGGGAGTTGAACGTGGATGGAAAAATTATATTTTAGCTTTTCTTTCAATAGTGTATCTAGACAACAAAGTAATGTATGGCCTCTGGACTCCAAAATTTTTGGTAGTTTTAACAAATCTTCCCCATCTAAAATTACTAAATTGTAAAAAAAAAAGAGGATATTATTGATTTAATGGAAGAAGCAGTACATATTGACTATGTTATATTTTTGTTTTCTTATTCTTTTAAAAACTTTATTTCAATACATGGTAGTCATTTTTTTTTCTTTTGTAATACAACCTATACCTATATTTTTATGTATTTAAATACATTTTTCTGAATCTCTAGCTTTCAGCAAACTTCTATATGGGTCCCTGGCACAAAAAGTGAAGAATCCCATATGGAAACACAACCATTTCGTTCTATCAAAAATATAGAGTGCTGCAAAGTCAGTGCAATTGTGGAACAGCCAAAAGCTGCATTTTGTTTCTGAGATTCCCAAACTGGTCAATTATTTAAAAAGGGACTTCTAAGAAATTACATGAGCCTTCTGCAACTTTGGATTTTGGGAACAGAGTAATAGGATTTATGTTCTGGTACACAAGGAAAGTTACTGAACTAAATACAGTCATGCAAAAGAAAGACTCCCTTTCAGTTCTGCATCCATGATGTATACTAATACAAATTATTCCAAAATGAAAGAAAGACTACAAACCTACACTGGAAAACCCTTCAGTTTTACTGTGAATCTCTTCATCAACTTTATAAACTAGCAGTAAATTTTAAAAGAATCTTAAACATCACAGTACTCTCATAATCAAATGCAAGTCTTTATTCAATATCACCATCCTGAACATGTTTATTACAATGGAAATGTTAGAGGGCTTTATATATTCAAATTTATATATTACTTCTTACATATGGATTAGCTTAGATGCATATTTTATACTTACATCCAGATTTGGACTCTATACAGTAGATATAGTAAACAGCACCACATAGTTGGTATGCTATGATTTTATTTACTTATTTTTATCCCATCTTTATTATTTTTTATAAATAATTCAAGGCAGCGAGCATTCCTTTCTAGTCCTATTTTCCCCACAACAACAATCCTGAAAAACGAATTAGGCTGAGAGAGAATAACAGGCCCAAAGTCACCCAGCTGGCTTACTTTTCTTTCTTTCTCTTTCTAGTTTACTACTTTAATTTTTTACTAGTGTGTTGCTTTCTCTTTCTAGTTTACTAACTTTATAATAAAAGGTCACATACTGCAAGCATTACGGAAAATAGGACCACTGAACAATCTTCCCATTTATCAAATTACAATGGTCTGATTTCAAAGCTCACGGGGAAAAAACGTTAATAATTACAGTTCAGTTACACTAAAAATTATGGCTTACCAATATATTTTTAAATGCAGGACAAGGTAGAAAAGGAACATATTACAGTGTCATGGTCAAACATGTGGCAAAATGTTGCACACACGTGTCTGTTTTCTGCCTTGAATGGCATCTATTTATTATTTATACAGTTCAGTGTACATGATACTTTACAGAGTTTTCTAAGGATATGAGAAAAGCAAGAAAGGGATCTTACTAACCAGGAATATGCCAATTGAGAAGAACAGCAAAAGGTAAAATGGAAGAGAACACAGAAGGAAGAGATGAACTGGAGACTGAACAAACGCAGATACAAACACGTTATTAATTTTGGAAAAAAAAATGGACACATTTGCTTTAACAAAGATTGTTCTCCAGGGGGAGTTGTGAAACGGTTGTCATTACAGGTATAGCTACTGGGACAGACATTCTCTCCCTATGGCTACACCTGTATCAAAAACAATACTGGTACAATTCCCTTATCTTAATGAACTTAATCTTTAATTTCGCAGCTTGGCCCTGATGCTGGGCCTCCTCAACAAAAGATCTGAACTGTTTTAGTCCATAAGAGACACCCTTTCCCCCCAACAGCTGTGGAAACTTTAAACCACGACAAGGATTTTTGCCCCTTGTGAAACTGTCAAAAGCAATAAATATTTTTCTTTTTTTCCCCATCATTAGACACTCTTCAGAATGCCTCCCTATTGTCCACTGTAATTCCCAGAGCTCACTGGGCAGAAGCGTTATTGTCCAAAATGAATCTTGAAGTGTGAACAATATGGGGGATGGGGGGGGAGAGAAGGAGCTACACCCCCCCCCCTTGCCTTTCTTTTTCTCTCTTTCTCTAGGTTTTTTTTTTTTTTTTTGTGGGGGTTTGGGGGTTTTGTTTTGTTTTTAGAGGGTGTAACCGTTAGGAATGTGGCGCTTCTCCACAGACAGCTTTGCCAAAAGAGCACTTGTGTTTTTTAACACTGGCCTTTCAGGGGGACGCTCAAGTTAAAGCATTGTGCACACCACTGTAAATAGATGCACTCACTAGAATAGAGCGTCTTCACTCCTAATTAGGGAAGTAACTCTAGAAAGACAGAATGTCACTTGCAAGACTGGACTCTTTGTTAGGTTTGTGTGCGTTCCCCACTATGTGAGGTAATTGGAGTTGTACCTTTTAGAAAGCTGCTAATTTCGCATAGGAAGTGCTAACAAGACCTTTGTGTGGCATGTTTTCCTTCTTCCTTTTTAAGGAAGTTACAGGCTTGAGTACCAGGGATGGCTGGGCTAAGGCCTAGAGAAGGAAGCTGCAGTAATGAACCACTTCAGTTTGCAGTGAGGGGAAAAAAAGGCCTAATTTCAGGCCTGAGAATAGTAGGCTTAACAAAAGGTTCTGTTTAAGCTTATTATGTGGGACATTCTTATGGTCTATACAGCTTTCTTTGCAATGACCCTCTTAAAATAAGTACATCAAGTCTGAGCAAATAGAAACATGCAACTTTCCAGGTTTAGGGTATAGTTTTCTTTATAAAACTATTTATATAATGCACTCTGCAATTAGCATGGAACGGAGCAACAAGATCCAGCTAAGAAAGTTCTTTTAACAAAAGACACAAAATTAGTGGAATTAAGTAACAATTAAACAGTATCTGCAGATCAGTAGCTGAAATGGACTTTTAAAGTAAAAACTACTCACTGTGAATCTTATATAATTTTTTAAATTTGACTAATGTTAAATTATAGAGACAGAACAGATTTTGGTTTTAAAAAACAAACAATGAACAATTGAAACGTTTCCCTAACCCTATCACACTTCTAATACATATCAACAGTGCAAAACTGATCATTGTTTTATGGTCTACGCTGCTCAGAGTCACTTTTGAGATGGTCAACTATAGAAATCAAAATAAATAAGTGTAATGAAAAAAAATTGCTACTTTCAAAGTTGAAAAAAAAATATCTTGCCATAGCTTATTCTGGACTTGGAATATAGAAATAATAAATAAAATCTGAAAAGGAGGAGAAAGTGACCTTTAGAGATTGGAGATAAAATTTCTTCTTCTCTTCTGCTAAGCGGGGGGGGAGTGCTGTTTATAATAGCTTTTAATGCTTTCTTCTCCGCACTATCTAATAATAAGGGCAAGGTTAGAGTAAACAATGAAGAGAAGGTTTGCTTGTATTGTGCTTGTTTGCATTCTCCATATGAATTTTCTAAAACCCTTTAAGAGAATAGATACATAAACCTGTGACCTTCAGACGAGCTTCTTGATATTGTCAGTACTTCTGAATAAAAGAGAGGTCACAAAATTGGGCCATTTTTTGCATTGTAATGAATTCCATTCTGTTGGGTAAACAAAGCTACATTTTAAAACAGAGAGCTGACATCTGTCTGGCTCAAGATGCTTTCCCATTCTTCAAAAAGGAAAGGGTGGCAAAATTAAGTACATAGGTACTGTAGAACCAAAATGATTACCCCTATTCTCACACACATGTCTAAAAAAAAAATCTACCAAACACATAAGGACAACCACTTGGTGCAATTCAGAGAGATATATTCAGAGATATATTCAGATGTATATTCCACATAAGAATAACAAGAAAAAAAGCTCAATTTTATGACTTTTTTTTTAAAATGCACAAACAATGGCTCTGTAATACAAAGGAGAGGCCAATGCTACCATTATGGCTCTCTTATTAACCAGGGCTCCAAGGGCCTCTAAAAGTTACTCCTATTTCCGCTGGGGCTTTGTCCATTCCTTGTCCTCTCTCAAAAGCTCCCTTTGGTATTGTTGCAAGAAAAAAAAAGTCTGTACCCACTTTTATTTCCTCCCTCCCAGCTACCCCCTCCTCCCGATTCATACTCTATATGGTGAGATTTTGCTATTCAGGAATTGATTGGACAAGAGCAGTGAGAATGGCCAAGTGATTAGTCTCCCAGCAGGGGCCAGGACTGTGGGTATCAACCTGGGGCTGGGGGTTTGCTCTGGCATTCAAGGAAGCTTCCTCCAAGCCCCTCTTGGGTTCCTGATTGCTCACGCATCTTTTGTTGCAGGTAGCGCATTCCTTCATACCAGGAAACTGATTCCTTATAATTAGCTTGCCCAATAGTGTGCAGTCTCTTAGAAAGTCAAAGGTCTGGAAGCAATCTCTGTGATTTGAGCTGGATAACACAAAATCCTCCCTTTTCGACATGCTGTCTTAAAATCCGATTTGAGAAACTTTTTAGAGGGACCTCTCTAAGGTATTATGTATGAATGCTTAGCCATTCCATACAACCATTCTACTATTCAAAATGATTATAATTTTTGTTTATCCCTTTATTAACTATTTTAACATTATTGTAGAACTTTATAAAGCTGACGCTAGGCCTGACATGATTTTTAAAGCAAGGTGCCTCTTTTTTTCCTCAGGCTGCTGAAGTCTTTTTGCCTTTGTAGGCAAAGGGGAGGCATGAAGACCTCCAGGTAGGAAGCTAATACTACCAGTTCCTGAAGGAATATGAAAAGAGCCCTGAAGATAATTTAAAAAGGCCCATTTAATCCAGTTTCCTTTTTCTCACACTGACTAAGTGGGGTGTGTGGGGGTATGGCTACAGGAGATCTACCAACAGGACATGAAGGCTTTCTCCTATTTCTGTTCCCAGCAATTAAAATGGAGAAACATACTGTTTCTGATCCTAGAGCAGTGGAGGGTTTCAAAATTTTTTACTACTGGTTCTGTGGCTTGGTGGGCGTGGCATGGCTTGGTGGGCGTGGCAGGGGAAAGATACTGTAAAATCTCCATTCCCTCCCCACTCCAGGGGAAGGATACTGTAAAATCTCCATTTCCTCCCAATAAGCTGGGACTCGGGAGGCAGAGAGTACATGGGGGCAGGGGCAGTCAGAGGTGGTATTTGCCAGTTCTCCAAACTACTCAAAATTTCTGCTACCAGTTCTCCAGAACTGGTCAGAACCTGCTGAAACCCACCTCTGTCCTAGAGACAATATACAGCCAATTACAGCTTAGCCTCCCTACAATTGACAGTTGGTGAAGCTGGTGTCCATCAGTGCCCAAGAGGGCTTGCTCACTTGCCTGCAAGGAGAAAGTAGTGAGGGAGCCCAGCCAAAAGAGTCTATCTCACAGAAGGAGCTTTCAATTTGCCAATTGTTGGGGAGGGTAATATTTTTCAAACTTTTGTACCTGATAATCACGAACTGCAATGACCTGGAGTCATCTGTATCTACTACAGTTAAAATTCCACTGCTGGATGGGAATTTTGAGACCTGATCCCAGTACATATGGAAGGTTTATGGAAGACTGGGGAATGATGCTTTTCCTCCAGAAGAATCCATTTAAGAATATTCAGGACATTTCCTCATTTTAAGTTACCTTAAATGTTTTTAATTAAATATCGAATTTCAACCTCAGGGACAGTGAATTTGGGGTTCCTTTGAAAACAATAGTTTCAAGGACAGTTTTCAATATGAAACAAAGGCGTTATAATTCATCAAGAGTTTCAACTGTATTTTCTGTGTTTTGATTTTTAACATTTCAATGTATTAATTAGCTCATCAATGCATGAATGCCTATGTCATATCAAACACACCCACAATATTTCTGAATGGCCTCTGTCAAGAATATAATTATCAATGTCTGCAATTTCTAGTAATTCAGTAACTAAACAATAATTTCAATTCCTTCAGTTCTCGTGGTTTACAATTTAGAATTTTGCTCTTCCCATTAAAGGGATATGGAAATAATAATATTCATGTTCTAGAACTATAAGATGTTTCAGATTTGAAGGGGGCACTTGATTATAGCACTTGATTTTAACTACCTGAAGTAGCTGTGTATTTTTCTGGAATTGTGAATCTGCTCTCTGCAGCTGCAAGGTAATCCCAGAAAATATTAAGGAGGTACAGACAGGTGGTATGTCTATGTCTAAACATATTTCGAAGCACCTTTTTGCCTTCAAGTCTGAAGTGCTGCATATCACTAATATATTCCTATCTGTAGTTAATTTACAATGCAGCTAATGAAATGGATTCAGTCCACACAAATGATTAATTAGTTTTTAAAATCCCACAAGAGGTTTTTTCCCCCCCTAATAAGCCTTGGGGAAAGAATTCTGGATGATGTCTTTCTTTACGTGTTCATGTTATTAGAACTGTCATTCTTCAGATCTTTTCCTCTCTGAGTTGAACAAGAAGACATTTTGATATGCATTTGCCCCTACATAAAACTCACTTTGTCCCCAGCCTCCCTTATGCCTCTTCCTGAAATTCAGTTTGGAGAAACCCTTTTGCAAGGCTATACTTAGAGGATTGTGAGAAGATTGTTTATACCCTTGTTAATAAATTTTATTTACTAGTCCCTGATTGTCAGCATGTATGCAATTGCCAAGGTTCAACTGCTAACCAAACTGATTCAAGACACTTCAGCAATACCCATTCAAAATCTCATACCATATTCTATCACTATTTCAGAGCTTTTAAAATATTTAAGCCTAGGAGGAAACTTAGTGGAGCTACAGGGTGTGGTGACATCAAGACTGAGATCCACCGATCTACCAATAACATTCTCTGTTATAGCATTGTTGTATCAATGTCCAAAGTAACGTAAAGGAATAAATAGACAGAACTGATCACAAGAAGTCCAAAGTTAACAACAATCAATGCAGAAACAAATGAGAGTGTAAAAAAATCATAAAATGTATAAATTGGTATGGATCATATGGGACAGAGTGATGGGGTGCTAGGTTTGGGCAACAGTGGATGCTTCAATGCAGAGGGGAGGGACCAGCATTCCTGAATGAAGCCCTGTGCCACTTCTTAAAAAGAAGATACATTAGTAAACTATTGCCCAGGTTCCAAATATTTTAGAGATGGTTGTTGGAATAGTAATCCAGGCCTGGGTATGGGAAGAAAACCACACCTAGGATAAGATATGAATAGAGGAGTGCAACCCTTTTGATCTGACTAAACGTTTACAGGTAATCCTCAATTTACGACTATAATTGAGCCGGGACTTAGGGTTTAAGTCATGGCAGTCATTTACAACCACTTTGTGGTGGTAAAGTGAATGCCACAGTCAATAAGCGAATACAGCAGTTGTTAAATGAATCCATTTTCTTCAATGGACATTTTTTGCCAGAAGTAAATGCCAGAAACTATTTAAAAAAAGCCACCAAAAATAGTAGTCACCTGACTGTGGGATCCTGCAAACAGCCATAAATGTGAGCAAATTGCCAAGATCCAAAATTTAATTGCCTACAAGAGGTATGTACGGCCATCAGAACTTCAAAACTACGTCGTAAGTACCTCTGGGGTGGTTCACTGTAATTTCGGCAACTACTCATAGTGGGTTTTATGTGAGGATATCCTTCTGGATTTCTACAAAGTCTGAGATTTGGGGGCATTACAACTGACATGGTTGTACTCCTTTCTGAATGGACAGTTTCATTCATTGTATATAACAAAGGAGTAACTGAGCTCTTGTACAGTCAGCTATGGGGTGTTACATAGCTCAACTCATTCACATTCTATTTATCATCTCATGAAGCTGTTGAGGAAGTCACCCAACATTTGGGTATGGATCAGAAGAGACAGTGAGAGTCCAAATCGGCAGAAACAGGCTAAGATTCAACCCAAGCAAGACAATTGCCTATTCAGAAATAATCCAACTCTAGAATAACATCATTTTACAATGGGAGGGAATGCCGAGTTGAACACTTTCTGCTGGAGCTTCTGTTCTACAAAAAGTCCTTCCTCATTCTCATTCATTTCCTCATTCCCATTTCTTTCTGATTCCTGTAGCAGGGGGTTGAACTAGAAGATCTCCAAGGTCCTGCCAGTTCTGTTATTCATTAAATATAGTCTACATCCTCACTCTTGACTTTTAGAAAGCTAACAAAAATGAGGCTGTTTCAAAGTGCATTGGGGAATTTTTGTTATATGCTGCCCAGAGTCACTTACTCATATGATGGGTAACTTTATAAATTAAATAAATAATGATGTAAGATAACTGAGAGCCCAAATGTTAAAATTAATTAAATTGTGATTACTGGATGTGATATAAACAGTTTTTGTTGTTATATGAGTATTGTATTTGGTGTAGAATTCTTTCATGTTCATGCTTGTATTATATTATTGAATTTGTGCTATGGGACTACTTACAAATCAAAACTAGTTAAATGGCATAAAACTAGTTAATGTATGTAATAATACATACACATACATACATACATACATACATACATACATACACATACAATTGGACCCCTTGCTCAGTGCAAATATTTTCTACCCCTTAGCTAACAAATTGCCATTTAGCCCCTATTTGAAAAGGGGCTATCAGTATTGGTACGCCACCTGTTTTAACTCATCCAATTTCTTGCCAAAAATATTTTTGCATTTCATTCTAGTACTATATTGACTATAGGCCTAGACTTTCCCTTTTTGAATATTGGGTCTATATTTGTTCTTCACAAAACTTCTGACAGTTCTCCAGCTTTCCAAAACAATAGCCAGTGATTCTGCCAAAAACTTCAACATCCCTAGATGTAACTCATAGAGTGTTGCAATTTATACTTTTAAGGAAGCAAGGTGGATTCTTACCATAATTTTACTGAAGAAGGAAGAGAGAATATAACATAGTTAAAAGTTTGGGACCAGGTTTAAAAATACAAAACAAAGGTGACAATGAGAAGATAAGCTTAAAAAAAGATTCAAAAATTAGGGGGAAAATTAGTTAGAGAAGTTGTTTCTCTAACTTCTTCAGGAGTATCCTTTCATATATAATAGCATTATGCTGCCAGCAACACTGCCAAGAGACCTCACTGGCTTCAGGGAAATTCTTGTGCATTCTACACAGAACTTTTGGGGAAAGAGAAAACCCATTCATCCTTTTTGGTGCAATTTGCATCAGCATCCTTGTAGAAAGGGGATTTACAATACGTTTCCTATTTTAGTCTAACAAACAACCACTACTCCATCTGGAAAGTACAAAACACAGTTTTATCACTCTAGCAAAGAATAAAATCGAGTTCTCTTAATAGCTAATAGATCATGCTTGTTCTTGGAAAAGCGTTTGTTTCAAGTAATTTCTAGAGCTGAAAAGCAAATGCCTGTGCCTCTTCTTTCTCCAAGTCTTCTTATATTTAATTCTCACTTTATGGGTAATAAAGCAAAGCAGCTTGTTAAGTCTACAGATGTCAGTCTTAGTGTTTTACATGTCACCTGTCTGAATTCATTTACATTTATTTCCCTATTGTTTTATATCTCTTTATGACAATGTACCACATGATACAATTTCAGTCTTTAATGTACAACTAATTCTCTACCATTAATTTGTCAACATGATTACTGGATATGCCACAAGCTGAGCAGGATGAATTGAAATATGAACCAGACATTCCTCTTTCTCTCAAGAAGGATGAAGTGACAAAGATTTAGAGAGGGAATCTGTTTTACTGCCTTGAGACTGTCTATAATTTTATGAAAACTACAATTTGAGATTTTGCAAATGGAAGAATTCTCTATCCCAGACTGAAATAAAAATAAAACATCCACCTAATACATTAATTACCTAAGTTAAAGAGTCTCAACAGAAATGTGAGTTGCAAAACAATCTTGGAGAAGATGAAAGAATGACATTGCGCTATTCACAGCAATTCAAACCCTATTCTAGGCCAGCAATTTAAATTTTCCATACTTTGCACTATATTTAATTTCTAATAGCTTGCATTACAGAATAATTCAAATTTAGGGCATATGTTTTTATTTATAAAGCTAATTATAAACAATTTAGATGATGGAATAGAAGAAAATTCATCAAATTTGCAGATGACACCAAGCTGCCAAAAATAGCCAGCACCCCATAAGATATAAAGCCCCAGACACCAGCCAAGATCCAAAAAGATTTTTACAGACTTGAACACTGGGCCCTACCTAACAAAATGAAATTCAGTGATGAGAAAAGTAAACTTCTACCCATAGGCAAGAAAACCCAAATGTACTAGAATAGAATAAGTGGAACCAGGCTAAATAGTATAACTGCATGAGGAATCTTGAAGTCCTAGTGGACGATTATTTAAATAAGAACCAGCAATGAACTGCAGCTCCCCAAAAAGCCAATGCAATATTAGGCTACATTAACAGAGAGATAGACTCAAGATCATGGGAAGTGTTAATACTCTTTATAATGTCCTAGTAAGGCCACACTTACATCCAGTTTTGGTCACCACAATATAAAAAACATGTTGAGACTCTGGAAAGAATGCAGAGTAGAGCACAAAGATGATTAGGGGGCTTGAGGCTAAAATATATGAAGAACAGTTGCAGGAATTAGGGGTCAACCTATTTTCCAAAACACCAGAAGTCAGAACAAGAAGCAATGGATGGAAACTAATCAAGGAAAGAAGCAACCTAGAAGCAAGTAGAAATTTCCCGAGAGAACAATTAACCAGTGGAACAAATTGCCTTCAAAAGTTGTGGATGCTCCATCACTGGAAATGTTTAAAAAGAAATTGGTCAGCCATTTGTCCAGAATGGTATAGGGTCTCCTGCTTGTGCAAGGGTTTGGACTAGAAGATCTCCAAGGTTCCTTCCAACTCTATTATTCTGTTATTCAAATGTCCAATGATAAATCCAATTAAGGATTGGCTTATAATTTTACAGAAAAGGAAATTCAGACTGAGAATTGAATTGATTTGTTCATGCCCTATCATCTTTTTATTGAAATGAAATAATAGGTAAATAAAACACCACATTGCAACATTTTTCAATGAATAGAGCTTAAATGTTATGTGTTGAAAGTTAAAATGATGTATATTTTTGAAGTTGCCCAGTGTGTCCTATCTCATACATCACCTTGGTTCTCTATTAGGAGGATGAATATTTTCATTAATTTCTAGGAAAATCTCCTATTCCTTCATTCAGAAATTTATGTAAGAACAGACAGAATTTGAATAATGGTTCAAATTTTGGTTACTTGTTGGGCCCAGGATTTCCTGAATAACAATATTTCTTGCAGACAACCTAATACGTAGAAATTCCAGTAGCATCTGACTTCAAAGAGCTCTGCATAATAAATTCTTCCTTCCAGTTCAATTTAATTCAATTTATTAAATTTGTTATGAAATCTCACTCTATTAGATTCTGGCTGGCTTAGAAAATCCAGTTCTATTAAGTTAAAAGAGGCTCTCTTTAGCTATATAGCCTGTTAGTCCTTTTTGAAGATCTATGCCATTTTGGGATTTCTTCTTGTTAAACAACAAGGAAGAAGGCTGCTAAGGCAAGCTAAAATAAGGACATGTGGATTAACTTTTTAAAAAAGATATGGAGAAATATAAGAGCTGAAAGTTGTGGTTCTAGTTTATTATTTTTAGTAATTTGAAACTTGGTCTGCTTTACTGTTGGTGGTCAAAACTAAAACTTTCCGATTTTTATGATTCCTGATTGGTCAGCAATTCTTTTTTTTTCTTTTTCTTTTTTTTGTGGTTTGTATTTTTATCTGTCTAACTGTAACTTTTAATAAAACGATTGTACAAAATGATTACAAAGTGATATAAACAAATCCCAGTTGCCACAGAGGCCTAATAATCTCTGCAGTCTCTATTTTAAACTCCAAAGTTACATGGTTCTCATGCTAAGAATTCTTGCCCTGCCCTTTTTGTCTTCTTTTCTACTAACGTTTGATCTATCAAAGGTCAGCAATTCTTAAGTGACTTTCAAAAAAGCTACTCTTTGACTAAAGAGGGAATTAAGAAAATGGAGAAGCAAATTATTAAAGATGTATTTGAAAAATCTTTAAATAAAATGGCATCAGTTCATAGAACAGCTTTGCTCCAAGGATGTTAAAAAGACTACTCAAACTACTTCAGAGATGCAAATATTTGTAGAAAGATACTAAACCACTGAGGCAATTTCACAAGTAGCTGACAATGCAGAGAAGTCAACTGTAATTTTGAAATATAAACCTGACACCAATTTTTATTATGATGGTTTAAAATACTATTGGAAAGAACAGTGGTGGGTTGCTCCCGGTTCTGTCCAGTTCTTGAGAACCGGTAGTAAAAGCAGTGGGAGGTTCCACTCACCCGCCTGGACGTCATAAGGTATGATCTGTGCATGCACAGAAGCGCGAGCGAGCGAGCATGCGCCCTCCCGTTGCAAACCAGTAGTAAAGGTAAGTAGAACCCACCCCTGGGAAAGAAGCACTCCAAGAAAATTTACAACTTTTAAAAGGACAAGTTTGGGACTTTTTCCTCATGCATATTAACAAGGTTAAGATATTCTTGAGAAAAAGAGAACCTTATAACTACTTGACAAACATACCAGAGAAGAAAAAGATTTTATTCCAGGAAGACAAGCTGAAAGGAGTGACTTAAACTTAATGAGTCAATTGGAATTAGGATGGATTTTCATCAGTTTGATATTTGTAATTGAAAATCTTTATCTAAATCTAGAGCTTTAAAAAGGATGCATACAGCAAGAAGAAAAATTATTCTATGAGAGTAATTTGGAGGGAATGATCTAAATTTAATGAGTTAATTGGAGTTAGTTGGAATTTTATTGGTCTGAAAGTGAACTTTAAAGTATATTTATTTTTCTCTTTAAGCCAGGCCTGCTGGTTGCCAGAAGAAAAAAGTCCAGAATCGAGTGGATGTGACTCCACTGAGCTAGGGCTGTAGAAAAATCTTTATATATATATATATATATATATATTTTATTAATATATTCTATACACAAATACACAAATAAAATATACAATCCTGCCACCATGATATAATGTGATTACATTGTCCATAAGTATAAAGTCATTCCTTTATACATACATATTTGCCATCATATATATACATCATCATATATCTATTCTATCCCACCTTTTCTGGACCCAATCATACCATACTTTCCAACTGTTATAAAATTCTGAATCTTTTTTTACCATTGATCAATCTAGTTAATCTATCTGATTCCGCACACTCATTAATTTTATATATTATTTTCAAATCTATCGGTAAGTATTGATTTTTCCACTCCTGCGCATACGCTAATTTTGCTGCAGTAATAATGTGAATCAACAAGAACCATATATCTGATTTAACATTCAAAGGTTTTGCCTCCCATAGGAAAATCATTGGTGAAAATAAGTTCCATTACTGTAACCGCACTTCCAACTGCAGGCAGATGTCCCGGGAAACATTTTAGCTAATCTCGCCGGGGGGAGATGCCACCGGTAGACCATTTTATATATGTTTTCTTTATATGAGGAAGCCTTGGTTAATTTCATATTTTTCAACCAAATCTGTTCCCATTGCTGGAAGTCAAGGGGATATCCAAAATTTCGCCCCCATGCTATCATACAATCCTTCAATACATCCTGTCCTATCTGCAGAGACAATAAATATGCATTACATTTAGATAGTATCCCTTTCCCTCCTTCTAATAAGATCTTATCCAATTCTTGTCTTTTACGGTAGATTCCTTCACTATATAAATCTTTTTTATACCTGGAGTGCACTTGAGAATAAGACCACCAGGCTATCTTATATCCTTGAATAGTTAATAATTCTCGTGACTTCGGATTACCCTGAACATCCAAGAAACCTTCATACGTCAAGGTTTTCTCCCCTTTATACAACGTCGGGTAAATCTGAGCTTCCTGCGCCGAAATCCAACATGGAACTTTTGAATATACTCTTCTTCTAACCTTTTCCCAAGTGTACACAAGCGTCCTACGTAAATAGTGATCATCAAAGTATCTAGGGCGGCTGGATGCTCCCGGCCATAGAAAACAGTGCCAGCCATGTTGAAGACCGGCTCCCTCAAATGTCAAAAGTCGTCTCTTTTGTAGGACCATCCATTCTTTCACCCAAATCAAGTTCGCTGCTTGGTGATAGAGCTCCCAATTTGGGAGTCCAAATCCTCCTCTATTTTTGGGTTCTTGTAACATTTTAAGTCTAATCCACAGCCTCTTTCCCTGCCAGATAAATTTAGATATACTCCTATCCAAATTTGTAAAAAACTCTTTATTCAACCTTACCGGGGCTGTTTGGAATAGAAATAACCATTTGGGTAACACGCACATCTTAATGGTTGCCACCCTTCCCAAAATTGATAGCTGGAGATTTTTCCATCTTTCTAAGTCTCTGAGCATCTGGCTGTAAAGAGGAAGATAGTGATCCTCCTTTATGGAGGAGCATCTGGCAGTCAACCATATACCCAGATACTTAATTTTATTTGTTATTCTTAAACCCATTAACTGCTCCAGCTGTTGCCTTTGCATCTGAGTCATATTTTTCACTAGGATTTTAGTTTTTTCTTCATTCATCAGTAATCCTGCTACCTTCCCATACTCTCTAATCAAGCATAATAATTTCAGGTCCGAGTCCAGTGGTTGATCCAAGATAAATACAAGATCGTCTGCATAAGCCTGGACTTTAACTTCCTCCTGCCTAATCTTCATTCCTCTTACTTCCGTGTTTCCTCTCACTTCTCTAAGCAGGGGCTCTAAAGTTAATACAAATAGCAATGGGGAAAGGGGACATCCCTGTCTTGTACCTCTACGAATTTGAATTCTCTCCGTCTCCTCTCCATCTATGAGAACTCTTGCAGTCTGCTCCCGGTAGATAGCTCGAATTGCCCGAATAAAATTCCCACCAAATTCCATATATTCCAATTGAGAAATCATAAATTCCCAACTGATTCTGTCAAATGCCTTTTGGGCGTCAACAAAAATTAAAGCTAATTGTTTATCCGGGCGATTTTCTAAAAATTCTACTGTGTTCATGATAATTCTAAGATTATCTCGTAGATATCTATTAGGAAGGAAGCCATTTTGGTCTGAATGAATGAATTGGTTACGGAAGCAGCTAAGCCTGGCTGCAAGAACCCCCGCAAATATCTTATAATCGGAATTTAGTAATGATATTGGTCTATAGTTCTTAATAAGAGATAGATCAGTTCCTTCTTTTGGGATAATAGAAATATAAGCCTCAGTCCAAGATACTGGAACCTGAGCCTCTTTCTGTAGAAAAATCTTGGTTACGTAGGAAAAACCTGGCTAAAAGAAAAACATATGTATGTATGTATTGCATACATATATATATATGTATGCAAAAACATATAGGTAGGATTTTAACTGAGGTTTTAAAGGACCTTGCAGAGTGCTCTGTAAGGATTTTTAGAAGATTTTAAGCTGGGATTTTAACCAGAATTTTAAACATTTTAACTAATTTATTTACAATGATGCGGGAAAACACCTGAGATTTTAATTTTTTGCATATGTACACCTGCGCAAACTTAAGAAGACATTATATATATGTGTGTGTGTGTGTGTGTGTGTGTGTGTGTCTGTGTCTGTGTGTGTGTGTGTGTGTGTGTGTATATATGTATATGTATATGTATATGTATATGTATATGTATATGTATATGTTTTCTTTTCTTTTTGTACGCCTTTATGTGTATTTCTCTTTAGCCAGGTTCTTCCTATGTAAACCAAGATTTTTATACAGCCCTAGTTCAATGAAATCACAATCCACTAGTTTCTAGGCTTTTTTCAGGCAGCCAGCAAGCACCCTGCTGCCCATTGGGAGACTATATCAGAGGTTTTTAAAAAAAAATTTAAAAGCATTTTTTCTACAACCTCTTCGGCTGAAAAAATGTTTTTAAAAGTTAAAAAAAAAGCCTCTGATGATCGCGCGGCTCAGCTGGGATTGTCAGAGGCTTTTAAAAACATTTTTTCTACAATCTCTTCAGCTGAAGAGGTTGTAAAAAAAAATGCTTTTAAAAGCCTCTGCCGATTAGGCAACTCATCTGGGATCTGGGATTACCTTTTAAGATGTCACAATACTGGGGGTTTTTTTCAGGAAAGTTATGAAAATGGTGAAATCTAAGGATCCTCCTATATATAATTTCTGCTAAACCAGGGCAGAGTCTACCCCTTCTTATTGTCGCTGAGCAGGTAATTGCATCTTTGAAGGGTCAAGGTTGTGCACAGCAAAGCAACAGCCGTCACCAGTTCTATCTTGTCAGTCGCTTTGTGCTCCTAAACTCCTGACTCTGAAACAAATGAAAATGTTGATCGTTAGGATCAATTGTCCTGAATCAAGATAGAGTCTCAGGAAAATTGAGTTAAGCATATTAATCAACTGGGAGGCAAGCGGAGTCAAAAAAGTGAAGATGGTAGCTGCAACTTTGTGTTCAAAGCCAAACTCTCCTTATAGGCCAGTGATGGCGAGCTTTTTCGGCACGAGTGCTCAAACTGGAACACATGCACACCGGAGCACTGGAAACTCAGACCAGCTGGCCAATGTGCATACGCACGCTGGCCAGCTGATCTTCAGGTTTCTGGTGCACGCATGCACACCAGCCAGCTGGTCTTTGGGTTTCCGGTGCTCCAGCGTGGGAGAAGACCAACTGGTGACCGTGTGCATGCCCACAGAGAGGGCTCTACATGCCACTTCTGGCATGTGTGCCATAGGTTTGCCATTACGGTTATAGGCAAAATGAATTGGAATCAGTGGGATTTAAATTGCATGGTATTCAGTACCATTTTCACTTTTTTGATAGCACCAATCCCAGTCCTAAATAAGTAATAAAGGATACCTCCAGCAGCCAGCTTGGTATTACATTTTGCTGTATTTGCTGTAGGTGAGTATCCTAGATGCACAGGACTCATTTCCCTTTTTGTGGACCCTGGAGTCTCACCATTGCAACTGTAGAAAATTTCTGGCATATTTCCCACCATTTGGAAGTGGGAATGTCATGCAATAGATCTAGAGAGCTTTACAGTACTGAAAAAAAAAAATCACATCAGGAAAAAATCCAGGAAAAAACTTTCAAAACTGCCTCTCCTACTGTTCGTGATTTTTCCACCTCCTGCATCCACCTCCTGTTTTGTCTCATAGTAAACCTGTTAGTCTTAAAGGAGTTACATGAACGCAAAGCTTCTAGTCTACCATCACCTTGTTTCATTTTTGTAACTTTACGTGCAGCCCATATAGAGTGCTCCTTCTCTTTGCAAGCTTTTTATATCCTTCCATGGCATTTTCCATTTCATGAAAGGAAGACAAATAAAAGATGTGGGGTGACTGCTCATGCCTTTCCAACAGGTGCCGTTTAAAACTCGAAGTAACAGTAACAGAGTTGGAAGGGACCTTGGAGGTCATCTAATCCAACCCCCTGCTCACCCAGGAAACCTATACTAGGGATTTGAACCGCCAACCTTTCTCAGAGTCAGTTTTTAATTGCTTCTGAACAGTGTTTTTTAAACTTGGTAACTTTAAAATGTGTGGACTTCAACTCCCAGAATTCCTAAACCAGCACACTGGGTAATTCTGGGAGCTGAAGTTCACACACCTTAAAGTAGCCAAGTTTGAAAAACACTGAAATAGAACAACTGGATCACTTCTCTGTAAGCTGTTGAGAGGGACTTCATATTTTATATTGCTCTCAACAACTATTGCTATTACACTAAAACAATTCTGCTTACAAAAAGCAGAATTACAATATCTGCTTCTAATATTTTGAATGAAGCAGATGCAGATTAAAATTTATTCCCCCTTAAACATTTTTCTATGGAGAACAGGGTCATAAATTGCAAAATATAACCATGTTGGAGCACAGTAGTTACTGGACATGTCAATTTCTTACAAGGACCCAAGGACCCAGATTTAAATCTTCACTCAACTGTGAAGCTCAGTGGATCTTCTTAGGTCACTTTCTCTCTGTGTCTATGCAATGCACTAAGCCAAGGATAATTTAACTAGAGGATACCCTAGATTTCTAGGTTTTGCAGAGGCCTCTAAAATCAGAAATGGAGAACTCAAGTCCACACAAAATGTTAGTTAAAACGCAGCTAGTTATTGCTGCGCTTATTTAATGCAGATGCTTTTGGGGATCAAAAAAATCAAGATGGCAGCTTCAATCATATTAAGACCCATCGCTCTGCTAACCGTTTATAAATGTAATAAATATGATTCATATATGGGGCCAGGGAGAGAATTTCACCAGGCAGAGCCAGAAAAACCGCCGATCTTGAATAGGCGCTCAAGGATAAGCGATTTTCCTCCTGGTTGCGCTCACGCTACAGAAACCGCTCCAGGGGAATGCGACGGCCGCCTGCAATCTTCTCCGGGGCTTAAATATCTTTTGGGCAAGGAGGGAGGCGCCGCAGACAAACGAAGCCATTTCCTTCTATGAAAAAGGCAAGGCGAGCTGATTAAGAATTCCAACTGGGACGAGGTATTGAAAATGAAGACATTTTGTGAAACAGAAATGTTTAGACACAGACCGTCTGCTGCAGTTCCTTCCCAAGTCAAGCCTCTTTGCCCCAAGAGTGACTATCCTCGATTCCATAAATTAACCGAAAATCCCCCTTCTCGAGAGTCTAAGTTATCTCTTCTCTGCCTGCAGCTCTGACTTAGAATAGAGGCGCGTTTGTTTACTGTTTTAATTAATGCCTCTTTTCAGCGCGGAACCGGGGAGGGGAAATGAACGGGCTCGATAAACAGGTGTAGCTCTTCGTGTTATATTTGTGCTCATTCAGGGTTTGCACCAGATTAATCAGGCTTGACTGGAGCTGAACCGCCCTACAGAAAAGGTAGATCAGCTCTACTGGACGCCCAGTAGGTGAGGATTATGTCAACTGCTAACCCGTGATTGAAAAGGCTTAGAGAAAGACAGTCATCAACTGGGTTTCTTTCTTTCTTTCTTTCTTTCTTTCTTTCTTTCTTTCTTTCTTTCTTTCTTTCTTTCTTTCTTTCTTTCTTTCTTTCTTTCCCTCCCTCTCTCTCTCCTACATAAACACATTTTATCACCAACAACCATCTATCCATCCCTCTCTCTCTCTTTTTCTTTTTCTCTCTCCAATATAAACATATTTCATATTTTATCACCAACATCTCTCTCTCTCTCCCTCCCTCCCTCCCTCTCTTCCTCCCCCCCCTCTCCTTCCCTGCCTCACTTCCACTTCTTTTATCCCAGTGTATATTCTGAATCTACAGTGCAAAACAGTTAGGAAGGCCATTGAACACCCTTAATCAAAGAAGCAGAACATTTCTGTCATTATCTAAAGATCTTGGAAAGCCGCATTTGCGAAAGACCAGAGAGACATAATATTTTAAACAGAAAAAAAAAATTAGGCTGAAATTAACTGCACTGAAATAAATGCCTATCCCCCCCCCCCAGCTTTGAATGGACTGCATTCCTGTATGAAGTTACATGAAAAAAGTGGAGCTCACTGGGGCAAAATGAGGCAATGTATGACTTTGACCTATCAGTATAATGATGGCATGACATAGTTTAGAAAAGAAACATGTTTTAAGAAAATGTAACAGTATGAAGACAGAGGGATTTGAGCAAATGATATGGTGGAGGTGTTTAGTGTTTTTACTGTTAGTGTGGCGAGGGGGCAAAACAGATGAGAGATGGAAAATCTGTGGTTAAGTATTTCAGGACCTTTTCCTTTATTCATAAAAGCAAATTCAGGGTGACAACTTGATAGAGGTGGAATCCAAATCTGATTATAGTAATAAAGCTTGGGGAATTAGTATTTTCTTCTGTGGCAATTTCCCTACTGACCTGGAAGCTCTATTTAGAGTTAAAAATTAAGATACAGGTGAGGGGAGGTGTTTTTCTTTCCCCCCCCCCCACTCTAGATGAATAACTGGCATTTTGGAGTGTTGAGGGAACCATTTGGGGAGTTTTATTTATTTATTTGTTAGATTTATGGGTTGCCCATCTCGTTTTCAAACACATTTGCAGAACCTCGGATTGGAGATGGCTGCTATCTGCTCCTTTGAAACAACTGCTCCAGCTCTTTCAAGCAGTGAAACTTAAACACTTACACTTAAAATTCTGGATTACTTGGAAGGGATCACAAGGAGACTCCATCATTACATCATCTGCTATCTTTGCTTTCTACTATAACACAAAATGAATTTTAGCATGCAACACAAAGTAGCTTGTGTTTCAAGACAACTTAAGTTATTTAGGGGAACATGAATAAGAATTGGAGATACTTCAGTTCAAACAATGGGACAAACATCTTAGAAGTCTGCACTGCTAGACAACAATTGCAGGAAGGGTTTTATATAATATTGGAGAGAAAGGAAAAATTGAAGATTGGCAAGTGCTGGATTAGACCTCAATCAAGCAACCTGTTCAAATTGTGTGGTTTGATAAAATAATTCATTTGATGAAGACAGAAGGATGTCTGTACTATTTTTTTTCTTTCAAGACTATTCAAAATATAATAATACATTCTTGAAAGCTAAGTTCCATTTAAATCCAAAGTACTTGGTTATATTAGGTATCATTGAGACTCAGGTGATACCTTATGGGTAAATAAGAAATTATATGCAAATACGAGAAAAAAACCCATCATGTTAGACTAAAGTTTTAATAAAATGACAGGATAAAAGAAAATTTACAGATGATCATTTAAACTCTGATCATTTGCACTATCATCAGTGAAGCTTCTTCCTGTGTAAATATGCACACAATTGCAGCCTCATATCAATAGAAAAGCTGTACACAACGGTTTTATAAAATCATTTCAACACTGATGAATTTAACTTCACTTTATGTGCTACATTTCTAACCTTTCCCCAAAATACTTGAAAAGCAATCAGCTATGATGGAAGAAATCTTCAGGCAGAGGTGGTCATGAGTGCAGAAAACCTATCCAGACAAGTGGATATGTCCATTTCAGGCACCGTAAATATACCATTCAAACTCGCAGAGATTAGAATTAGTACTTACAGTACAGTTCTTCCTCTAGGGAAAGGTCTCCAAGTGGAGTTGTTTCTGGGTAATGATAGCAGAGAGGGTAGATTTAACCATTCTCAACCTCATCCACCCATTATACTTGGATAAGGGATCTGAAGTGTATCGTATTAGATTTTTCTAATTATCTCTACATGAGAGAAGGGAGAAATGTAAAATAACAACAAAACAATAACAAGCCACTGTTAGGAGAAGAATGCGGTCCATCCACTTCCCATTTTGACCAATGTAAGTTGGGAGACAGTTGGAAATCCCAGTTTTCCTGCAAGCTTATTCTTATCCCTGCTCCAGTTACTGCTTTTTCTCAAAGCACAACAAATACATTGATATTGATTAGTAAAGTAATAACAGCTCTAAGCAGTAGATATTAAATATTAAAACCAGGGAGCAATTCATCCATCTTCAACAATAGCTTAAAATACATTCCATATTCTGGAAGCTGACAGCAGGGATAGGTGTCTACTACTGAAAAACAGGCAAGATAACGGAAGGGTGAAGCACTGACTGGAAATTTCAGATGATTTATGCCACTATGTCTGTTTTCTATATAGAGGAGATGAGATTATATCAGTCTGCTTCAATTATTTGACCTATTTATACAAAAGAGCGGTATTTTTCACCTACAGACTCTAATTATATCTTAGAAATTAAAATAAGCGTTACATCTGTTGATATGAAAGTAGGACCCAATGTTACATCCACTATAATTTGACAATACAAACAATTGCATGTTCTATATGAGGGCACCAGAAGGATTTGGGGCCCTGATCTACAACTACGTTCTCATTGTAGTAATAGAGCAGAGTCTTGGAAGGATTTTTAGACTCCCACTTCTCACTTCCAGACATTACAGAAGGATATTTACACACAACTGGAGATGTAAATAAACTAATACTCTGACCAAACTGGGAATGTTAACAAGTGAGAAACAATAGGAAATAATTGAAAACTAGTTTAACAAGGTTACATCCTGGAAACAATGCTGTTTCTTGCTTTTTTTTTCCTCTGGTCAATCGTGTCTGATTTTTGGAGACCACTGGAACAAGTCCCTGCAGTTTTCTTGGCAAAGTTTTTCATAACTGGTTTGTCTTTGTCTCCTTCCTAAGGCTAAGAGAAAGTGACTGCCCCAAGGTCACCCAACTGGCTTTGTGCCTAAGGTGAGACTAGAACTCACAGTCTCCTGATTTCTAACCTGATGCCTTAACCCAGAGGTCTTCAAACTTGGCAGCTTTAAGACTTGTGGACTTCAACTCCCAGAATTCTCCAGCCTGCATAGCTGGCTGGAGAATTCTGGAGTTGAAGTCCACAAGTCTTAAAGCTGCCAAGTTTGAAGACCTCTGCCTTAACCACTACACCAAACTGGTCTCTATTAATTAGCAACTGTCTAATGGGTAAAAAAAATAACTAAACTTTCCCCAGATATAGAGGTAAAATTCTCAGCTGTTGCTTTTTTAAAGGTTTTTTTTTTAACAGAACAGGAATCCAAGTGTGGGATGAAAAGTTTGGAACTCTAAATACTATTTCTGCTTTTATGTTAAATAAATTCACCCATTCTACTACCATCACCCAAATGCAATTTTAACCCTGCATTATTTTAGCTTAATGAGACAGGAAAAAAAGGGACAAGACAGCTTCTTAGCCACCATCATCTTCTCTGTGCAGATCCTAGATAAGAAAAAAAATAAGAAAAAAAGGTACCAGCATGGTTGCTTTGACCCATCTTTTGAGCCCAGAGTGAATGTTTTTTCTAAAAAAGAGAGAGGGGGAAAAAAAAGAAGAAACAGGAAGTATCAGTGGCATTAAAGTATCTTGCTGCAGCTATCAGCTCAGGCTTCATGAGGGTAGCTGATAGAGTAGCAATACCTACTGCGCGACAATAAGCCATTTATCTTATCTGTGTTTATATAAAGCTAAATGCTGCCCTACTGTGTCAAAAACCATGGGGGAGCCCAGCAAAATGGCTTGGCAATGTCTTTGTGAAGTGTGCTATAGTGATGTAGATTATTTGTAACACACATTTATTTCAGTTTCTATCTTCTGTGCCAATCTACATCTAGTACCTAACAACAACAATGAAACTACATAATCAGATATTTTTATATACATATACCCTATTTTATATGCACACACTGTACCCTATTGAAACAATATTAATTTTGTGATCTCTCTCTCTCTCCTTCCTTCCCTCCCTCCCTCTCTCTCAATGTGTTTTTGTCTGTGTGTAGAATATTATGTAAAATTAGGAGACTAACCTACTCAGGTATACCCCTGGGATTATGGAATGCTGTTCCATCCCAAGGTAGGCAAGGGCCAAGCTGGTTTCATTTTGGCACTTGAGGATCTGACGAGAGGTTGAGTTATACATATTGAATCTTCTGAATGTCTTCACCCATGGTCATTTCACTAGGTAACACATGATGGCTTTTATCACCTCATAACCAATTACTTGTTGTGGCACAAGTCTGTGTCATATTTGGTCTCAATAATAAATATTAATAAATCAATATTGTTGTTCATTTGATTCTTGCATGAGTTATGTTCATGTGAAAAGAGTTTCGTTACTGGAACAAAACTGCAAGAGAATCTTAATGAGGTATTAAATGCTACTTCTTGTAAATCTGATTCATCAAATAATAATAATAATAATAATAATAATAATAATAATAATAATAATAATAATAATAATAATTTTATTTCTATACCGCCCTTCTCCTGAAGGACTCAGGGCGGTGTACAGCCTATTTAAAAACACAAGACAAACATCAATTTAAAATTTAAAATTATTAAATAAATTTGGCTCTATTTAAAACCCCAGAAATTTAAAATACCCCAATAATGCAGAAATGGCAGTATAAATATTTAATTTGAATTCAGCAATTTTGTGTATTTTAAACCAAATCAGCAGCCCCCATTCCAGTGGATGACTTTTTAAGTCATATTCCTTTTGCTTGCAATTCTTTCAGTTCTGTCAGAAAAAGACCTTGAATTGAGAAATTATGTTTTGCTGTTTAGCCCAAAGCCCCTTTCTGTGTGTGTGTGTGTGTGTACACACATTCCTCAATGAAATGACAACAAATGTCTCGGAGACAAAAATAAAGACCGTCACATCCTCTTGAAAAGTTGAAAATAAAGATATTCCATCAGACTATCTTTTCTTCCCCAGAAAGGGAAGAGGACAATTTCAAGCTGTAGGGGCCACAACTAAGGCTGTCATATGTGTCATCTAACAATCTCAAGTAATCATGGAATGCAGAAGTGGGCCTCTTCTGAAGATGTCAATAAGTACACAGCCTCATATAGGAACAAATAACCTTTCAGATGCTTAGATTCAAGAATCCCGGTTTAAAACATCATAAAAAGCCTGAAAATAGGCCATGAACATGTGCAGATGTTTAAGTATAATATACCCAATACATAACTGCTTTTCAAGGAATCTTTAAAAAAGCAACTAAGGGAATATATGAATTATAATGGAACCTTTTTTCTTTTAAAAACAATATAATGCTAATATTTGTGGGTCACAATCTACCAGCCCAATGTATCAGGTGTTATTCTGAGATAGGAATCTGTGTCTTTCTCTCTGCACACGTTGGAATTAGGGAAAGGAATAGTAACCAATTGTACAATTACTCCAAAGATACCTATTCTCCCAAAGCTAAAGTAATTATGGGTGAATAAAATGCCATGGCTGCTAAGCCTAGAATTCCTTGCCTTTCAGTTCATCCTTACTACATTTTTACAAATTTGTGAAAACGGAGTTTTTCATTATGCATATTCTTTCCAGGTTGACAATCCATAAACTTATATGTTTTTTCTTTGATTTCTATTCTTGTACTCTATATTAAAATTGGAAGAGATTTCAAAATAAGTGCTGGTATATAAATTGACTATTCTTGAACTTCCCTATACACATATTTGAGCTTGGAAATATTTGGATGGATGGGCAGGGTATGTGTGTATGTGTGTGTGTGAGATGGAGATGGATGTTGATGTTGATGATAAAAATGGTGTTTATGTAGGAATACGCTTTTCCCCCCTGTTGTAATGCACAGAACTGCTCTTTTGTCCTGAAATTGTTTTAAGAAAATCTCTACAGAATCTGACTGGTTTCTTTCCCCACTCCACCCTGTGACCAGTGAGATGCTTCCCAAAAGTCTACAAGTCAGACATGAAGGCAATAGCTTCTCCTATAATTCTTTTCCTGTGCTTCTTGAAGATAGCATATAACTTCCAGGGCTCCTAATTGATTTTCTCCCCGTTGTTTCTTTGATTTGTGGGAATAGATGTGTGTGCTTCTGCTCCTGGACCAACAGAAGTATAGAGTGTGTAAGATCTGCCCACTTTTTCTGTCCAATCTGATAACCGCCTTAAGGCGGCTCAGGATCTGTCTTTAAGAGAAGTCAGTAGGACAGATATTGTGGTGAACCCATCTCCTCAATGACACCAATGAAAAGTTTTAAAAAATTATTTCCAACTATAGGCAGGTGAGAAGAGACGTTTTTCTTTTTAAAAAAATGCTAGATGAAACTCCTTTTGTCTGGCCAAATAATAAGAACAATTTTGAGCCTTAGGTTTATATGTGTGCTCACAATAATTTGCTTTTGTGTTTCGTATTGGCTCACCCCTGAAAGCAGTTTACAGTGATTTTCTATTCGCATGGTCTCTCAGTTGAATGCAGTTTGCATTCAAGGAACAACTGTACATGAAACCAAAAATGAAGGAGGGAATGGTGAAAGTGCAAAAGAATTCTTGCAAAGGCAAGAGAAGAGAGGCAAATAATTCTTTTGCATCAGTGGCCATGAAGATGATTTGCCTGCAGCCTAACTGTTTGCTCCTAAAAGTATGTAAGGACAGAATTCCTGTTTCTTTCTCTCTTTTTTCTTTGCTCTTCTCAACATTCCTTCCCCTCCAGCACCCCACTCTCTATTTATTAAATTTTTGAATTAACATGTGTTAAATGCAGGTTGATTTTGTTTGCTCTGCCACATAACCTGCTTTTTCTAAGCACTCAGTAATAGCTGCAGTTAATCTATTGACCGATGGCTTAAGCAGCAGGTGGCCTTAAGGCCCAGAGGCCGGCTCTGGTAAGGCCTACAAAAAATTCCAGAGGGCCCTTTGTTACCTGGGCCCGGACTGGAGAAATTACTTGTTTGGAAAATGTTTCTCCTCCCACACAACATCTTCACTATTTAAAGTCTTTTGTGAGCACAAGTCTGAAGAGGGGGATTATGAAGGATAGCCTGTCACTGCAATTGTTTCTTCTAGACAGATAGCACACAAGTGCATTAAAAAGTTTCCAAGCTCACCATAGGTAATTCCCATTTCAAATGTAACATACAGCATTTGTAATAAATTAACAGTCTCGGGTTTCTGCCAATTTAAACCCTTTGCAGATACCATTCTTTAAATAAGGGGGATTCTTTTTAAAAAAGAATAACTCTGTATTGATTTTGATTTAATTTCCATAGCAGTAAATGGGATTTAATAATGATAACATGAATGTTGGTTATATTTGTAATTATCCTTATTGTTGAGTGTCTTAGAGATTCTATCTAGTGTCAAAATGTCAGAAAAATTTAGAAGCAATTTCATTGTTTATTATTCAAAGGTAAATCCCATTTATGTTTAGGATTGGAACCCAAGTTGGAAAGGGCTCACGACATTTACTTTTTTAAATAACTATGTAAAACTGGTCAATATAATGTCTTACATTGTAGCTGAGGAACTAGCACTGAAGCAGAATAATGTGTCAGAGTTAACCCGTGATAACTGTACACTATCCATCAGAAGACAGGGCTTGTTGCAAAACTCATGTTCTCTTAATTCACGAGAGAGATTCTTGTGGAAAGTAACAAGGAAAACATTTGTAGCCTAAACTTCTTTGTCTTGTGTAAAGTATTCAGAGACTATGGGAACTTGTTAAGACATCTTCTCATTGGTACACATGTTAAATGACATATATACTGCATTAAGGTCATAGTTTCTGACAAAGAATCCATATGGTTGCAATTTGGGGAAAAGCTGAGCATTCTGAATCCAGATTTAGATCTTTGCTGATAGGTACAGTGAAAATTAAATAATTTATAAAGCAGTTTAAGAAGGTAGGATTTTATTGTTCAGTCATGTCTGACTCTTCATGACTCCATGGACCATAGGATGACAACCCCCCTGTACTCTACTGTCTCCCAGAGTTTGGTCAAAATTATGTTCATTGCATTGATGACACTATTTAACCACCTCATCCTCTTCTGTCCCCTTCTCCTTTTGCCCTCAATCTTTCCCAGCATCAGGGTCTTTTCCAATGAGTCCTCTCATCTCATTTGGTAGCCAAAGTATTCAAGCTTCAGCTTCAGTATCTATCCTTCCAAAGAATAGTTAGGGTTGATTTCCTATAGGATTTGACAAATTTGATCTTCTTGCAGTCCAAGGGACTCTCAAAAGTCTTCTCCCACACCATAATTTGAAAGCATCAATTCTTCAGTGCTCAGCCTTCTCTATGGTCCAATTCTCACAGCCATATATCGCTAAAGAAGGTAGGATAATTATGCCTAAAAGAACTTTCCAGAAACATTTTAATCCTGTAGATCAGCCACTGAATTATTGTGTGTGTTAGTTTCATTGTCAAATGGATAGTATTTCCATTTTTATGAGTTTTGACACAATTGTGCAATATTAGTAGCATTGGCCTTTTTCAAGCCCTTCAAATTGTCTTCTCAAAAAGTTTTGGGGTAGATCCCAATGACTGTCTTTTTCACCACAAAGTGATGGTCTCAAGTAGTGTCAGTCTAGCAGATACTCTTTAGTCAAGTTTCTGAGTGAAAATTGTTCTGTTTCCTCATGTCCTAAAGCATCAGCAGAAAGGTCATTTGGTTTAGTTTGAGACTGAGCTTATACTGGGAGATAAACAGCTCTGTGATATCCTGGGCAAAGTTTGTGGGTAAGGAGAAAAAAAAAAAGAAGCAACGCGGTATAGGTTATGATGAACAGATTACCTTCTTTTAATGGTGGAAAAAATATGGGCTGGAAACGAATTTATCTGAGGATAAGCCAGCTCTTGTTATATAGTATTCTTAACAATTATTGTGAATTCCTCTAAAATTTTTATAAGTGAACCTAATTATCATTTTGCAAGGGGATTGGTTTCAATTGAATTATAAATAAACAAGATCCTATAGGACATCTTTCATTCTGCCCAATAGATACTATGGTTCATAGACCAAAATAATGTTCACTTCATAGATGCCATCCTCTGAACAGGTTCCAACATTGCTGAACTAAGTCCAGTATTCTACCACTTCAAGAGTCTATCAAATGTCTGTCAAATATGTCTCCTGTATGTGACTGACAATTGTCAGTAAAGCTTGTGTTGTTCAGTTCACCAAAGACCACATTTGTTTTGCATTCTTCAACAGGTGGGCTTTGTGCCTGATAACTTGCAAACTAATTAAGGCTACTGGCTTTAGGCCCATTCACATAGGCTTTAGCCCTTGCAGGGGGAAAATATGTCAGCAAATTGGTCCTTTTTCAAGGTGTCAGATTGGAGGTGGAAGTTTGCTATTCCCAGCCCAGGTGTGGAAAGGATGTGGGGATTATTTTCCTCCCATGGGGTAAAAACAAAGAACACTATTAAAGGTTGATGAGATGGAAAAAAAGGCTGCCTGCAGGAGGGCTAAATCTTCCCCTGGGGAAACCTGAGCTGTTATCCATGTTGGTACATTGCCTGCCAGGTTGTATGGTGAAAGGAAAACTTGCCCAAAGTGGGAGGGGGATACAGAAGATTGGAGGAGTCAAAAATGGAAAGGGGAAAACAGTAAGTCTCAATTTCTGTAAAGTTAGGAATAGATGAAGAAAAACACAGCTTTAATAATCATAATTGGAATGTTTATAGGCCATCAAAATTATTAAGAGAAAGCAGATGAGACATTTATTGATTCTTGTCTAGCTCAAAGAATTGGCAACTCATCCAGTGTGACAACTGTTGGCCTCAACTGCAGTGGACTTCAAGTACCAGAGTGTGTGCATCCAATTAGTAGGACATTGGATAAAAACTGATAAACGTCTACAGAAGGTGATAGACCTGTATGTGCCCTCTCTGAAGTGCACACACAAAACCTGAGGGCTGAGTTTTTGAGACTGCCAGCTTTCCAGTTGCTTCTACATGTGCCTTTCACAGGACATTTAATTAAAGCAATTCTAAACTGATAAGATATATCCTCATGGTTATGAAAAATCTCATTTATTCCTTTTGTGCATCAAAAGAAAAACAAGAATGAAAATTTGGTAGCCTCAAAAGACATGTCCCAATCCAAATAATTAACAGAATAAGAGAGTTGGGAGGGACTTTGAGGTTTTCTGTTCTAACCCCCTGCTCCAACAGGAAACCTTTATATCATTTCAGACAAATGGCAGTCCAATCTCTTCTTAAAAACCTCCAATGTTGAAGCACCCACAACTTCTGGAGGCAAGTCATTCCACTGATTAATTGCTCTATCAGAAAGCTTCTCCTTAGTTCTAGGTTGCATCTCTTCTTGATTAGTTTCCATCCATTCCTTCTTGTCCTGCCTTCAGGTGAAGAATCCCAGTCTCAAATGCCTGAAATATTAGCAACCTGTGATCCCTGTCTGCAGCAATGACACCTAGTGTAGCTTTGCTTGTTGATGACAATGTTGTTAAATGAGTTTGAGGGCAGTCAAGTGCCACATATGGGAGACCACGTAGAAGGATTTCCATGAGTCAGGAACAAAACCAAGGTTCTGTATGCAGAGGGGCATATTGTACATTCATTTCTTTGGTTCCAGTCAAAACATTCAGATGGCAGGTGATAGAAATGACTTCAGCCTGTGATTGTAGAAAGAGGCTGAACAGACAAATAATCTAGTTTTGACATCAAGCTGAATAGACAAATGATCTAGTTTTCTTGAAGGCAGCTGCATATGTACAAAGATATATGTCAAATGTCCCTTGCTAAACAGGACAATTCTAGCGATATAGTCCTTAAATGCCTTTATCTCCATCTGTGTCAACAAGCTAGAACACTTAGCTTATATGTAGACTGATATGTCTTTCTAATATTTAAAGAGATTTGGGAAGATTTGTACTGTATTTTCAGTATTATCATCTCCAGTGGCCTTGGCCATGCCACTTATCTTTGTACCTCATTGTTTCATAAAAAGGAGGAAGAAGAGAAGGGAATAAAGGCCATAATTACTTATCTCATAAGACCGTTGCAGGCATTAATTAGTTAGTTTACAGAGTTCTTTGAACATGAAAAGGTGCTATGTTGTGAATGTTCTTTGCATTATTATGGTTAATTAAAATGCTCCTCATTGCTTCCTCTGACTTTGATGTACTTTGTTTACTATTTACTTGGGCTCACTTCTCCTGCCTTGTTGTGCTTCAAAATCAAAAGCATTTCAAATCAGGAATCCTACTGCCATGATTAATTTCCCCCCCCTCACATTTGCATGTTTGTTTCCTAGAGGAAACAAATCTACAGTTAGAAGTCAAATGAATGATTACTGCTATTGTGTCTTCATTAGTACAACTAGGAAGACCAATGCTGTTTTTGATGGGAATTTTGGCTTTCAAAAGTTGGCTCCACACCCAGCTTCCCCAAGGTGCTTCTGATGGGAGACTAATTCTAATCTCCCCAAGGTTGGGCAATTTATTTTAATGGTCTACCTCTGAGACATTCATCTAAAACTTTTGCTATTACACTGAATGGATTAGAAGAATCACTAATAGGAGTATTAGGCAGTTTTTTTTACACACTTAAAGCTTTTAACATTACAACACTAGCACCTGAACCAGCTGGAAAGGGAAAAGGGAACTTGTGCTGTGTGTAGTCCCCATCCGTGATGGGGGTGGGGTGGGGGGCTTAAAAAGGCTACACAACCATGAATAGAAAGGAACTGATATTGCTAGCCTAAAAAGATCTGGAAATATGTCAGCTTTGAAAACGCTGCACATTTATAGTCAGGTGATCTGTATATGTGTCTTTTTTTAATAAACTATGTGATTCTGGTTGAAATTGTATAAGTTTTATGGGAGCTTTTAAACTGCAGGAACAAGAGAAAGGAAGTATCATATGGCTCTGATTTCTCCATCTTGAGTTGGTGTCAGAGTTTGGATAGTTGAACGATGTGTCATTTATTGGGAGAAAAAAAAGTGAAGCACTGGAGAACAAATCGAGGAGAGAACCAACCTAGAACAAAGGAAATATTTCCCGACAGTTAGAACAATTAATCAGTGGGTCCAGAAGTTGTGGGTGCTCCAACACTGAAGGTTTTTAAGAAGAGAATGGACACTCATTTGTCTGAAATGGTATATAGTGTTTCCTGCTTGAGCAGGGAGTTTGAGTAGAAGATCTCCAAGGTCCTTCCCAATTCTTGTTATTCTGTTTTAGTTAAGGCAAAAATATGGTGAAGAGTTTAATGAAAGGACATGTGGCTGTTTTTGAAACTGATGAATGTTAGTGGTGGATAGGCTGAGTTCATTATTTTATGATATCAGTACTTGGAGTTGTTAATTGTGAAATTCATGGGCAATCAAATCAGGAGAGATCAAGGTCATCTTCTTGAGGTGATATATATTTAACAAATTGTATGGGTTGCCCCAAGACTGGCTGAATGGCTTTAAATATAAATTTAAACATGTAATGGAAAACAACATTATCAGTTTTTGCGGTTCATAGTAGTGAATTAGAATCTTTATTTTTAGAAAATGGTACCTTGCCATTTGAAATGCACCACAGCATTGAACTACTCTGTGCCAGATCCGTTGCTTCACTCTCATGAGTTTGGCATACAATAGGAACATACATGAGGATATCTCTGTCCTTTGAGAATGAAGCCTTCCCAAAGTGGTCTACAAACCATATATTATTAAAATGTAAAAGTAGGAAACAGTACATAAAGCAGGAATGTCCAACTCACAGCCCAGGGACAGCTAGTAATGCAGCCCCAAAAGATTGCAAACTTTTAACATTATTATGTGATTTATATACATGAACTACAAGTAATCCTTGACTTACAACAGTTCATTTAGTAACAGTTCGAAGTTACAACAGCATTAAAAACAGTGACTTGAAAAAATGTTGACGATCAAAGTACAATCTAGACGAAAGAAAGAATGATGGAAAATAAATTGTTGAATAAGATAAATTTAAAATATGTGTGAATAGATGTAAATAGTAAGAAAGGATCATTTTGAAGTAGCTGTAGGGAAAAGTGATATGTATATAAATGTTGTGTGTTTGTGTCTTGTTTTTAATGTTTTCAAAATAAAAAACTTTTAAAATAAATAAATAAATAAAAAGAGTGACTTATGATCCTTTTTCACACTTACAACCATTTCAGCATCCCCATGGTCATGTGATCAAAATCCAGACACTTGGCAACTGATATTTATGATGGTTACAGTGTCCTGGGGTCATGTAATCCTCCTTTGCAACCTTCTGACAAAGTCAATGAAAAAGCCAGATTCACTTTAACAACCGTGCTACTAACATCACTTGCAGTGATTCACTTAACAACTATGGCAAGAAAAGTCATAAAATGGGGCAAAACTCACTTAACAAAAGTCTCCACTTAGCAACAGAAATTTTGGGCTCAGTTGTGATTGTAAGTCGAGGACTACCTGTATGTATTTTACATGTGGTCCAAGACAATTCATCTTCACTCAGTGCTGCCCAAGCAAGCCCAAAGGTTGGACACCCATAACATAAAGGGAAGAAAGCCGGGTAGTCTGCCAGAAAATTGGACTGATCTTTAAACCCTAGATTTTATAATACCATGTACAAATTCAGCTATCAGTTGCCATTCAACATAGCAGGTGATTCTGGACTTCAAGGTAGACTTTTAGGCCTTGGCCTTTGAACCTCTCCTTACGTCGAAGTGGGTGTTTTGGATGACTTGTTAGATTAGTCTATAATGGCAATTGGGCAATTATGTGTTTTGATAACATTTGATTTCTGTTTAAAATTGAATTCAAAGGATTAACATTCATGTAAAGAATTTCTTAGATTAGTCCATGGTGACTAATTGCACCACCGATTGCATGGTGGTGCAATCGGGCACCAATTGTTGTTTCTTTACCATTTCTACCCTCTCTGTTCCAGAGGTGGGTTTCAGCAGGTTCTAACCAGTTCTGGAGAACCGGTAGGGAAATTTTGAGTAGTTCGGAGAACCGGTAGTAAAAATTCTGACTGGCCCCGCCCCATCTATTCTCTGCCTCCCAAGTCCCAGCTGATTGGGAGGAAATGGGGATTTGCAGTAACCTTTTCCTGGAGTGTGGAGGGAATGGGGATTTTTCAGTATCCTTCCCCTGCCACGGCCACCAAGCCACGCCATGCCCACCAAGCCACACCCACAGAACCGGTAGTAAAAAATATTGAAACCCACCACTGCTCTGTTCTGCTGAGCAGGAGAAATTGCCCTATCTATCTATGCCAGTAAGTCTTCAATCAGGGAGGAGACATCAGCAAACGAGAAGTGATTCTTGTCTACCCTAGGCTTTACAGCAATATTTCATGGCAACTTTAAAATGTGTGTCTGGCTAGGGAATTCTGGGAATTAAAATCCAAACATCATAAATTTGCTAAGGTTGAGAAGCATTGCTTTAGAGAATTACATTTCCAGGTGCAATGTCAGGCATCTTGCAAACCTCAGGAGACAGAATTTGAAGAGGTCTTTATGATGCTCGTTAAAAACAAAACAAAGCACCATGCTAGAATTGGATTGGTGAATATTCTATCAATATATGACAAATTCACATGCAAAAAATGTCATGTGAATGAGCCATAGATTAAAATTTAATCTTGAATTGCCACTAAGAATAACAGGAAAGGATCCTTTTTCCTGAATTAAAAGCTTCCACTATAGATTTAAGATTGCTAACATTAGCTCTGTGTATATGTGCGTTTGTGCACACACGTACCTTCATGTATGCATATCTGAAAGTCGTTTTTCTCTTTAAAGCTGTAACAATTCAACAACTGTCTTGGTTACAAACCAAAGATTTGCTGAGAACATGTTAGAAGGAATCAGAAAAGCCGAGAAAAGGTCACAAATAAGCACCTTAGGAACAATGAAAGCTTTTCTCCATGTAGCAGTGGGAGCGTTGCAAAAGGAGGGGGGGGGAAACACCCTGAAAAGGTATTAATCAGAAGTGGCTATAAATCCTCTGGAGTTTTTGCTCTTATGAAACTCCTTGGAGAAAGTCTTGAAGGAAATGCAGGTCAAAGCCCAAAAAAGCTCTTGATCAGAGATTGCTAGAGGAAAATCTTCCCAGATGCCTTTTAATAGGCTGCAATCACCCCAGGAGTGGGAAAGCCAAGTGTGCTTGAAGCATGGTTGCAGTTCCTAATAGGTCTTGTCACACTTAAGGCCCTGCAAGCGCCATCCACCGAACAGCTGAAACTGGCTGGTGATTCATAAAGCCAACAGTTTAAAGTTTATTATGATGAAAGCACTTAATGACAGCCATCGCTAGGGGCCCATCATTTATAAAGCTGCGCTGAGTATTAGACATGTAGCATGACCACCAATTTTGTGTCACAATTGCTACCATAAAATGACCTTTGGTGATTTTTGCTGCATGTGGTGGACAGCTCTTCTTTCGCATTAGTGCTCTGTGGCTTTTCTTTGCAGACTATTATGCTGTCTAAAGCTTATTTGGCACTGTCGTGAGCCTCAACCCTTGTTATTACCCCAAAGGCCTGTCGAAAAGGGCGGGGAGAGGGAGGAAGGGAGGGAGGGAGAAACCCTCTCATGCTCTATTATGGCACCCCCAGTCAAGCAATTCCTTGGATAGTGTAACAATTTAATATACATATTCCTCCATTGTTAATCACATTTCTTTTTTTTTTTAAGTTCTCCTGTTTACTATATATCGTACCTAACATCTAATTGGATGGAAATGAAATCTGCACGTTACCTTATTAGGCAAGTTGGGAGTAAAGATTTTGAGTGGTAATTATCCAATGGATAAAAAAAAAAAACATCTATCCACCAAGCTAGCCAAAAATAAGTAATAATACCTCTCAGGAAAAAAAAGTACATCCTGGAAGATTATCTTGGGTTTAAATGCAGCACTTTATTCGCACATGGAACATAATTTTACAGGCTAAATAACTGGCACAGATTTCCAAGGAGAACAATATTAACAACAAGCCTACTTACCAACCAGCTTAAATGCCCACTGCCTTTAAAATGTGAACATAATTTTATAAACCATATAACATTTCTTTCTAGTGTATACTATATGCGATTTCTGCTGATATCTACTACTGTATTAGATTTTATGTAAAGCTTTTTTTCCCCCACCAATAAGGTGAATTGTTACATGACAAACTCATCTTCCACCATTATCATCTGCTGTTTGTGTTTAACAACAGGAGTCCCTTCTCTAACAAAACTGTTGTAATGGCTGTACAAATTACTCAGCTGAAAGCTTTTCACCAAACCAAACAGTATTAATCAGCAGTTCTTAGGAAGGTGCTAATTAAAAACAATTTTCTTCCTCAGTTTGCAATACTAAGCCATCTTCACTTGCACTGTTTCCAATATGCAGCTACTGTATACACTCCCATATTAGGGCCTCTATTAACTCCTGAATCTCCTATTACCTATTTTATTACATTCCTGTTTTCCAGATTTATGGACTTGTTGACATTTTAGATGTCACAGCATGATCTGTTTAATCATTTAAAAACTACATGAAATGAAGATGGGCCGTGAGGGACAGAAGGCTAAGAGCCATTTACCAAGTCAGAGAACACAAAGACCACAGGCAGAACTGGTTAGCATCTTTCAGGATTTTTTTTAAAATCCCAACACAATTGCTGTCCTACACTACTCTAGTTTGTTTCTGATAAAAACAATTCTGTTGAATTAAATTCAACATCCTGGGGAAAATAGCTCAAACATTAGAGTTTTTGAAAACTTGGCAATTGTTGACTTTGGAGATAAAATAATATACGACAAGCCAGGAGTGTTATTGAGAAGCATCTTTAAAAAGAGATCCTGTTCAGTCAACACAGAGGACTGATTTTTTAAATCAAGGTTGGACTATCAGATACACCTGACAGCCATGCATATCTGAGATGTCAGTAGAAAGAAAAAGAACTACAGAAGTATGGGAATTCAAGGTATATTTAGAATGGTGAAGAGAAGAATGAAACATTATAGATTTGTTGTGTAGAAAATGGTGCAGGCTTGTTTGCTGATGACAAAATGCAAGTCTAGAAGCAATGGGAATCCAACAGGAGAAACAATAAGAAATTTCTTCCAGACAGAGAATAGACATGGAAAGGCAAAGGGCTGTTTATTCCTGGGAATGTTGAAGTAAAGGTTGGATGGAATGTGCTGTAAATATTTGCAAAATAAAAGTACTGAGCAGAGCAGCAGACTTGGTGACCATCAACAATCCTGCCTTCTATCTGGACAGAGAGATGGGATATACATTAAAATAATATAAACCAATCTTGATACCAACTTGTTGGTTCCTTATGAGGTATGAGCTTTTGTAGATAAGCTGTTTCTCCTTCAGCAAAAACCCTTATCTGCACAATTTCCAGGTTACTTCATGCTTTTGTTAATATGGGCTGCAGCTTATGAAAGCACAGCTCCAATAAATCATATAGGTATTAGGGTGCCAAAGATATCTTTGTCATTGTTGCTTCAACAGACTAATGAGGTATTTGGATTTTTGGCAGAAATAACACAAGCTGAATTGTTTCCAAAAAAACTGTGTGTGCAAAGACCTCACAAAATGTCACAGTGGGATTGTGTTGTGTAGCAGATCTTATGCATCTGGTTGTGCATGCAAGGAAAAAAAACATCCTTGGGTTTACTTTATGTGATTGTACAACACCTTAGGAGTAGATGTTTTCCAGATGTTTTTTAAACTTTTGGCACTACCATTGGACAAAGTGATTTGGAATGTAATGGCAGAAAACAAACTGCCCAGCCACTTGACTGAGATAGGCAACTGTAGAAATGAAATGAAATAAATAAAAACAATTTGTCAATTACTTTTGAAGAAAGAAAATGTTGCAGAGAAAATAAGACGGATTTTTTAAAAAAATCCTTGATATTAGAATCATTAAATCTATATGGGAGATATTTTGGGTTTTTATTACAGCTTGCCCACAAGTTTGTGCTCATTATGTTGCACTAAAGAAAATACTATCTGTGTATTGTATGGATTTGGGAATAGAACAGAATATGCTTCTCTGTAATCACGAATTTATGGCTCTCTGGTAATTCACATGTTTCTATAATAACCTGGATTTTCTCCTCTCCACCCCCCATCAAAGATAATGCTTTATGGAATGACTCTGTATATCCAAGTAACTGTATGCTTTTAGAAAGCCTATTTTTTTTAATTTGGGCACCTCATAAAATTTCACCTGGGTATGGGATTGAAATGCAATTGTTTACTTTTAAATGACCTTTGATGTGAGTACGATGGGAATAGTGCATCCATCCTTGGTCTGTGATTTTGTAGAAGCAATGGGAAACCAACCATAGGATTTGTCAGAGCCATTTGTGAGTTCTAGTCTGGCCTTAAATAGGAAATCTGGCTGGGTGACCTTGGGTGAATTCTCTCAGATGAGCCCATATCATAAGGTTGTTGTTGTGGAGAAAATAGGAGGAAGTATTAGATACTGTATGTTCGCTACCTTTGTATTATTTATAAAAATAATAAAGGTGGGGTAAAAATAAATAAATCTTTCTGAAGCAACACCAGGGATTGGAAGATAATTGAGTTATACACAAATACATTTAGGGTCTTTTTTGCTGTTTTTGCTGAAAATGGCATTTGTACAAGAGTGTGAAGCATGGCCCATTTGCATATGTGATTTCTTTTTTGGAAGGGGAAATACTTTCTTCAGCTGAGGGATGGAACAGCCCTGCTGGAGAATGTTCATATTTCTTTCCTAAACTCTTGATTGACAAGGGTGAGAATGTTACAAGCACTCACACTTGTAAGAGCATGTTGCATTCAGTCCTCAGGGATGAATAACCAGAGACTTTCTGCCATTTTCGTGCTTTTGATCCTATCTTGCCCTACTGGCTCTTCTTTTTCTCCAACCAACCTCATCTTGCCTTTGCCTTTTGTCTGCTTCCTTCTCTCCTGCCTTGATCTGAATTGATTTCACTGGAACTTGACCTTGCCCTCCATTAGTCTCTGCACAAGTATTGCCTTAGATTATGCGGATTCTTTGGCTGAAGATGTGACATATTGTCCCTAGTGTGCCGATTGGAGCAGAATACCCTTTTAATTTATGTAACCTTGCAAGGGAAAAAAAATCAAAGGGATACTAAATGTGCAGAATACAAGTGAAATATTCAGAAATGAAAGGGAAACAATAGTTCTTATTTTATCACAGTACGTACATAGCAATAGAAAACAAAACAAATCTTACTAACTGCATGTAACACTTATAACATTGCCCAACATAATCTTTGATGCCTCTTTTACTAATCTCTCTCCTTCTTTGAAAAAAAAGGCATTCTCTTCATCTTTAATCTTGGCAAAATCACTTTGCAGACTTTTAGAAACCATGTTTCAGAAAACTACTTTTTAAAAAACTTACAAGATGTCTGTCATATGCCCATTGTGTTGTTACTGAAATCAGAATTTTTCCTCCTGCAACTTCTATCAAGAAGAGGCTCAGAAACTATCATTCAGTATAAAAAAGCCCCTTCAGGAGCAGTTTACAATCCCATAAGAAAAGTTTCACCAATGTGTTGTTTCCATTGATTGTTGATGATTGATATCTGATTTAACTTTAAGGGACTCATTCAGTTTAACTTCCATTCATACAAAACCCAGCATATATCCTCATCACAGAGTGTGTTTAACTGAAGGTTGTTTAAATTTTGTTTGTCAATTTATGCTTACAATCACTGTTAATAATCTTTATTTTTTAAATTAAAACCAGCTTTTAATTTTAAAACATTACTATTTGGACGAGCAGAAGTAACATTCAAAGAACTAGAATGTGTGCTTAATTAAACCAATATAGAGATAATGATAATTTTAGAAAGGGTATCCCACCACAAAGCAACTTTATTTTTTTCCAGAGAAATGGGGGGCGGGGGGAGAACCAGAGAATTTTATACAATGATCTTTAGCAGCAAATGCTACAATCTAGGGCTTCTGGTCCTTTCATCAATTATATGCATGAGTAATTTAGTTTCACCATTCAGCCTCAATGCATAAATGTTTGCAGGATCGTGTTCTTAAGACCCCTTCAATTAAACCCTTACGGGATAATAGCCTGCATTTGAGACACTAGCTTGTACTGACATGACAGATGGGGAAAAGAAACAAACAATAATAATTAGTTGTTCATTTTGATATACTTGTTATCTACTCAGAGGGGGAAAAAGAGTGAAACAATAATTTCCAGGGTCATTATGTAAAAGTTAGCAAATATATCTATTTGTCATGTTCTTGAATAGTTTTGTGATGATATGTGACTGTCCATATACATGGGTACTATTTGTGCCTTTTCTATATAATATTTTTACTAAAGATATATAGCATGTGTAACTATGAAACACACAATGATGATAAAACTGTCCATCTCTAAATTCTTGCCATTTCTGAGCAGAAATTCCATGCAGTAAGTGTCTCAATGTGAAATCCATAAAATCCATAAAAGGAGATCTACCACTGAAATACTAGGATAAATGGCTGGTTTGCATTGCCCCTGGTCTTTATCCAACACTGAGAATAGACTGCTGTTTTATCAAAAGAGGAATAAATTGCTGTTATTGTGATGTTAGCCCATCACTTGGCATTGCAATTCAGGTTTTGTGAGAAAGAAATGTATGATCTAACTGCGATTTGACCTATGCCTTCTGCGATCCATATAGGTGCTCTAATGGAGCATAAAAAAATGTGGAATGTACCATCATGTAAACTGATGATAAAGAAATGCATTTGAGGGAAAGATGGAAGCACATCGGAGTTTGTGTGCAACTTATTAAATCAGAGAAGAGAAACAACAATTCAGGGGTAATTATTTTATTTTCATATACTTTGCCAATTAAGCACACAATGAAGTGTAATACTATTTGATTTTCCCCCCAGTGACTTTTAAAAATAGTTAAAAAAAAAAAGAGAGACGATAAGCTACTTAAGATGCCAAAAAGTGTTTCTTAAACCAGGAAGAAGACAAATCCAAATAGTTTTGTCTTAGGCTTTGAAAGGCATGCATTGCTTCTGGGACAAAAATGTTAATGAAATGGTGTGAACAATGCCCGATGTTAACATGTATTTTTGGGAAGTGAGAGAGCAAAGAGCCCACAACTGCTACAGTACCCAACATTTCTCAGACAAGGATCTATTTTTTAATAGCAAGTATAGGGAACAGTTGCAGTTAGATTTCAGGACTGATAAAGACTCACTTTTCATTCATAGTCAGAGCACTCTTCTTGTACCTAAACAGATAATAAGTACTCAGCACACTCCCCCTTCTTGACACAACACACTGAGACTAATCACACATAATTGGAGAGGAGGAGCAGAGGGCTGGCCAATGCATTGTGTCCAGAGGACAAATGGTCAGTTTATGAGGCTTTGGTTTGAAGCAATAATTTCTAATACATCTACTGAGAGAGGACCAAACCCCCCACCCCAAAATAAAAAATTCAACAATAAAACTCTGAAATCCCAACTCCTGTTGTAAAAAAAAAAATCAGATAAACAATCTGAGTTTGAAAAATTTCACTCTGAAAAGAAAACCCAAAAGGAAATTTTCAAAAATAGCCTAAGGGGTAATAGTAAAATAAGAGAAGCTTTCATAGAATATGATATGATCTCAAATGTTGAGCAGATATCAGTATCTGTTTTTTTCACTTACTTGAACAATAAATCCTTTAGCATTTTGCAGTTGGTCAAACACATTCTTCCAGATGCAACAGAAAAAAACATTTTTGTCACAATGAAGAAATCATGTGCGAAATGACAGCCACAAAGGAAACTAGAGCTCTTAAGACTTCCAGCTCTCTTTTTCAATATAATGAACCCAAAGTTCTGAGAATGATCTAGTCTACATTGCTCAGAGTTTACCTTTCCCATGAAATTATTATATACAGTCCATTTTGTAGTAAAAAATATTGTTTTCCCATATTCTATCCTTCTTTGGTTAAAACAAGAAAAAATGGGTAGTGGAGATTTGGATCATAAATATCTTTTTCTTCTTTTTTCAGCTGCAAATAAAGAAACAGAAAGCAAAAGTCAATTCGTTTTAATCATAGCAACATAATCTTTGTTAGTAAGTCAGATTTTTCTTGTTGTTGGATGGGTGGGTATCAAAGGAGAAAATAAATATTTGGCATAATTTTTATTTTCATTTTTTATAATCACCAGTAATCAAAATTGCTGGTGAGAAAATACCATGCACTGGAGTGAATACAATTCATCTGAAATGTACAAATAAATGAAAACTAAACTGTTTCCTAAAATTAAGACTTTAAATGTATGATTGATAGAACACTATGATCATCAACAACTGTCAAACTTCAGTAGTTTCACATACTAATTCAGACTTACCTCTCTGGACATAGAATAGCGCAGCATATTCTTAGCAACAAAAACAAAGGTTATGTGAACTCTATAACTCAGTCAATGTAACATGTACGGTATTCATTCTTAAAACAAGTATTCATTTAGCCAGCTCTCCAGTGAGAACTTATTTACCAAGTAGTTGAATTTGGCATATATTTTCTATAGACACAAACTACTGAATTCAACAAGCTATCCAGATGAAAATCAAGTTTAAACCAACATTTATAAGGACTTCACTGAAACAATTTTGTGTGTGTTTATGCGGGGGCAGTGGGGAAGAAGCAACACAAAACTGAAAGACAAGAGGCAAAGAATATGAAGTAGCGTTCCTTTTTCTTAAATATATAATATTTAATATGTAATACTCTAGTGTACAGATGTGTATTAGAATATTATATATTCAATATAGCTTTTGACATTTCTTTTTAGCCATTATATAAACAGGAATTTATCCATGTCCTATTGTTTAATTCTGAGGAATAATTTACCATTTATGAGTAGTGTAATTTTCCCAACAACAATTGTTAATCTGTTCAAATTCTCAGCCATATTAAAAATGACAATTTGGTTCTCTAATGTCTTTAATATTAGCACAAAGAGTTCTATGTGAATAAAATGGCTTTATTAATTTTATAATAATATGTAGCATTTTAAATAATATCCAACTTTTTCTTCAGGTAATGTTATTCCTGACATTCTGAGTCCAATTAATTATTGTAATTTTATGAAACAGGAAAAAAAACCTGTGAGTCCATCCTTTGATGTACTTTGGCTGATGTTCTTTGTTTTACAAGGGCATAGCAAATACCAAAATGTTGGTTAATACCAGAAATTAACTGATTTTTTTTTTTCTTTTGGTGGGGTGGTGGCGGCATGAATTTTCATGGGACACATTCCAAGTGATCTCTTGAAGGAACCAAAAACTCTCTATTGTTATAAGTGTTAACGATGATAATAATAAAGAAACACTTCATTTTTTAAAAAACAGTATACAAAATAATTTCCAGTTCAAAGTTTTCCCCAGTTGCATCTTAAGGTCTGTTTTTTTTAGAAAGGAAACTTCATTTCCTCGAGGACTAAACTTCAAATGGCCATTCCTATTGCTCATAATCTTCTCTACCCTGATGTGTCTTGGGTCAGCAGCTTCACTAACCTACATCCAGAAATAATATCTTGTAAGCCCATATGGAAAAAAAAAATGTTCTTGTTTAGGAATGCAGCAGAGCTGGTCTGCCCCCATGTCTCTTTTAACCTGAATTCTCTAGTGACCTCTGGTGGCCAGCCCAAAGGCTCCATTGCAGAGTTTAAACACAACTCAGACCCGGCTTCACTATTCCAGATTAGCAGGGGGATGTTAAACAAATAAATGCCACAAAAGCATGTATTACTGCAACCTGTTATCCAATCGTAAGTGCATTGGAAACATAACATTATTGAACTCATATATGCATACACAGAAGCATTTGTAAACAGTGCATATGCTTCAGTCCAGAATATTATGTAGAGTGTTATTGCGCACATCATGGTTGCACTTGTGAGCCCAATTAATTATTGTAATTTTATGAAACGGGAAAAAAAAAACCCTCGTGAGCCCACCCTTTGAATTGCACGAACAACTAAAAGCAAATTGTGAATAAAACAATTTTTCAATTTTGGAGGCAAGAAAAGGGAGGAGAGCAGGAGAGGCCTAGGAGAACTGAAATAAATTATATGGCCACTCTTAGTAGCATTATGCTTTCCCTCCTAATTGGATGTAACACACTCAGACCCACAGGGTGAACAGCAGCAACGGGAGCGGAATTCATACTGTTTACCCTTTACAGTAGCCACAATTATTAACCGCGCACCAGACACATTATAAGCACTAGCCACTCGTAATGTGGTATTTCAAATAGATAAGGAGAAAGGCAATATAACTATTCTTTTGACATCACGTTCTGCTCTCATACCACAGCCTCAGCCATTGCTTTTGTTTAGAAAACCATCCCGACTTTGCTTTGTCCCTGTTAAAACATAAATCTATGCTACCCTCATCTTATATTTTGGTTACTTATCTCAGGAGAAGAAAAATATTGAATAGTTAATGAAACATACCCAGTTTGCAATGTATATTTGGCAAAGGAGCATAACCTGCATCTTATTTTTTTTTAAAAATGTATTAATTATTAAGAAAATATTCCAGAGGTTAGTGCGAGACTGATGCGTTGTGAAACCCAACCTAGGAAAAGTTTTTGAACAAAAGCACAATAATAAAGTATAGGCCCAGTTTTGATTACAGGCTTGTTTTTTGAAACGGAAATAAAATTTCACAGCTAACAATGAGAGGTGAAAAGTTTAAGAGGCAAAGCTGTTCCTCCTGATCACTGCCTGTTAATCAGCTTCATGGGTGGTTGCCTAAATCTGTGGATTTTTTTAAATTGTTGTTACTTGCACTACTGTCAAGATTGTAACTAATTTTCCCCCCCCTCTTCTATGAGGAGGGGTGAATAACTTGCCATAGAAGGCAGCTGTGGATGAGTGACATGAAGCACTAATGCAGAGGGCAAAATTAAAATTCATGAATCTCTTCACAACCATTTGTGTAACAAGATTAAGACGGGACAGCAGAAAATAGCTGCATTATCAGGCTTCTTACAGTTCTCCAGCTGGTTACGCTCTATTCCAAAACAGTAGGGATAAGAGGATAACACGGAGCCGAAAGGAAAATGCCTCTCCTTCATTTGGGAGAAAACACATCCGAGGAAAAGATGAGGCTTGGATATGCAACCAGAAAGCATGATCCTACTTAACAACCAAACTTTTCACATAAATTCAGCAACAAAAAAAGGAAGGTTCCAATCAGCCCAGCAGCCTTGCAATTGGAAAGCCCCCCCCCTCTTTTTATTGGAAGAAGAAAGAAGAAAATTCCAAAAAGTAGGTAGATCAGCCATCATCAGTTTAGGAGAAAACTAACTTAAGAGCCAGAAGGATGGGGAATATTTGCAACGGAGCTGGGGGGTGGGGTGGAGTTTGATATCCAACGATAGGGGCATATAAACTTTGTAGTATCTCTATTTTCAGCCAATATATCTTTGCCTGAGCCCCTCTTCCATTCTTGCACATTGCTGTACTGCCTCAGCTGCTGAATGCTATTGTTATTTACTGTATAATTGTTTGTATTGCTCTACCTTAATCCTAAAGAAGGAGTGGCTCTTTTGTTTCAAGCTCTTTCAAACTATATACAATTTACTGACCACAATACACATCAATACAACAATCAATCACCGTAAACCGCCTAGTGACTCACAAGGCAACCCTATACGGCATAGTAAAATGCATGAAATTCACTGAGACTGTTCGAAACAAATAGGTGAAAAATCACTCTATTAGCATTTATCTGTAATGGCAGACACTTAAGTGACATTTTTTTCTTTACTCAATTATTCTGTTATGAAGGAACTGATTATTGAAAAATGTACCCCTAGCAACTTTCCCTAACAAAGTTTAAACATACAATATATACCGAAGGCTCCCCCACTTTTTTTTTTTTGAGAAGTAGAGAAAATTGCCCAAACCCCATGCTCTGATTCTAATTCTTTTTCAGTTATTAATCCCTTTTTGCCATTTCAGATTTTCAGCCACCCTGGAAGAATAAAAAACAATAAAAAACTCATACAAGAGATTTCTGTGTTTGTGAGAGAATATAAATTTGATTAATAAAATGAATACGTTTTACACATAATTCATTAATCTCTGAGCATAAGGTTTATAATTTATATATGCCCATGTAGGGAGAAGTAATGAATATTCCCGTACTTTTTCCTCAAAGGGTGGCATTTCATGATTCTCAAAAAACAAAAGGACCATGCATGTGAATGGCACTGGATGGCTTAAGCCCACTCTCCTGGGGGTGGGGGGCTGATCCAGCTATTTGTGATTAGGGTTTAATGGCGTCATCTGAGCTCTGGATAGAATGCTTCTCCTGACTAGGTACTTTCAATGGTTTTCTCTGCCATAAATAGCAGGTGTCCCCCTTTGTATCACCTGCTTAATTATCAACAAGGAACAATGCAGGGAGTTTGAGAGATATGTTGCATGGGGCACTAGGGAGAAGGGTGGAAGCTAGCAGGAATGTTCATGGAAGCCATCTTCATACAATTACTTCTCTAGTGCCATTATTTCAGAACAGCTTTGCTGACATTGGATTTCCTTGCTCTGAACAGTGAGCGTATTTGGGATTGATACAGTTCTTCAGAGCCTCTCCCACTGCAGGAGAAACTGGGAATTGATGTAGCTCAATGTGTGACCCGCCAAATTAAATGCAGCCCATTATTAGTCATATTACCCAATGCTACCAAGCCAACACCTGTCTTCTTCTATTTTTGCTGTCCTAGAAATGCAACATTTCTATCAATAATTTATCAACTGGCTATTATATCAAACACTATTCTACTGTCTTCTATTTTGTTCTCTACCAAAGGGGATGCTTGGTGCCCAAGTGGCTATTTTCTTCCTAATTCACAATGCATTCCTGTTCTAGTTGTGTAACAGGATAGATAGATTCACCACCAGATGTATTCGCAACTGGCTGACAAACTATACTCAACGAGTAGTCCTTAATGGGTCTAAGTCTACATGGAGAGAAGTAAGCAGTGGGGTGCCACAAGGTTCCGTCTTAGGCCCAGTACTCTTCAATATCTTCATAAATGACTTAGATGAGGGAATAGAAGGGGAACTCACCAAATTTGCAGATGATACTAAGCTGGCAGGAATAGCTAACACCCTAGAAGATAGGCTCAAGATCCAGATGGATCTTGATAGACTTGAACACTGAGCCCTATCTAACAAAATGAAATTCAACGTAGAGAAAAGTAAAGTCTTACACTTAGGTAAGAAAAACCAAAAGCACACATATAAACTGGGCTTAATAGCAGTGACTGTGAGAAGGATCTTGGAGTCTTAGTGTACAATCAGCTAAATATGAGCCAGCAGTGTGCAGCGGCAGCTAAAAAAGCCAACACAATCCTAAATTGCATTAACAGAGGGATACTATCAAGATCAAATGAGGTACTAATACCACTCTATAAAGCCCTAGTAAAACCACACCTAGAGTACTGCATCCAATTTTGGTCACCACACTATAAAAAAGATGTTGAGACTCTAGAAAAAGTGCAGAGGAGTACAACTAGGATGATTAGAGGACTGGAGACTAAAACATAAGAAGGACAGTTACAGGAACTGGGCATGGCTAGTCTACTGAAGAGAAGGACTCTAATCTAGTGATTAGAAGACATGATAGCCTTCTAATACTTGAGGGGCTGCCACAAAGAGGAGGGAGTCAAGCTTTAAAAGGAACCTTGGTGGCGCAGCAGACTAAAGTGCTGTTAAGTAGCACTTAGCTGCCAGCTGCCTGCAATTACTGCAAGTTCAAATCTCACCAGGCTCAAGGTTGATGCAGCCTTCCATCCTTCCGAGGTAGGTAAAATGAGGACCCGGATTGTGGGGGCAATAAGCTGACCTTGTATAAAAAGAACACTGCTTAGGGGAGGCCGAAAGCCCTACTAAGCAGGTATATACAAAAGTATGAAGGCTATTGCTTAACGCATTGTAAGCCGCCCTGAGTCTCCGGAGAAGAGCGGCATATAAATGGAACTAACAAATAAATAAGCTCTTTTCCAAAGCACCTGAAGGCCAGACAAGGAATAATGGATGGAAACTGACCAAGGAGAGATTCAACCTAGAAATGAGGAGGAACTTTCTGACAGTGAGAACAATCAATCAATGGAACAGCTTGCCTTTGGAATTTGTGGGAGCTTCATCACTTGAGAATTTCAAGAAAAGATTGGACTGCCATTTGTCAGAAATGGTGTAGGGTCTCCTGCTTGAGCGGAGGGGGGAGGTTGGACTAGATGACCTATAACTGTGATGGTGAACCTATGGCACGCATGCCACTTGTGGCACGCAGAGCCATATTGGTGGGCACGTGAGCTCAGATCTGGCGTGCATGCATGCGCTGGCCAGCTGATTTTTGGGCCTTTTGGGCCTACCGGAAATCAGGAAAAAGGCTGTTTCCGGCCTCCGGAGGGCTTCCGGGGAGGTGGAGAAGGCTGTTTCCGCCTTCCCCAGCCTCCTAGAAAGGCTCTAGCCTGGGGAGAGCAAAAAACCGGCCAAAAGTGGGGGGAGTGCGGGAAGGGGGGGTCACGTGCACATGCGCGGGGGGCATAGAATTATGGGTGTGGGCACGTGTGCGAGTGACCCCCCACACTCCCCCCACTTTTGGCACACGATGGCAAAAAGGTTAGCCATCACTGACCTATAAGATCCCTTCCAACTCAATCTGTTAAATTCCCCAAAAGCATTTTTTGCAATATGATTCCATCTACCATTCTATGCACTTTCCAAGAGAAAATTTAACATAGCTGGAACACAATTATTTTGTCATGTTCCTTAAACATGGAGTTGATCAGAGGCAAATGAAGAATAGCATCAAAACCCAAAACTGCCTGAGGAAATTGTTTTCTATCTGTGCATCCCACAGTCTACATTTCAATGTCTCCAATGTGAAATATTGTACAGCTGCTTTTGATTACTGACTGTTGGTTTAGAGTATGATTTGAAATGGGGAGAAGAGCTTGAAAAATGCTTCTGACAGACTTAATTCAATTAAAAAAAAACACCTCTTGAGCCTTTAACACAGGGCAGCACTTAGCCAGCACCTGAACACTGAGTAAAGCAGAAAGAAATAATTGCCCATTGCGAGGTCAGGCTATGTGCCAGCTCCCTTTGCCTTAGGGGCTGTTTAACATTGAAAAAAGAAAAGGAACTCATGTGAAGCTTAACATGATAGAGCTATGGTGATATCCTCTACTAATTTTCTTGATCTCCCAAGTCTATGGAAAGCAGCAATGAAGAATTTGCCTCTTACATAGGAAACGGAGCACCAAAATGATTCTCTGTACTTCCATATTCCTTAGACCCCAGAAGAAGAAAGAAAGGCGAATGTCTGTGCCTCTGGGATGTTGGGCCATACAATGAGGAAGCAGAGAGACAACTAAGGAAACTATTATAAGCCATCTTTCAATCAACATTGCACCGCCACGTATCAGCAGCAGAAAACAAAACAAAAAAATTAAATAAATCTGCATTTGTGCCTGAAATGTTAATGAGTGTCCCCAACCTAGAGTTTATTCTTGCAGACTATCAGAAAGAGTTTGTTCAATAGCGAGTCCAAGGCATCTCCCATCATCGACTCCATAGCAATTACGCATCCAGGTGAAAATAGGGAATTTGTATAATTCTTTCAATCCCGCATGAGAAATTTGAGAACTGTGTGGATAAGCCATGGGCCACAAGTTTCATACAGTTCTTGAAAGCCTGCTTAATTATTCTTTTAAGCCACCTCTTCTGCTCTGTTTCACTGACACAGCACTCCCAGCATTAAAATACAGTTAAAAGAGTCACTCAGAGCTTGTAGTCACTCTAACAGCAATTCTATTGTTTGTCATTGTTTTCTCTTAAAGAAGCTATAGACTTCTTCTAACCCTAACCCTAACACAAGTGGACAACTATGGGTTACTATGGCAATTCTGGTCCATAAGAGTTATCAGGCACTCTGGAAAGGTTCTGTGATACATTGGAAATCTTTACAGCATGGCTACCTGAAGAGAGATTCTCAGGTCTTGAGACTATTTTTTTTTTAAAAAAAATATTTTACATATCGGTATATATAGTCTACTTTCCTTTTTTTTAAGGTTCTTGGAAAGATACGGATGAACAATGCTACTTAGTAGTTACATTGCTGTTTTAGGATCAGTAGTGGTAGCAAAGGAGCAAGATGGAATGGTTAAAGAGGAAAAATTGTATCGGTCTATCTCCTTTTAGATAGGGGAAGGATCAGAAGTGCTTATTAGAGAACAGAATAACAGAGTTAGAAGCAACTTTGGAGGCCATCTAGTCCAATCCCCTGCATGAGCAGGAGACCCTATACCATTTCAGACAAATGGCTCTCCAGTCTGTTCTTGAAAGCCTCCAGTGCTGAGGCACCCACAACTTCTGAAGACAAGCCATTACAATGGTTGATTGTTCTCATTGTCAGGAAATGCCTCCTTAGTTCTAGATTAGTTCTCTCCTTGATTAGTTTCTATCCATTTGTTCTTGTCTTGGAAAATAGTTTGCCTACCTCATCTACCGCATTTCGCTGCACACTTATTATTATACTAATTTAGAGCCTCCCTAGAGGGAATATAAATGTGAGAAGTGTTCTTATTTATCCTTTGAGTAAAGAGAAGTATATATGGACAAGAAGGCTATGTATTTTTCTGCAATCCTCTGGATAATTGTAGATTTATTGAAGGGGAGGCAACCGACTGGCCACTGTTCAGTCATTCTCTCAAATTTTTAATATTTCCAGCAGCGGGTTGTCCCCGGTTCAGACCGGTTCTATAGAACCGGTAGTAAAACTGGCGGGAGGCTCTGCCTACTGACCCTGACGTCATCAAAAGCGATCTGCGCATGCGCACGATCCCGTTGTGAGCCGTTAGTAAAGGTAAGTAGAACCCACCCCTGATTTCCAGCTTTGTATACAGGTTATTTGTGTGTCTATATCAGTGTTTTTTAAGCTTAGCAACTTTAAGATGCATGAACATCAGCTCTCAAAACTGGCTCAGGAATTCTGGAATTGGTTGAAGTCCATGCATCTTAAAGTTGTCAAGGTTGAGAAAGACTGGTCTATTCTCTGTAGCTCAATAGTTTTTCAGTATGACTTGGAGGGATGATGCCCAAACATTTTAAAGTATCTGTTTACCCTATATCTAAGCATTATCTGAACTTTCCAGGAAATTTCTTTCCCACAAAAGAAGACCAAGAAGGCCATATCTTTCAAGCTTAGTAAATAATGATTGCTTGTTAACATTAATTCTGTGGGTTAGTGTCTATACAGTGCATTAACTAACGCTTTTGGTCAAGGCTGGAATATTTGTATAGCAAAGTACAGGACTGAGCTAAAGGGAGAGGGAATACACTAAAAACACTACAGAGAAACGGCATTGTATATGAGTAAAAGAGGGAGGGAAAAAGAGATTTTATTCCCGTATTATTTCAGTTTGTTACTCTGATGTGGCATTTAAATCAGACACTTTTAATGCTTTTAATTCAAGATACTTAAAATTATTCTGTTCATTCATTAGGACTTCCAAATATGGAGTATAAAAATCTGGATGGATAATAAATGGCAGCAAAAAGACACAGAAATGTTTAATTGGATTTTTGCAGCCCAAATCTATAAGCCTACTTCATTCTTATTTCTTCTTTTATGTTTTTATTTTTCATTCTTAATCTTTATCCTCTCAGATTTCTATTTATTATTTATTCAAATTAAATCAAATTTTAATTGTCATCAAAGATCAGAAATTATTTATAACACAAATAATATATAGATGTGCTAAATTTCAGTAAATGAGAAATAACTAAGTAGAAAATATGAATTATAAAATTCATTAAAAATAGTTCATATTTAACAGCCCATCAACAGATTGCAGCCTTACCTCCCCCTTTTGCCACAGCTGCCATCCACTCCTGAAGCAGGATCTGTGAGTCTAAATAGACTCCCATATTATACACCATTCCCAAAAGAAAAGTGCAGCCCCAATTATCCACGCTTACTTGGTGCTGTTGGGATTGAACTTGATCTTCTTCCCTCCCGTCCAGGTCCCAACAGTCTCTAGGTACTGAGACCTTGATAGCATCATCTGGTTGGCCTGGGGTAAAGGTGTATAGCCAAGTATCATTAGCATACTGAGGATACCTGATCCAAACTGATGGATGGCTTCACCTAGCGTGTACATACAGATATTAAATGGAAGGAGGAAGACTGCTGAATCCTACAGGATTCCACACATCAAGAGTTCCAAGGTCAATTAATCCCCCACTGCCAACATTTACTGAACCTAATCCGAGAGGAAAAGAGAAGAACCCTGCATATTCATGACCCCCGCCCCAAATCCCCAGGAGGTCCAGATGGTATTAAAAACTACTAAGTGATAACGGAAAATTAGTTCTGGCTCTGACAAAGGTGATCAGCAACTACAATCAAACTTGTCTCTGTGTTCTAGCCTAAAACATGACTGGAGGAAACCTAGAAACTCAGTTTCTCAAAGGCCCTCTGAAACAGCAGACTGACCACTTTCTTGGTAATCTTGGAGAAGGGGAGGTTGCAGGCTAGACAAAACTTATTCAGAACTGTGGGTCCCATTAGAACGTCGAGAAAGGGATGCACCAATGCCTCCCTCATCAAAGCAAACACTGCAGCATGAACTCCCATATGTCACTTCCTATGTGGCCTTCACAAACAAGAATCTAACAACAGGTGGCCAGGTAAGTAGACCTGAGGATCCTGTCCTTCTGCTTAGGAGTCATAGCCTAAAACCTGTGTCAGCTAACCATAGAGAAGTTGGACCACATCCCAAATATTTAATATCTACCCACACCAAAACCAAACAGCACCACCGCCATGCTTGTAAGTTCATTGAAGATTGGCACTCCACAAGCAATACCATCAACAGACACATTGACCTACAACCAGTCTACAGACCCCTCAGAATCTAAATCAACTGCAGAGACAGCATCGACCCTTAACCAACCCATGCAACCCCCCCACCAGTTCACCTCCCAATGACCCTGACCTGATGTAATCTCCTTATCACAAGACTGTCATTTGAAATACCCATATCTGAAACCCTTATAAACGGAACGACACTGACACTGACATCCATAAACTCCACTGAAGATATTACCTAGCCTGGTAATGAAATGTTTGGAAACCAACCTACAAGCCTGGAGAACAAACCTTCACCCTCAGACTTCTAGTGTGTCATGTTCTTGGTGATTTGGGTCAGGTCCATTGTTGTTATGGTGATCATGAACTTCTGAGCTGTCTCAGACTCAATGCCACCTGGAAGGAGTTGAAGTCACCAAGAATTTTGACCTTGGGACTTAGTTGCCAACCTGACAACAGACTCTAGAAGATCAGGCAAGGATATGGGTGACAACTGCTATCCCACCACTCCTGCTCTGGACTCAGGACATTGCCACACTTGAAATCCAGACAGGCCTATTTCGGGGGGGGGGAGGGAGGGACTTGCACTCTATTCCCATTTGAGTCTTCTTTATACATGCCAGGTCAGCTGTCTCATCTACCCTTAGGACAGTCTTATTACTTGACATTCAAAATCAGTAGCCAGAGTCCATACATATAATTCCATCCTACAGAGAAGCGGCTCCCAAATGTTTGGGTACCAGGGACTGGTTCTGTGAGGAAAGGTTTTTTCTACAGACTATGGATGGGGCTTCACTTGTGAATCGGTTGCTGGTATGCTGCAGACACATACAAGAAAAGAATATATTATTGCTTGGTTTTTCCCTTAGTTTATTCACTATTAGCTACTGTTTTATGACCCATTGGTCTGCAGTCACTTTTCTCCTAGTTCACAAGGATGTACCATATATGGTCCTGAGGGACCATCTCTTGCTGGTCACATCTACCTGACCCACTAGAGCAGGGAGGCAAGGAATGTTGCGGGTTCCATCCCCTAGAGTCAGCATTCCAGAAAACCCCAACTCCGAGTAAAGACGTGGAAGCAAGCATTTTCCAAAATTCTCTTTACTAGAATAGGTAAACTGGCACATCTGAGAAAACCCGAATCTGAAAGGTCCAGGTTTTCCCTCAGTAAATCAAAACCCCCAAAACCATCCCCTCACTCCTCAGTCGATCACATGCTCCAATCAACGTCCGTCCCATCTCGACTCAGCACTCTGATCACTCCTTCTCCAGATCACCCTGGCCTTGACCAATAGGAAGAATGCTATTATGTGCAAGAATTAAGTGTAGGATTCCGCTTTAGAGGTAATATAAACACTACTGAAAATGCCTCTTTGAAAATATCTGCATGTATAATGTTACATAGCTGGGAATCAGAATATGTGATTCCTGTTCCTCCTTTTAGTATAATGAACATCACCATTCTGGTCCATGAGTTGAATTGCATGGAACTGGAAGCAGTTATTTTTAGGAAATTTAAAGTTTATGAAGTATGAGGTCTCCAATGCAACATAACACTATAATTTTATTACACTAAATGTGATAAAAGAGGACAATGAGAATAGTCACTTTAAGAAAACAAGCTTAAAATCATATTTAGAGAAGTGCTTTTGGTTAACTATTGTAATATAGAGATCAGACACAGATAGCCTCAAAACCTGTACATTCTGTGTGAGATCATTCCATCTGAACCTACCATCTGACCCATCTATAAATCAAATATGGATTTAAAATATGATATGATACAATTAGACATTCACCTCCTAATTAATTCCACATTTTTTGATATTCAATAAAGTTAATTGCCATAAGCTTCAGGCTCAAATATACCCAGTTGTTTTTAATAGATACTGTATGTATGAACAAACTTAAACACTTGAACGTTTTGAATTGGATCCCTATGAATGAACAGATTCATTCTGAGGAAATGATGAAGCAAAGCCTCTGTAAAGGTCTTCTAGATATGCAAAGATAAAGGATGGCTCTTCCACACAAAATAATCAGATACAAAAAATAGCTATTTAGAAGCAGCATACCTATGAGTACTTTAATCAAACATTTAGGTTACCTGCCAAAAGAACCATGATCTCTTCAAAATGCAATGTGGATTAAAGTGTTATCTACCATGAACAGAAAACTAACCTTGGAGTGGAAGTTTGAGATGCGTTCATCATAATTTTCATGTCTTTCGATAGAAAAACCAGCCTTTTCAGCTAGGCTGCAGAACTGGTTTAGAGTATCTCCTCTAAGTGGAGCAAATATCAGAGCTTTCCCCTAAAACATTAAGAACATTTATATGTTTTATTTAAACTATAACATAACATTGATAAAATTGTTAACAAATTATTAAAATGGACAATGGTATGACAAATAGGAACAGGAAGATCTTGAAAAATACGCTATAAGTAAACTTCACCAAATGTGAATAATTGCACTTGACTGTTATCAAAATTTATTTTATCTTTTCCACATAATTTTGTCTAATTATTCCATTAAATCAAATTGCTAAAGAGAAATACTATAAGCTATAAAAAATTGATCCATAGTCATGTTTAATTTTTGTTAGAATTGAGGAAATTGTACAAATGTAACATGTAAAACTGTGTAAATGGAACATACTTTCACACTGAATTTTTTACACTTCTCCTTCCATTACAGCTACCAGAAAAGATTCATCTAGTGTTTGTAGGAATTACAAAAATACCTTGGATGAGCAGCAGACGAGCAGTAGTGGAAAAAGGGGTAACTGAAAAAACTGGGTGGAAACATCTTGCATAATCTATGTTTTGCTTGCTTTAGGCATTTAAATCAGATTTTTTTGCAATGAATGTCTGCTATCACTTTCCCATCTGCCACATATCAAGATTTTGCGGTGGACCCCAAGTATCCCTGAAAGTTTTATCAGAACTGGAATGGAACGGAGAATGTAGAAAAAAACCGATGATCAGAGCATCCTTCCCTTGGCATAAATTTGGGGTTTAATCCAATAAATTTAACCACTCTGTATCTATTTTTCTACTGCTTCAAAATAAATTTTCATAATAAAACTCCCAGAGAGGCTCTGGAGGCTGGGAACAGCAAAAAACGTCACTTCCTGTCCAACCAGAAGTTGGGAAACGGATCGTTTCGGGCCTCTGGAGGGCCTCCGAGGGGGTGGGGAAGGCTGTTTTCACCCTCCCCAGATGCATAGAGAAGATCTGGAGCCAGGTGAGAAAGAAAAATGAGCCTACCGGGCCATCGTGTGCCAGGAGCGGGGGGAGGAGGGGGGGTCACATGCACGGGGCAAGGTGCATAGAATTATGGGTGTGGGCATGCGCACACGTGAATCTCCCCCCCTTCCTGGCACGCGATGGCAAAAGGTTAGCCATCATTGATATAGACCATAGGTGGGAATTCTTGTGCTTCAACCAGCTCCCAAATCAGTTTTACCAGCCCCAGGACCCCCAGGATTGTATCACTGAAACTTGACAGGAAATTGCCAAACACCAAGTTTGGGATTTCCAATTGATTTCTGCTAAGAAAGCAAACAAATAGGGCATATTAAGCTTTTGAATCAATAACAAGAAATAAGCATTTCCTCTCACTGGTTTGCTAACTTGCACGAATTACTATTATTGTATCCCATGCAGACTCTAGGTGTTCATATGAATAAATATGGCCTGAAACATAAAAAGATACAGAGCTTTCATAAAAACAAAAAGGGTACTTTAACAATTATGGCTCAAAATCTTAATTTTCAGAAATGGAAGAAAAAGATACTGATGTCTTTGTCAAAGTAAAGCATAAATTTCTAAACCAAAGACAAGTTTTAGTTAATATTAACTCCAACCTATAAAGAAAAATACACCTTTGGTTGAGTCTTCTGTAGTAAATTTAGGAATACTGAACTAGGCATATGAAAGTTAATAATGATTCTGCAATTTTTATCTATAATTTCTACATCCATGAATCTGATGATCTAATCAAGGAGGATGATAAATTTGGATGTTTTTCTGAGAGATCTTTGGAATTCTCCTCTGGTTTAGGTAATAATCCTGCCAAGGCCTTGAAATGTGTTTAGAATATGGTGTTTTCAATAGATTTACTCTTAAAAATCCTCATACCAGTTAAGGAGCTATGTCAATAGCTTGGAATCCTAAAGAACTGAGAACAATGAATATCAGGTTTGACAAACAAAATATAAATGATTTGGAAGATTTGGAATAAGCACAATTGGATATGACCGAGAATACATTTTTTAAAACTGTAATGATGGTGATGGAAATCTTACTTCTTTGTTACTATTATATTTGCCCAAGGCTATTCATTGGAGATTTGTGGGGATTCCTTTCAATTTATGGGATATTTTTCAGATAAAAACCCATTCTTATTGTTACTGATTCTATTTCAATAGAGTCAGAGATGGATGTTCTTATACACACTTGCTTAAGGAAAGCAATTGTGAGGCCACCTTTTAAAGATTAGATTCTATTACTCCTGGTAATTGCCAACCAGTGTTAATTTTGCCATTCTTGGATATCTATTGGAATGTCTTGTGATTATTTCATTGCTGTTTATTTCCAAATGGAGTTGAAGTTTAGTTTCATGGCAGACATGGCCTTCAACACACTAATCCAATTATTCTGGTACTCTCCATATGCCTTGGTCTACAATTGCCAGTTGTCAATTGGGATGCATAAATTGAAGGCATCAAGTTGGGAATACTGCCTAGAAGATTACTTGCATTAGAAAATAGTCAGAAGAGAATCTAGATTTAGCAGCTGCCTCCTCCACCAAACTTAGGCTTTTGTGCCATGTTAGGCATTACAAATGAAGGTAAATATACATATACATATATCAGGATAATGTTGCAGGATGCAATCTGGGCTGGTCACCAGGACCAGTGGTTTTGTTTTCCAAGCTTTTGGACTCAAACTGGAGCCCATCTTCTGGGAACTTCTCTCTAGTAGAGTGTGCATTTTTGGGCTGTTCTGTGTGTGGGATTTATATGGTGCCTGTTGTATGTGGCTTTTTAGATATTGATTGGGGTGTTGATGGCTGGCTATAAAGTCCTGGACTGTTGTTTGCTTCTGCTGGGCAAGGAGGACCCAGGTTGTTGGGACAATATGCTGCCTCTGTAAACTACTTAGAGGGAGCTGTAAAGCACTATGAAGCAGTATATAAATCTAAGTGCTATTGCTATTGTGATTTTCCTACTATCTTTTTTACCAAAAGACCAGCTATCCCCATGACTTTTAAACTGTTAAAAAGCAAATTAATGCAAAAACAATGAATAGAATACACAATTCAGCATTGTGTAATTCTGGGAAAAGATTTTCATCTTCACATAGGGTATTACATACAATCACGTTGTATGGATTGTTATAAATTCCATGGATTTTTCTTAATACAAATTATTTTATATTTTAAAAATATAATTTTAAATACTACACATTACTTAAATGGTAAAATCTTAGCTCCTTAGAATTATATCTTCTCTAAATAAATAAAGCTTGCTAGGTTAGTACTGTAGAAAAGTCACCAAAGATTGTTGCTGCATTCTAAAACATACTTTCAAATAATTTTAAGGAATAGTGAATTCAGAAAGATTTGGGAAATGTCTTGATTTAGTTAAATATGCCCTGTGCTATTTATCCAGACCTTTGCAGAGCCCATTTGTTTTTCTGAGAGATAAAATGAACCTGAAAAAATGTGTCTGAAGGTAGCTGGTTTGAAAAACGTTGTCCTTTAACAAGATTTTTCAATATATACTTACTCTTCCAGCTAATCAAATGTTGACTATTCTACTTGCATTGGATTTCCAAGTTTAATGTGATTAATCATTCTGGTATGGCTGAATAAATTGCATAGTTCTTGAATTTTGATCACCATTATTGCTTCTATTACAAAATTATTTGATTCTTATTTACTGCTAAAATCCTAGGAGAATCCTATAAAACTGGACATTTAGGGACATATGCAAAGGGACGTTAGCATTTCTATCTTCCTGGAGTTTGCTCTACAAATGGAGGATCTGATATAAATGTTGTGCTATCAACATACTGTCCCTGAACCAAGGGCATAGCAAACACTGAACTGTTCACTTAGGGAAAGTGGCATCAAAATAAATCATATAAAAATGAGCAGAAGGTTACAGTGGCAAAATCAAATTTAGTTGGGGAAAACACAAATGAAGTATTAATTTTTCAGGAGTTACTACTGAGGAAGATATAGTTCTATAAAGAATAATGCTGGGAAATGAAAATATTTATATGTTCTAGTGAAAACTGTGAGTATGAATTAAATATAAAATTACACTGTAATATAGGTAATAGATTTTGGCTCATTCTCGGATATAGTAGTAGAAAGACACAGGTTGAGGACCATAGAGGCAAATATCTCACTAATACTCAGAACTAAATGTTAATAAAATCACTATTTTCATGCCCCTCTGTGAAATGAATAGTCTTTGGTCAAACAAGAGGGAGAATCGTCTGGCTAGCCTCAGATGTCACAGAGGAATTCTCAGTGCACAGATTGTAGGACCTGGATTTTCTGTAAGGATGGATTGTGGCAAAAAGGTTTAGGATATATTGCTCAGGAGATCAGGAGTTTCCATTTCAAAGGATTCAAGTTCTCAGTGACCTGTCAAATGTAAAACTCTGCAATACAGGTATGTCAACATTACTCTATCAGCTCTATATGCATCTGCCAAAGACTTGTACTATGGTGAGTTGTTCAGAAAACAATACTATTTTTCCAGTCAGAAATAATTATTTCTAAGTTCAGTGGGAGATTGAAGTTTAAAGTCTATCATATGAACTTACTGACCACAATGGAAACCAGCAACCCTATCACTAAGTAGCATGGTCATGAAGTGGTCATTAGGAGCCTGGATAGCTCAACAGACAGACCAGCTGTCTGCAATTAAAGTAAGATCGAATCCCGCTAGGCTTAAGGTTGACTCAGCCTTCCATCCTTTCTAAGGTAGATAAATTGAGGACCCAGTTTGTGGGGGCAATAAGCTGACTTTGTATAAATATACAAAAGTATGAAGGCTATTGCTTAACGCATTGTAAGCCGCCCTGAGTCTCCGGAGAAGGGCGGCATATAAATCAAAATTAAAAAAAAAAAAAGAAAAAGTGAAATATTATGTGACTATGCCAAACTTTTCTCACTTCTATTGAGGTCAATAAATCACCTGCAGTCATTAAGCCCAATGTCATGTAACTTGAACTTGCGACTTACTGCGGGCTTCCCCAATGATTTTATTTATTTATTTATTTATCGGACTTATATGCCACCCTTTCTCCACAAAGACTCAGGGCGGATTTTGTTTGTTGGAAGCTAGCTGTGAAAGTTATAAATGGCAATTACATCACTGTGGGACGCTGCAACCATTGTAAATGTGCACTGGTTGCTAAGCACCCAAATCACGAACCAATAACCATAGGGATGCTGTTATAGCTATCCATTCATAAATCTACATTTTCAGCATCATAAGTTTGAACAGTCATTGAGTGAGGTAGTCATTAACCAATAACTACCTATATATTCTTCTGGTATTTCAAAGAGCAGTCATCATCATCTCCAGATAAGCATATAAATAAAGTTCAGTTAGAACAATAGAAAATACTTGAAGGTGACAACTCTGAATCCATAAAGTTAAAGGATCATTTCATGAAATTACAGAATATGCGCCTTCAGTACGGTCCTCAGAATTTACTCTTCCTGAAACAAGCAGCCCAATAGCATTTGGGCTTTTAACATTTCCATGTATTCTGGATTCCTGCTCAACCTGGCTGTTTGTTGAAAGTCAAGAATGAGAAGCTGGGAGTCATTTTTTTTTAAAAAAATACTATTATTATTATTATTTAGTTGTTGAGATATAACAAACAAATGCAACAATAGAGACCTGATGGTTGAAACTGGCAATGCTTCTCTTCAGAAAAAGATGCTTTTAATTTGTTGTTATTCATCTCACTTCACAAATATGGCTTTGACAAAGTTAAACTGTTTTTATTCTGGCAATAGCAGAAAACCTCTTTTAAGCATAGACTGAATGTATATTTCATATTCATTTATTTGCTAAGTGTTTCATACATTCAGAATTTGTTTCCAACCATTTTTGCGTCAGGTTAAGATTTACCGGTAACTTCTGTATCTATATGGACATGAAGATATTAAGGGTTTTGTTGATAAGTTGAAAAGAAAATTTCAACTTATCAAGATTATTTATTAAGTTCCTACAAAATTATTGTACTATACAATTCATTTAGTATAAATAGCGGTTAAAAATAGCACTTTGTAACAAATAAATACACAATGACAAAGGTTACTATTGAAGGGATTACACATGACAGAAGCTAACATAAAAATTTTCAATATCAGAATTTTACTTTAATATGAAGACATTGTTATCAAAGGGAAATACTCAAGAAATGCTTTGATAAAAATAATCTCCCAGTATCTTTGAAGCGGTTTCATTTATTTTACTTCCCACTGTGTTCCTTATCAGAAGGCCAAGTATAAGAAGTTTTCTAGTTTATGATTAGGAAGGAATCTGATAGATTAGAAGACTCAATTGAAGTTGGACATAATAAGTATTAAAGTATTACATGACGTTAATCCTGCCATTCCATTACTCTCTCAATCATTGTGCACAGACTAATTATTCTGAAGCCCATGTTCAGGAGAAAATAGAAACATACTTACACTGTGATGAAGTAATCTCTTTATTGCATCCACCAGGCTAGCTCTGTACTGGTCCAGAAACAGGCTGACATTGAAAAGAGAACAGTATTCAGATTAAAAAGGGGTTTCATTTCTAACGATTCTAATGCAGATAAGTATAAGGCTAATTACATATGTTTATATACTTCTATGAAGAAAAACTGAATCTAAATTCTTCTCAGTTCATGGTTTCTAAACAAATCCTCAAACTTGTAACCATTTTTGTCTGAAACTGAAGACCAAAGGATTACCAAGATATGCTTTTAGCTGAAATACTTTTAAGATAAATAGTTAGGTAATACAATCAGAATTAATACAATATACAATGAATAAATCCCATTCTATTTCTGGAACAGAAATTAATATTAAAACAGGCTGTCCTCTGCATTTTATAGAAAAATTCAATTTATTTTGCTTATTTCTAAAAATATGTATATATATTGTACACTCGTTTTTTTTAATCCTCAAACAAGTTTTTTAGCTGAAATATTAAATACAATTTTAAAAATCTATCTATAACTAAACAAGACACTAGAAGACAGAAATAAAAATAAACACGGCAGCATCAAATTTACTTAATCAACTGTCACAGGTGTTTTGCAGAATAATTAAAAAAAGAACAAGGATACCTCACTGATAGGATAATTCATATTTGCCCACTATATCTTATATGCTTATTTATATATTTATGTCTGTTTATGCATTCCTTTTTTGTATATGGAGCGCCACCATAGAAATGGCTCTCATTCTTGTTATAATTAAAACTTTTTTTGTAAATCTATTTTAACCTTATTTAAAAGAAGATTCCACTACTTTTACCCAGGAAGCATAACAAAAATTGCTAGAAAATTCATTTTCTTGCCCTCATCAATTTGTAGAGACATTAATTTGATTCCATGGTAATTCCAGCAAGAGTTACAAAGAAGTCAGCTCTGTGGAAAGCATTACCATGTTGCAATGATGAAGTGCATGTTGCTATTGCTTACATTAATGGGCTATGTTGCTTTAATTTAATTACATTTAATTATAAATTAAACCCGATTTAGTTTTGTTGTGTCCCCATTTTTTTTTTATTCTGATACCATTTGTAGGAATATGACCTCTGGCGTGCCACTCCAAGGCCCCCCAAATCTGATAAACCTAACTGGAATGTTAATTTTTTTCTGCAAACTGTGAAAAAAAAATGGAGAGCGACATATCAATTGGTTTTACTTCCAATTGAAAGAGTAGTTCTCTACTCTTTCAATTGGGAGTAAAACCAACTGATTTTCCATCAACCTGTGTATCCCTAATTAGGACTAAGGTGGTATGTTTTTCAGTGGCCCAGGAGACTCACCAATTGAAATGAAGTTGAATATCTAAATTGTAACTTCTGTTGTCCTCTATGCCATTTCGGTAAGAAGTGTAGGGAGAACGATTGAGTGGTTTGGTTTAATTAGCATATACAGAAGCCCATTTAGGTGAGAGAGATTCCAGAAAAACAAATTATATGGAGGCAATATGACATTCTGTGTTGAAACCTACATTTTTATATTTTCTTTGTGAATTATTATTAGCACTTGTGAAGCACTGATATTTCTTTACATTTAATAGGTTTCATCTTTTTATTTTGCATGTATTATGATAGCCAAGTGCCACCATCCATGATGCTTCTGATACAAATCTGAGTTGTTCGCACTTCATCGTCATTAGCAGCTCTGCATAACTTCAGTAAGGAACAAAGCTGTCATGCACTGAAACACATTCATTATGGGGAGAAATGGAGCTCTTATTTTCACACCATCAGATCATTACAGAAAATGAAAACAAATGGAAAAACTTGATCAAAATGAACAATAAATTATTATTACAAAATTCGACAACCTCGTGCATGTTCTTGGTAGTGTGACCTATCATGCATTTTATAACAATATGCAGTTGGTGCTAACGGCAGTGAGAGCTATCAGAGGAAATCAGAAATGGAATTCACACGAACCAGTCTTGAAACTAAAACTATCTGTAAATGGATGGACCGATGCCTGAAATAAATACATACTTGCCATTCATATAAACATTGAAGAAGTAGAGATACTTCCTCTATTAAAATCCAGGTGATAATTTGTGCCTCCCCAAACCCATGTCATCCGTACTTATCTCGTGCCATCCCATTAGCTCTGTACTTTCTGAGAAAGAATATCACTGTTTTTATTTTGTTTTCTAGCAGAAACTCATTAAAAAACCTTCATCCTTTACATTAATCAAAGCCATAAAAACAGTTCCTGTTCCATTCTCAGATACCAACAATTACATATAAACAATTACTTTTATATGGCATAATATATTGAACTAACATTTTTCTTTTAAAAAAAACCCTGTAACAAATGCCCCAATATTTGGCTTGTTGTTGTTAGTCGCAGAGTTGTGTCCAACCCATCGCAACCCCATGGACAGTGTTCCTCCAGAACTTTCTGTCCTCTACCATCCCCCAGAGTCCATTTAAGCTCATGCTGACTGCTTCAGTGACTCCATCCAGCCCCCTCATTCTCTGCCATCCCCTTCTTCTTTTGCCCTCAATCTTTCCCAGCATTAGGCTCTTCCCCAGTGAGTCCTTCCTTCTCATTAGGTAGCCAAAGTATTTGAGTTTCATCTTTAGGATCTGGCCTTCTAAAGAGCAGTTAGGGTTGATCTCCTCTAGGACTGACCGGTTTGATCACCTTGCAGTCCAAGGGACTCGCAAGAGTCTTCTCCAGCACCATAGTTCAAAGGCCTCAATTCTTTGGCGCGCAGCCTTCCTTATAGTCCAACTTTCACAGCCATGCATTGCAACTGGGAAAATCATAGCCTTGACTATACGCACTTTGGCACAGTGATATTTAGTAACATTTGGCTATACATGCTAAATTCATAACCACTGTAGTCACTTTTCAAAACACTGCATGCCAGAGTTTTGATGCAGAAAAATGCCACTGTGATAATCCAACTTTGCCCATAGATCCATCAAATTTCAATAGCCCATAGGAAATAAAAAAATACACCTGACTTAATGACTCAAAGAAAAAAAAAAGATGGGGAACCAAGGCACTTCCAGGCAATGCTTTCCCAATTCCTGGGTGTTTAAGAGCATTTCATCTACAGAGGCAAAGTTGCCCTGGTAGCTTCAGGTAAGTCAAGCCATGATTGAAGGTATCAGCATAAATTCACAGGATAGTTTGAGATTTGGTATGGGATTGTTGTGGCTACAATTTGGTAAATGAATGGTATAAAACAGCTAACATAGGTCATTTACTTCCAGTTATCATTATTTATGTTATGGTTGAAGAAACCATTTCCCATTTTACGTGCCTTAAACTATACACATAAACCTGCCTAAAAGTACTGCATTCCTTTTACCTTATTCTATGTTATAAGTATACAATACTGTGAATTTTTTCCCCCTAATATTTGCTTTATTTTTTTGTCTGACTATTCTTTATCCCATATTCCCAAAATTTCATAATTGCGGGTTAGCTAGTTGCAAGTTATTTAATCTTGTTTTTCTATTTATTTTATACCTGGCCTGACCTGAATTAGGACATAGATTATTGTTGTAATTATTAAATATTGTAAACCTTTATTAATTTCCTTTCTATTTCTGTGCATCAACTATTTCAGTATTAGAATGTAAACATAGATATAATTTAAGCATTTAGCAGAACGCTGGGTTTTATAATCATGCATATTTTACTTGAATCTCAGTCTGACTTCAGAATTCATTTATGAATGGAGCTTGCATCATTCTTATTTTAATAAATGGAATCAAGTAGTACCAATGGCTAGCTAATCAGAGCATCATACTATGCCAATTTTCTTTAAACAGCACAATAGGAATCTGTCATTTCCCTTAATATTTGTACCAAGGTTTCTGCTGTATTCTAATTCCAGAGTTTAACAGCTGACAATGATCTGGATAATGTTGTTAAATGGATATTACAAAATTATTCTACCTATTTTTTGTTTTTATTTCTACACAGTTTTGAAACCTCTTAAATATTAGCACATGCAAACATAGCCCATATATAACTATGAATTATTACCCAATGTTATTGTTTTAATGAAATTCCAAATTTAAAAAAATGAAAATATATTTAATTGCCAACCTAGTAGTTCAGATTATATATTGCACTATAAACTCTGTAAGTTATTTCTGTTAGAAAAAGAAAAATGCAATATTTAGTTCCTCAAACTAATATATGGGTATGCTTATATAGTATTTTGTCATTAATTAAAGCATATTTGTTTTAATACTGTGGTAAATCCACAGAACTAGGTGCATTTCATATCTACTAGTGAATGTATATTTATTAACCATAATTCTTTGTTTTCTAGTGAGGCTACAATTCTTCTGGGAATTCTAGCAATTTATTCATTAGACAATAGAATAATAGACAACAATAATACATAGTTTTTAAAAAGTTAAGTTAAATCTTGTTGTTTCTGATATTCTCTAGCCAGTAAATATTAGGATATGTATTAGGCATAATAAATAGGATATGTATTAGGCAAAAATGAGATACAATAGTCAGGTTGTTTTGATATTTGTGTGAAGCACAAATTTAACTCAAAATCTCTTGGCAAACCTTGCTTCACCCACATAATCTGGAGAACATCCCTATGCAAGCCTTGTCTAAGCCTCTGAGAAGACTGCTGCCCTCCTGCTCACGTCCGCCAGAATCTGATCTGACTTTCATACTTAATCTGATCTAATCCTGTCCAGCATTAACTTCATCTGTGCAATGAAACCCAGAGTATCCATTCTAATATTTGGTGAGGAAGGCATTTACTAAATTACTTGCTGAAATCATATGGTGTTGTTTAGCTCCTTATTTTAATCAGATGATGCATCTCTGAGGCACATTATCAGCGATTAGTTAGAAACCCATGTCTGTCCTTTTTGGGAACAAAGAAGTTTTGCTGAAAGGCTATGCATTAGGAAAAGAAAGCCTGTTTCATTCATTGGTTAGTCATAAAAGGAGAAAATAAAGGGCAAAGAAAAGCATTATACAGAACTAGAAATATTTTATTAAAAGAAGTATTTTCAAAACCATGTCTATAGTTTATGAATTTAATTCACTATTTTAAAGGACACAGTGGTTAGTTTCTTCCTTAAACTATTCTGTTTCTACAGTCACTTAGAATATTTTTATAAAGAACATCTGCATTAAAAATGTGTATTTATTCTTCTTATCTTGCATGCCAATTGCTTTACAGAAGTTAATAGTCAAAATCTTGTGGACTGTCACAGACCAGCATCCAAGAAGCTACACAAAACTGAGTTATGTATTTGAAATAATATTGCTGTTAAAATGTATTTTCAAAACATATTTCAACTGAAATCATTGTGGACTTTATACAATTAGATAAGCCACCAGAAATAAACATTATTTTATATCAACAATCAAATTTACTTAGATACATAACAAAGCATTCTTTAACTTGTCAATCAACCAATGGTAAATATGTTTTTCTCTGATTTCTTTTTATTGCAGTTGATTTACTATTAATTTTAACATCTGAGTATCACTAAGGAAATGCTTGTTGTTATTTTCTTGAGCAGCTTTAAAAAAATGAAGAGAAAATTCCCAAAGATTTAATTGGGAACACAGAATATATATCCTCTTATATCAATAGTCAGATCTTTCCTAAGAAGTAAGCTAATTGAGCTGTTTGTGTTGATAAACTCCCTTTTCTCCAGACTGTTCCTCACTGAGCCATAATTATTTGCAATTTGCCTAAGTCGTCCATTTACTGATACATCAAGCATGAAACAGAGGCAATTCCAGAAAATGGAAATGCTTCTCAAAATCAATCTTTGGGAAATAATGTGGTAGAAGTTACTGTGTGATAGAAGACTACCTTAGAACTGTCACATGGAGATGAATATTAATTTGTTGAGGTTAAGATGGCTTTGTGCTTCATTTGTTGACTTTGCTTAGCCATCAGCAAGCAGCACAGTACAATTACTTCAGCAAAGCTATTTTTTTTTCTCACATGAATTTTATGATTTTTATGTACTTACCAGTCAGCACACATAACAATGTCAAAATGTCCTTCCAGTTGAGAGACATCTGTCTCATTATCCCATCGTAAAATGCTAGAAAGAAAGAAAATATTTTTTAAATCAGGACTTATGTGTTTTATCTTTTTCATTTCTAAAAAAAAAGGTGCATTTAGTATGTTGATCAAGAGTCAAAAAAATGATTTATTAAAAGTACATAACATGATTGTAAAGAGTGAATATAAACGTATAAATTAGTGACATCCACTATAAATATAGCTTTATATGAACAGCTGGTTAAAGAATTCCTATAAGTAAAGTGATATATACAGGAAGTCCAAAGTTTTGCCCCTTAGTAATTAAATTGCAGTATTGCTTATTGTATTGCAGTATACATTTGTAAACCAAAATATTGCTTTCTTCTTTCTCTGCTTGTTGTGATAAGTGTTCACTGTCTTTATTATTGATAAACCCACTGTTTCCTTTAGCTTTATAGGAAGGACAGAGAATAAGCATTCTTGAAAGTATGCCAACATTATATTATTAAGATTTGCTCTTGACTAGCTCATGTTTAATTCCAACATCTGGAATATAAAAAGAGTTTTAAATTTCATTTCCAAAACAAAATTATGAGTAACCGGAACGAGAGGTTATTTCTTTAAAATAATATTTACAGTATATGCATGTTGTTTAAAAGTGCTTTTGTTACAAAATGTATTGTGTTGTGGGTTTTTTTTGTGTGTTTTGTGATCAAAAGAGTACATGTTTCATTTGCAATTATTGGTACAAAAGCTAAGAAAAGCTAGAAAGAAAGGGGAATGATATATCCAGTCTGATACATATTTATTTCTGTTTTAGGACTTTTTATTCACTACTGACAACAGTTTCTGGTTAAGATCATCTGCAGCTGTGGTTTATATGATTCATGTTTATGGTTTATTCATAATATTTTCTTTGTGAAAGATGATTTTTATTGTTCAACAATATGCCTTACATACATAGAAAATTATTAGAATCCTTGAAAAAAATCATTGTTGATGTACAACATCATGGGGGAAGGTTGTGTAGAATATCAGACTAACAAAATAATAATGCAGAACTCACTCACTAATTTACCCTCCTGGAATGTATTGTGCCATTCCAAGGGGGAAAAACAGTAGGCTAATTTAATCACCGCATAACCCCAAGTACATACATGCATGCATATACAGACCCATACATTCACACCCATTTAAACTATAAAGCGGGTACACATTTTCGAAACCTAGGTGGCTTTGCAAACTGGCACTTTCAGGGCTCAGCAGGCATCCACTAGTGGAAAGTGACAAAGGAGAGTTCTCACTCTCAGCTGCTGACTGCCTGCTGGCTACTGGCGGCTTTTTCAACCCTGTTTCCGTGGAAACTTAGGTTACAACAGTGAAAATTAGGTAAAGGTAAGTTGGTGGGGTTGCTAGTTTTCATTTGATTTTGATTTTTTTAATAATAAAAAAAAAACCCCGAAGCTGCAACAGCAGCTAGTGGTTGAGTTGCTAGCTTTAAAGGCCATCACTAGTCTGTCATTCCACTGAAAGGCAATCCATGAAGACAAATAAGAACTGCAAAGTTTATGATTATTTTTTTTCTAAATCCTTTTTATTAGTCCTACATATATTGAAGATGACTCAGTAATTTTCCAGCATCAACCACTGCACTTTAAAAGCTTCTGGATTATTAACTTTGTTCTTGCATTATACATTTCATTAGATTTTTTTTTTAATTTCAAAAGAACCATACTCTAAAATATACTTTCTAATAAAATAAAATGTTATTTTACTCTTTTGGCTATTCCAGTACATACCCACACCCACACCCACTTCATAAAAGCTAAGTAACTGGCTCAAAATACATTATATGCCCCTCTCCAAATTTTGAACAAATATCTGTGATTCATTTTCAATTACATCATTTTTAAACCAGAAGAGAGATTTAGTTTTTAGATGTGAGTAATGGAATTGGCTTTTGAAGGGGATAGGAAGAGGATAGGATGCTTACTTCTGCCACCTTCTGATATTTTCCCTTAGCCATTTTAACTGGGAAAGTATCCAAAACTCTTTTGCACAGGATATATACAGAATAGATTTCCTGAAGTAAGCTCGGTTTGGTTATTTTTTCAGGTAGCATAAAAATTATTATAGTCAATTCAAGATCATTCAAATGTGAGAAAGAGCACACTTTACTGCTTCTATTCTAGAAGTTCTAGTTGCAGATACAAGATTACGTCTTTGAAAACTTTCCAAATGCCTTTTTAATAATCCCATGTTAACTTTCCTTATGTAAGGGCAGTAAACCATGGCTCTTTAGTGCAGGACATGCAAAAGGTTCTCAGTTTCAATTTCAGTTAAGGATAAGGAAATTAAAGGGATAAAAGAAGCAGGTGATCTCTGCTGAACATAAGAAAATCGCTGCCTTCAAAGCAGACAACAGTGCAATTTAGGAAATTTCTTTATACAAAGTCAAATAATTGATCCCCCTGATATATTTCATTTGGTGCAATCTATACTGAACGGAAGTACCTCTCCACAATTTCAGACATGTTTTGGCCAGCTCTATAAATTCTTTCATATTAAGGTAAATGGACAAATAACACCACCTCTTTTCCAATTTTTTAATGGAATCCAATCATTGATTTAAATAAACCAAACAAGGACACATTACTATAACTATGACAGGTTAAAGGGCAGAAAGGAATGGCTTATTATCTTGAAATCCTATTTTCTCCCACTAGTATAATTCAAACCACAATGCATGGTAATTATCATTTGTGAATCTACATTTGAAAGGCAGTAAAAAGTATGAGAAGAAGGCCTATTCCCTCATCAGCCAAGGAAGGGCTGATCTGTATTTATCTAGAAGCAAATCAAAATCATTCCAAAAATACTTAATCTATACGAAGGAAACACAATATATCAAAATGTTCAACTTGGAGCCATATAATTCAGCTTCAGTGTCTACCTAAATACATAATGGAAAGTTTAGTGATAGCATGTGTAGGATAAAAGAAACTGTAAGCCATAAATAGCATAAATTTAAGAGTAAGCAGGAAAGTTGAATACATTATATATAGCTATCATAATTCTATCTTAATCAATCAACTAACTTATACAGAACTCAATTTATCCAGAGGAAATAGGAATAGAATAAAAAGAGCCAGTTTGGTCTAGTGATTAAGGCACCAGGATAGAAACTACAAGATTGTGAGTTTTATTCCTGACATGGGCATGAAAGCCAGCTAGGTGACTTTAGGTCTGTCACTCTCTCTCAGCTCAATTCACCTCGCAGGGTTGTTGTGAGGAAAATAGGAATAGTACTATCATATGTGTTCACCAACTGAGCTATGTATAAAAATAATAAAGGTGGGATATACAGTAAGTAACCAAGTAAGTTACTGACTAAATCCCCAAATGCAGGTAAGCTCCAGGTTACAATACATTAGGAATAAAATATGGAAATATTGCACCTTGATGAGCTATCACACATCTTCTTTTGATGGCTGGAATGGTAGGCCAAAAATATCTAACTCAATGTTCTTTACAGGAACATGGCAAAAACATATATTAACTTCAGAGAGTGCTCCCTTTTGACTGATGTTGACCAATCTGATCAGGGATGATATTATATTCCCTAACTGATAAATTCCCAAATATGGAGATAATAAAAACTATAAATAAGTACACACCAATGAAAAAATGGAAACCTTGCTAAAAAAATATGAAAAAGTATTTAAGTGGGAAACCATTTTTTCATCAGTGATTTTCAATGAGACTCTAATCTCAGGTACTGTTTGTTGCAGGTGCAAGGCAAGAGAGAAATACATTATTTCATTCTTGAACTTTTTTGCAATATCTACTTACAAAGACACAAAAGACTGGGTAGTCTTTTCAATCACTTAAAAAAATAAAAATGCAAACAGAAGTCATGTGATTAACATATTACATGGTGGCGCAGTGGTTAGAATGCAATACTGCAGTCTAACTCACTGCTCACTCCAGAAGTTCAATTCTGACTGGCTCAAGATTGACTCAGCCTTCCATCCTTCCGAGGTCGGCAAAATGAGGACCCAGATTGTTGATATGCTGACTCTGTAAACCGCTTAGAGAGGGCTGTAAAGCACTATGAAGTGGTATATAAGTCTAAGTGTTCTTGCTGTTGATATTGCTATCTCTACAGTTTAATGTTTATTACACTACAAAATATAACATATTTATGCATATAGATTTTTTTTAATACCAGTATTATTCATTAACATTCCTGTTCCCAGATAAGTTAGAAAAACAAAACCATTAAAACAATAAAGGCAACTATTGATTTATAATTATGGTAAAGCAGTAAATAGAGCCAATTTGTGTAGTAATTAAGGTATCAGGTTAGAAATTATAAAATATGATTGTTAGAGATAAATAGTTGATCAATATTATAATACTAATGTCTGTCAAAACAATCTTTTTTTATGGGTGGATACAATGCTCAGATAACGATTCTCATCTTTGAGAATCTTGAGAACAAACCTAAGCACAAAGACCAGATGTATGTCTTTGGAATTAACTCTGTTCATTGTCCAACTGGGATTTATCAGTATTTTAGATAACAGATTTGCCCAGTTCTAGGCAAAAGGATTATAAGAATTGATCCTCAGAACTTTTGCAGACAAAGCTTGTATCTGCTGTTAAGAATCTTCCCTTATTTTTAATTTTGATACAATTCAGGACAGAAAATTATATCTTATTTGTCATGAAGATATTGCTTGTTTTTCCAAAATTGTTTAGAAATCAGAGACATCATTATTGAAAATCTTCATGTTAGCATCAAGAGATTGTAAATATTTCATTAATAAAACTAAAAGATTTCCCCCCCAAATAAACAGTTGTGCTGCACAGTTGTGATCATATGCACCTTTATTTATAAAGATAGCTTACTGTTTCTTCTGCACTGTTATTAACACCTGTTTCATGGCCAAGGCTAGCGGAAAAACCTTCAGATGCTTTCATTATTGTGCTTTTGTTGGATGTTCCCAGAAATGATATGTTAGGCATCATGGATCACCTTTTACTGCTGAAAATCCCACATGTATGATAAATGTCTAACTTAGTTGTGAAGCTTAGCTCATTCCTTGAAAATTTACAGTAAATATTTTGGGTAAAAGTGACACAAGACTAGCTATAAAACTGTAAATATACCTTCCATATTTTCATCAATGAAGACCAATGTATGGCCATTAAGGATTAAAACTCTTACAGATTTATTTATTTATTTATTTTAGATTTAAAATATGAAATAATTTATTTCTAAATAAATAAGAGAGCCATAATAGGAGCCGTGGTGGTGCAGTGGTTAGAATGTAGTATTGCAAGCTAATTTTGCTGACTGCCAGTTCGATTCTCATCAGGCTCAAGGTTGACTCAGCCTTCCATCTTTCCAAAGTCATTAAAATGAGGATCCAGATTGTTGGGGGCAATATGCTGAGTCTGTAAGATACGGCTCTAAAGCACTGTGAAATGGTATATAAATCTAATTGTTATTGCTACAATCAAAATTTACACAACAGAATTCCTATAACTAGCATAGAAAGTTAATTAATATTTTTCATTTTTATAGAAGATTTTTAGAAAAGTAATTAACCACTGCTACCTATGATAATGTAATATCCTGGCTGAGGCTTAGGAAAACTGTAATTTAAGAAAGGGAGTAAATTGATGACATGAAATTAGAAAGAAGAGCTAACATTTCAAGAAAACTGAAATAAAACTCAACAGATAAAATTCAGCAAGTATCAAACTATTGACAAAAGACTTTCATCAGTGCCATTAACCATGTCTTCCTACAAATATGGAACTTGTGGCAGTTTGGGGTATCTTCTCTTTGCCTTCTGCTGTTTTTCTCATCATATTCCAATTTATAGTGTTTTTAATTATATGAAAAAATTGGTAGTCAATCTGTCTTCTTAATTTGTTCCACATTCAAAATCAATCAGACTGGCCTTACACATCTGATACTCTCTGTTCCTCATTGAAGGAAAGGGAAATAATGGTTACCAATGAAAAGAGTAATTTACTGAAAACCTGCCAGAGCTTCTACTCTTAGAAGGTAAACACAACAACCTATTCCCCAAACAAAACTCCATTCATGCCTCTTGAACAGAGGTGTAACATGCCCCTTTGATATACTATTGTGTACAGCAATAATTCAAAATATAACTAAAGCCTAGATCTTATAGGAATGTTTATCAAATAATATAACTTTGATTAAGGAATTTGCAGGCTAGGATTATACAGTGCTCCAAAAATCATATTTAAATTCTTTTGGTTACAGATGAATTCTATTAGTTTTAGCAAAATTCACAACAACTTATAGATATCAATAGAAAAGAGACAAGGAACACCAGGAAATCTTAAACAATACAGTAGGCTACAAAAATCCTATTTATATGAAAAGTTTTAAATGTGAATGTATAGTTCATAAAAATAACTAGTATGACCTATATTGAAATGCAACATCATGTATTTTTCTGTAATGAAATTATTTCATGCATAAAAGCAGAAAATGCTATTGTACTCAGTGTGTTAAACACTTGACATTTTCCAAAGCAGAAAATGCAACATTTCAGAAATCTAGATATGTTTATTAATTAGTGATTATTAACACCCAGTAAACAACATTATGCCTTGTAAAAACACAATCTTTCTTCACAGCATGGTGTTGAAATCTATTATTCACTGATTCTATATGCTGAAATACACTCAAATGATCACAAATGACCTTAAACATTAGATAAATGTAAATGAGGACATTGTTGAAAATGTGTTTTGATTGATATCTAAAAGACCAGGTTGGAAATCTTGACAAGAGATGGTCCTACATATACTGCATGGCAATTTGAAACCTACAGAATATATGGGTGCATAAAAAACCTAAAAAGAGGTTTATTCACAATAAACTGAAACCTGAGATCTTCTTGGAAATGAAAATTTGAATATGTGTTTGTGCATGTGTGTTTTTAAAGTATAATCTCACACTGTATATTCTAAGCACACAAACATATACACATTTTATATTTGGCAATAATGGCAAGAATAAATTAATAAATAAGTGACCATACAAATCTCAAAATATCAAATTATTGACAGCACAAAATTTTAATAAATATTGATTGCAGGTGGCAATGATTACTGCAATGTGAATGCAAATATGTTTTTTCCCCATTTTTCTTCAACATTTACAGCCTCTGGTTTGAAAATGAAATATTAGGCAGATATCTATAAAAAAGAAGGATTCAACTGCAGTGGATTATCAAATTTAGAATTATTGAAATCCACTAACTTAAATCCTCTTCTTTTTAGTCATTCATAACTGTGAATTAATCTTGGGCCAATCCATCATCTTTTGATTATTCCATGTTCAACACAAGCACACATATGTCTATGTCTAATCTTTGAAGCTTTGAGTACAATATCCTTATTACCAAGTAATTGTATTGAAAAAAATCGGGAAAAAACCAGAGAACTTTGAGAAATGAGAACATGGAGATACACTACAGAAATGTAGTACATGTAGTACATCCGTGGTTTTGGGGTGAAGTACCACCAGTATGCTGACGACACCCAGCTGTACATCTCCACCCCAACGATGCCCTTGAAGTGATGTCCTGGTGCCTGGAGGCCGTGCGGATCTGGATGGGGAGGAATAGGCTCAGGCTCAACCCATCCAAGACCGAGTGGCTGTGGTTTCCGATGTCCCGATATAGTCAGTTGGTGCCATCACTGACTATTGGGGGCGAATCATTGGCCCCCATGGAGAGGGCGCGCAACTTGGGCGTCCTCCTGGATTCACGGCTGTCTTTAGAAAAGCACTTGACGGCTGTGACCGGGAGGATTTTTCATCAGGTTTGCCTGATTCGCCAGTTGCATCCCTTTCTGGATCGGGACTCGTTACGCACAGTCACTCATGCCCTTGTCACATCCCTCCTGGACTATTGCAACGCTCTCTACATGGGGCTCCCTTTGAGGAGCACCCGGAAGCTCCAACTGGCACAGAGTGCGGCCGCGTGGGTGGTAATGGGAGCGACATGGCGTTCCCATGTAACACCTCTCCTGTGCGAGCTGCACTGGCTCCCGGTGGTCTTCTGGGTGTGCTTCAAGGTTTTGGTTACCACCTTTAAAGCGCTCCATGGCTTAGGACCTGGATACTTGCGGGACCGCCTACTACCACCAATAGCTTCCCACCGGCCGGTACGCTCCCATAGCGAGGGGCTCTTCCGGGTGCCGTCGGCCAAACAATGCCGACTGGCGGCCCCCAGGGGGAGAGCCTTCTCTGTGGGGGCACCTACTATCTGGAATGAGCTCCCCCCAGAGATACAGAGGATCCCGGATCTGCGCACCTTCCGCCGCGCTTTAAAGACCTTACTATTTCACCAGGCGGGCCTGGCCTAATTTTCTCCCTCTTTTATCAAAGATTTTTAATTTTTAAATATCTTTTAGTATTTTATACATTCAATTTTAAAATTGGTTTTAAAAAGTTTGGGGTTTTAAATTTGTCGGGGCCAAAATTATTTAATTTGATTTTATTCTACTTTTAAATTTTGTATGTATGTGTTTTATTGTTTGGCTGTGCACCGCCCTGAGTCCTTTGGGAGTAGGGCGGTATAGAAATCAAATCAAATAGATAAATAAAATAAATGATCAATCATTATCTGAAAATTGTTTGCTTCTTAACCTCTTTCCAAAGATGTTAGTCCTTTGTTCAACATTATCTAGAAACAGATACAAATTTGTCTGATATGAACTAGGCTAATGTTTCTTGATAACTACATGGTTAGTTTAGGAAGCTATTATCCATTGTTTAATTTCATCAAGGCATACGTAATAAATAGCATTAAGAACATAGGGACATCTGGATGACTGGATGACTGTAACCTTGTTGCTGGTATCCTTACAATTTATATTGACTGGTTTTTTTAGTATGATTTGATTGCTTATTTGTTCCCTATGACTATCATTAAGTGTTGTACCTTATGATTCTTGATGAATGTATCTTTTCTTTTATGTACACCGACAGTGTATGCACCAAGACAAATTTCTTATGTGTCCAATCACACTTGGCCAATAAAGAATTCTATTCTATTCTATTCTATTCTATTCTATTCTATTCTATTCTATTCTATTCTATTCTATTCTATTCTATTCTATTCTATTCTATTCTATTATCAGAACAATGGACTAGAGGCCAGGATCATGTTAGCCAATATCCTTGTGGAATCACTTAGAGGTAGCAAAATAAAACCCAAGGAAACTGCTTTATATCATTGATTTAACTAAAAATAATTTCTACAGGAATTGGCAGCAGTTTTCCAGATTATGGATAGATTTTTTTTCAGATTTATCTTGAAAGGTTTGGGATTGCCTTTGGGATTCAATGCATGGATTAAGCAATCCCTGAGCTATGTTTGTTTCTTCATGGGGTACAGTTAAACAGAGAAATATTCTTTCCCAAGTTCAAATATAATTTGTATTCAGTTAGTGGATAGATACGTAAAATATTAATATATAAACAAAGTTTATATATTGTCTGTCCTTAACAATAATAGTTCCTCATATGTATACAAATGTTTTACATTTAGCTGACATAATTCACACCTTGCAAAACATACGCAAAGTAAAGCAAATGTTTTTGTAAATTCACTTTTCAGAACTTTAAAAAAATCATATAGATGCAGATAGATATGCATAGTCAATATATATTGCACAATTAATTTATAATTTTTGCTTGATAAATCTGATTTTGAATGAGGATCAAGCAAGTTTTCAAGCAAGCTAGCATTTGATGTCATTTTAAGAGTAGTAATATAAAATAATAGTTGTGAAGAATATGAAACATCTTACCTGCTTGAGATGGCTTTAGCTCTGAACACTCCAACTTTTTTATTTCTTGTGATGATATCACATACATCTTTAACATATGTTAAGAATTATCTGTAAATATGTTCCAATCAAGTAACACGCAAGGACTCTTGAAAATTGTAATTAATTACATGTATATGTACATGTCTACTGTGTCACTCTTCACTCATGTATATACGTGGAAAAATCTTAAGGAAATCTTGTTGAACTTTACTTCCTTGATTTACTGATTACAGTGTATGCATGCATTCCAATTTGCCTATAGGTAAATTCTAGACCGAAGGCACAAAAATCAGCAACTTTGTTGAAATTAAGTAGGCCTAGATCTGTGTAGTTTCTAGATGAAATAAAAGCAGGATAGCATTAATTATTCAAATGTAATAGTAATAAGAACAATGACACCAACATACAAAGCCAGAATTGAGAAAGCAGCAATTGCCACCTTTGCCAAAAAAAAAAAAAGCTGATGAAACAGTGGACCACCTACTTAGCTGTCACAAACTGACTACAAACAATCACATGACAAAGTAGGAACAATGGTGCACTGGAAGATTTGCAATAAATATAATTTGCCTAATAAATACTATTGGCATTACACACAAGCACCTGCCACCTAATACCCCAAACTTAGCAATTGTTAATAAGAAAGACAAAAAAGTCTGGATAGTGGACATGGCAGTACCTGTAGACAGCAGAAGAGAAGAGAAAGAACTAGAGAAAATCGCAATATATAAATACCTGCAAATAGAAGAATGGTGGCAAAAGAAAGCAAAGATAGTACCATAGTGATAGGTGCTTTGGATGCAATTCCATAAGATCTGGAGCACCATGTGAAGACCCCTGGCATTGACAAAACCACCATTGGTCAATTGCAAAAGGCAGCTTTCCTTGGAATTGATCACGTCCTGTGATGAAATCTTTAATAACATCTCCCTATCTAAGGTTCTTGGAAAGGACTCCATAGATAGTTAAAAATACCAAATCCAGTCTAAATATCTGGCTGACTCTGTAACGAACCATAATCATTTGGATATGAGTCTTACTAGAAAGTATTGTCTTAGTTTTTATTTCATTTTTCATTTAAGGAAGAAGAAATGTTTCCTTTAAGTTGATATATCCTTTACACCAGTGGTGAAATCTAAAATTTGTTACTACCGGTTCTGTGGGCGTGGCTTAGTGGGGGGGGGAATGTGATTGGGTGGGCGTGGCCAATTTTTTTTTACTTTTAAAACCATTTTTCCTACAACCTCTTCCGCGAAGAGGTTGTAAAAAAATGCTTTCACAAGGCTCTGACAATCCAAGTTGAGTTGCCTGATCGGCAGAGGCTTTTTTCCTTTTAAAAACCTCTGCCGATCAGACAACTCAGCTTGGATCATCAGAGGCATTTAAAAGAAAAAAGCCTCTGCCGATCAGGCAACTCAGCTTGGATCATCAGAGGCTCTTAAAAGCATTTTTTCTACAATCTCTGAAGAGGTTGTAGAAAAAATACTTTTTAAAGCCTTTGACGATCCCAGCTGAGCCGCACGATCATCTGTTTGCAGGTGCTCCCTGGTGAGAAATTATGGGTGTTGTAGCACTAAACATAAGATCAGCACTCAGTTCTGTGTTCTTGCCTTGATAGCATGTATGTATGTATGTATGTATGTATGTGTATGTACGTACAAATCTTTAAAGCATCATTCTTGTCAAGGCACGACATTACACTGTACAATTGTATACTCTAAACAGAGATGACCAAAAGTCACCCAGATGGAGAATAGATATAAATTTCAATCTTTAATATGTTTACACAGCAATGAAGCTCATTTTTTCTCAATATTTCTAGGCATTTGAATTTAAGATTATATGATCTGGCAATAAATTTGATTTTCAAACCTGAATAATTTGAACTGAATTAGTTCAGAATTGCCTGACAAGGGAGTAGCTACTGTATATTATTTAACAAACTTTGCAGATACACCAACTATTTCTACTAAAATAGCAACAATATTTTGTACAAGTCCAAAGAAACAAATCTATACTTTTTATTGACTATTGTTAAATATTCAGTAGGCATGATTGCACTAACAATAGCAGTTTATGTTGATTAGAATACTATTAGAAAAATGCTTAAATTTTGTTTCTTTGTTCACACATATTCATCAATAATGGTTTATAAGACAACAATGCTGAAGATGATGATGACAATGATGGTATTAATGTTTACTTCCTCCTGTAGCTTAGATTTGCCTTTGAAAATATTTCATGGAATTCTGTAAAATAACATTATCTAAATCATAGGGGGGAAAAGACTTAAATATTGTAACTGAACACCCACCCACCTGTTAATTGAACACAGGCCAATAAAGCTCTCAAATTTAGTTCTTGTAACACCTTTCAATAATTTTAATTTCAATAATGTTGATTTAGGTATAAGTTGCCTTAGGAATTCAGCCCTGTACCAGGTTACACACATACAAACATCCCACTGTTACTGAACACAAACCTCACTGTTACTGAACTATAAGTGACTTGCATTACTACAAAAATCCATATTCTAAACACGCACAGCTTCAACCTAGACTTTTTTTAGATTAGTCAAAATTCCATACAAAATTCCATAGTTATATTTAATAGCTGCATTTATATTATGGAATAATTTAATTGCACCTAAAACGTATTCTTTTTTTCTCAATTTCATGGGCAAAAATGTATATAAATTTATTTCGGCCAAATTATTTAATATTTTTAAATTGTCTTTTAACTTTCATATAGTTGTGGGTTTTATTTTTGGCTGTACACCGCCCTGAGTCCTTTGGGAGAAGGGCGGTATAAAAAATTTAATAATAATAATAATAATAATAATAATAATAATAATAATAATAATAATAATAATAATACAGGAGAGTAAATAACATAGAGAGCAGACAACCTTAAGGAATGTGTTAAATATTTTTAAAATATTCATATGTTCATATGTTCTTTGAATGTGAAACTTTCTCTGAAAGTTCACCCAACTTTTATTTTTTTAAGCACACTATGTAGCATAGAACCTTCACAATCAGATCAACATTTATTCTCATTTAAAAGATATAAATCTTATGTTCAGTTGATTACTAAATTTCATTTTGGCATAGTTTCTTTCTCTCTGGATATTTTATTTCAAACAATAAAACTCTCCAAAATATACCCATACAAACTCCTTATTTCTCTTATTAAAGATTGCAAATAATGTTTTTCTGAAGTGTAGTTTCATTTGTTTGCATTGTAGTTTAAAAGATTCAGATGATTTATCTATCTATGTAGAGTACTATCTATGTAGAATAAGTGAAATATATTTACAGTATGTCAGATAGCATTGCTCAGGAATATTAGGATTAAAATATGATATGAACCAAAATGGCTTAAAACCTGAAATAGTTAATACAAATACAGAGGGTTTTTTTGGTTCCATATATCGATCGATATTGATTTTGCATTTAGAGAGCACATGGTTTGACAACCCAATAGCAAATGAAATTACTACTCACACAAATGAACTGACAGTAAAACCATCAATGACTGATGGGATGTGAATATGTGACTTTGTGGGGGGGGGGAATCAAATCCCCCCCTCTCCCAAATGTAAAATTTCACAAAAATAGAACTCCTTGTCCCCTGTGAATAACACTAATAAGAGCAAAAATAATAAGTAGGCTAATGACAATAATATAAAAATGGATGCTCAGACCCAAAGCACTATTCCAAGTCAATTTTCAGTGACATTTCTCTGATGCAGTCATTTGTTGCTGAATGTGTTCATCTTGCCTATTAAGAATAATTAGCAGGCTTGCTCAGTGATTTCCTGGCTTCTTACTGCGATTCCCCCTCTTCCCGGATTGACATCATTTTAACTTTTAGAAAGGTGTTTTTTTGATATGATAGTGCCAGGGATTACAGGGTTATAAAAAGGGAGACTGGCATATAATTTGGAGTTATTAAAAAGTTTAAAGAACAAAAGTAAATTCTATTTTTAAACAAAAACAGCATTTTAATTTAATTGCTTTTTAATAGGGTACAAAACTAAAGACTTAATTTAGAATTCAAAGATGCAGGTTGTAGAAAATTAATTGGTCACATATCATAGAAATAGTACTGAAAGGATGAATAGGATATATTTACAACACTATTTTACTGGAAATATATCTACCTGACTTTTCATTTTAAGTAAATAATGCTTCCCTAAAAACCACCCTATGTATTCTATTTGCTGTTATACTGTTACATCTGTTGTAGAAAGGCTCAGATAGGAAATTTGTCTTACATTACTTAAGTAAAATTGCATAAAATTATTTAAGAGTGAATCTTAGTGCCAGGTACAAGCATCAGATCACACCAAAGTATAACCCAATAAAACTAAAAGTAAAAACTAAGCCTCTTAATGCTAAATTAATTTGCTAAAACATTTATTTAGTATTATGGATCCAGCCCGTAAAATTTTACAGCAGATTTTGATGGATAACTGTATAGGCATCTAAAAGAGGATGCAATATTTAACATCCAACAGCACCAGCCTGTACATGGTTACACAGAAGTTGAGTACTGGGATCTATTTGCCTCACTGCTAAATAAGCCTGTCTCCCATATATTCATTCGTAAAGATATTTACCTAATTTGTGTGTTTGTGTGTGTGTGTTTACAGATATAATGTAAAGCAAAGTAAGATACTTGACCATTGTGCCTATATTACATATAATTAGATCTTATTTTCTGAAGTAAGAGGAGTACTATTTTCCTGGATAAATATTACAACAAGACTCTGCATTCCCTTTATTTTAAAGCTCTTGTACATCATATTTTTTTTAAAGATGGGCTGTGTTTCTAGTTAGGTCTGCTTTTATCTCTGAATTCTCCAACTAACTGAAACAGTTATAGCTACCTTGAGAGTCCAAAAAAAGAATAAATGTGTTCTTTAAGTCTCCTAGACAATACCTTGTATTAGAATTAAACATGCATTGTAACCACATTTTTCTCTTCTTAAAAATGTCCCTCTAAAGCTTGAATAGACTTGAGAAAGAAGATCGTTTGATAACACTAACAAAGATTTCTCTGTAACTTTGACATTAGAATATCACCTGCCAAAGGAAGGCCCTTAACATGCAAATGTCATTATCATCAAGAAGCAAAGCAAACAGATACCTTCTGCAGCTCCTTCTCAATTTCTGACAGCCATTAATATTCACTATGGGATTCAGCTCTTGTGCTATTGTAGACACTTAGTTAACTCAGGGGGAATAATTTGCAGTCACATTAAAGTGTAAATTGTTTACCTGCATATATACTAATAGGATTAAATATAAAATGAATTCAAATTTGATAATAATAAAAATGTATGGAATGGATAGAAATATTTGAAAATCTTAGTCCACGAGAAATATTGGACAATGTTCATTAACTGAATGCAGATCCATCTTGCATGAAGTTAGGGATAGGTTGCAAGGGGTGATACTGTGTATACCTGATTAAATACAACCCAACTGTAAAAATAAGATAAATATGCAAAAGGGACATATTTACATACTATAATATCTTAAAGCAAACTCAGTGTAAAATAGCCGAATAAAAGAAGTAGAAATTTTTATTGCAGCTGATGTTGAATTTTAAAAACTGCAACATCAGTTGTAATTAACATTCTATTTTCAATGTTGATGGAATGAAATCACTGAAAATTGACAAATATGGATCTTAATAATAAAAATAAAATGGAATAAGTGAATATATGTTTAGAAACACTATATAATTAACTTCTCCACCACTCAAAAAATCACATATATATTTTTTCCAAATAAATAATTATTCAGGATGTGTGTGTTTTATATTTAATATGAATTTATATATATGTATATCTACACATCCACACAAATGCACACCCACAATATAAATAATGCATATTGTTATATAACCCCTTGTTCTATTTTTACACTGAGCATGAACCCAACAAAATGGAATGAATCCAACACACCAGTTTTCTAACTGAATAAGGATACTTTGGATAGCCTTTTCATTTCCATCAGTTAACAGAACTTCTTTGACATCTGCAGAAATAGCAACCTGGAAAGGGGGGAGGGGGAGGGGAGAGGGAGAGAGAAAGAGCACAGCAAACAATGAGCAAATATGCTTGTCTGTGTGGAAGTGAAGACAGGAGTGACAAGCCTTCAGTATCATGCTTCCTCACCTATTTCCCTGTAACAGTCTTCAATCTTTTTTCATTTTATGTCTGCATTATTTTAATCATTCAATCAAATCAGTCAATACTTTTATCATTCCATTTGCGGGAGCCTCTATCTTGCTATCATTCAGTTCCGTAATTGCATTGTGACAGCGGATGATGGTATTCTGAGAGGCTTTCATTTGCGGGCTTCTGTTTATCTAGTAGAGCCATCATCCGAGGCTGTCACTCTGCCTTTCAGCTTGCTTCTGTCTGACTGCCTGATGCCCTTCATATAACTTTGCATTGCAGGCAGATGGCTTTGTAAGGGTAATTTTTTTGTGAGCTTTGACATGCTCGCACATTGGGCTGTAACCTCGACACATTGTGTAAGAACGACAGGTTTGTCAAATGCCAATCAGTGTAACAATATGCTTTTATTTGTAGAGACATAAAAACTTGTCTAATGCACTGCACTGCTACATAATATCTCCTGAATACATGACTCAGAACCTAGAGAATGGTGAATGACGCTTCTGAATGGCCAATCTAATTCAAAAGAATCTAATTACCGAGAGCTCTGGATCATGTTTGTTGGTGTAATAATGCAGGCAAAACATTAGCAGCTATATCATGGTGCTCCAACTGTGATTCGCCAGGCTATTCCTGTATCTTAGCAAATGGTGAAGTATAATCTGAAAGGGGGGGCGCGGGGGAGCGTTAGCTATGGCTCTGAAAGACGGAGTGTATGTGGCCTGGAATGTCACAACAAGAGATATTGACTACACTGAGGTAAAATGTTTCTCCTCGTCGAGGCAACCATAAAATCGATATAATACGAAAGCCAGTCAGTCTAGAAGGTCTCTGAAGATTCTGCAGCTTGACTGCAGCTGATTCTGTTGACAGTTCTCTGACCCAGTCGTTGGAGGCACTGGAACATTTTTCCCTTTTGTTCCCCCCTCTGAATAGAAATGGGATTGAGAAAAGACCTACCATAAGCCCAGCCAAGCATGTCATGCCACCCCCCAGCTCACACACAGCAAGGCCCCTGAAAGAGAGAAAGGAAATGGTAGAACCCATACAAATTAGATGAAAATGGTCAGAGAGACATATATGTTACAAGAACAAATTGCCATCTGTAGTGAACACCGAGGTAGCAGGAAGTAGCAGAGGCATGACTGGGCTACCTCATGTCGTTTTGCGTTTTAAAAATAATTATGAAATAGAAAAGTCACAAAGCAGGCAAACCAGTGGGGGTTCCCTCATTAGTGTTCAGTGCAACATTACCACCGCTGAGCTGAAAAAATCCGAGAAGGTTCTTTTTTTCTCCCTTGTCAATGGCTCTGTCTTTTAGAACTAAACTAGCTAGAGTAGCGAAAGATAATTGTTAGGAAAGGATAACACCGTTAATTCACATTCATTCCTTCAAAAACAGTTAGACAAGTAAATGGAGGAATTAATATTATTTCTTTTTCTCTCTGTCTCTCCCCCCCTCTTCCTCTCCCTCTCTCCCTCTGTAGAACTGTAGAATGAAATAGTTATCAATTGTAACTGACATTGCAAACACTTAGAATGAACTATATACCTCAAGTTAAAAAAATATCAGCCTACAGGTGAAAAGATAGCTTATGCCTTTTAAATTGGAAATAGATTATAAAAGATTGTATTAAGAAGTCTGTTAGAACAATCACTTTGCCAGTAAAAACACTTGGCAAAAATCCTGTTGCTCATAAGTAAGATTTTTCAAAAGTAAGCATGTCTATGGCACAGCTGAAAACTTATGGTACTGCATATCAGTCATTTGCTCACAATGGACTTGAACATGTACACATGGAATACCGATTCGAAAGTGTGTTTTTATATTTTTTTACCTCTTAATATAAAACAACTTACAATCCATGTTTATGGTAAAATACAATTTCTATGCAGTCTGGTATTAGTAGTCATGACAATTAAATATAATGCTAATGATATATCATAAAATAGGGTATTCTTACAGTGATTTTCTGTTTTCCAAGTCTTAACGGCCTTCTAGTGTTTTATTGTACATCTTATTCTTTCCTTTTGGATTTAGACAAAGCTGAAAGGGTTTCCAAGAAGTAGAGTGTCCCTATCCAAACATATCCAGAGGTTTCATTGTTCAGTGGTAGAGCACAACTTTGTGTTTAGAAAGCCCTCTACTAATCCTTATGATCTCCAAGTAAGACTGGGGAAAAAAATCCTGTCTAAAAACCTGAATAGCCGCTGCCAGTCTCTAAAGATAATATGGGTTAGATGGATTAATAATTTTATTCAGTATAAGAAAGCTTCCTATGTTTCTGTGATCAATACAGGAAGAGCAGGGTAAAAACAGGACAGAACTCTACACATACATATTAACAAGTCAGAACTTTGTCAAGCATTCAGCCAGAAAAAATTAAATGACCTTAGTGTAATGTATTTTGAAAGTAACACAAAGCATCTGTTTCTTCCCCTGGATTTCTTTGGAGTGACATGCATGTTTGGATGAAACAGTATTTTCAAATCCTCAGCACATCTTTCTTGTAAATGTAGCAACTGCAGGGAAGTTTTTCTCAAAATTGTAGAGTCTGATAAATTGCATGCGTAAAAGCCCATAGATCTAATCTGTTCCTGGGGAAATTTTCTACAAAGAAATGCTAATGCTGCTATTCCTCTTCTCACTCTTTCACACCTAGGACTCTTTAGTCATTCAAAACAAAGCTGATCTACTCAGCTGAAGTTGAGGACCTGTCATATGTTCAATCTATGCCAATTCTTTTTTCCCCTTTTTTTCTTCTAGTAGGTGGACTTACAGTAGAAAGATGGCAGCATCCACCATTGTATGAGCTTTGAAAAGACAGACTGGCCTTGATATGAATGATGCATCAGAGTTTAGTAACATCTCATCATCATTTAAAAATGCACATTGAAGTTTGAATTGATGCTTTTTGACATCTATGCCACCCAAATCAGTTTTCACACTAAGGATCTTCAGTTCAAATATGTCCCAGGACACCAGAAAGGAAACTTTTATATGGTCTGGATAGTCAATTTATTTATTTTATTTTATTTTATTTTATTTTATTTTATTTTATTTTATTTTATTTTATTTTATTATTATTTTATTTTATTTTATTTTATTATTTTATTTTATTTTATTTTATTTTATTTTATTTTATTTTATTTTATTTTATTATTTTATTTATTTTATTTTATTATTTTATTTATTTTATTATTTTATTTTATTTTATTTTATTTTATTTTTTATTTATTATTATTTTATTATTTTATTTTATTTTATTATTTTATTTTATTTTATTTTATTTTATTTTATTATTATTTTATTTTATTTTATTATTTTATTTTATTTTATTTTATTTTATTTTATTTTATTTTATTTTATTTTATTTTATTTTATTTTATTTTATTTTATTTTATTTTATTTTATTTTATTTTATTTTATTTTATTTTATTTTATTTATTTTATTTTTTTTATTTTATTTTATTTTATTTTATTTTATTTTATTTTATTTTATTTTTTTATTATTTTATTTTATTTTATTATTTTATTTCTATACCACCCTACTCCCGAAGGGCTCAGGGTGGTGCACAGCCAAACAATAAAATACATACATACAAAATTTAAAAGTGGAATTAAAATAAAATTAAATAGTTTTGGCCCAGACAAATTAAAACCCCAATCAATTTAACACCTGGTGAAATAAAAAGGTCTTTAAGGCGCGGTGGAAGGTGCGCAGATCCGGGATCCTCCATATCTCTGGGGGGAGCTCGTTCCAGATAGTAGGTGCCCCCACAGAGAAGGCTCTCCCCCTGGGGGCCGCCAGTCGGCATTGTTTGGCTGATGGCACCCAGAGGAGCCCCTCTCTATGGGAGCGTAACGGCTGGTGGGAGCCTATTGGTGGTAGTAGGCGGTACCGCAAGTACCCAGGTCCTGAGCCAAGGAGTGCTTTAAAGGTGGTAACCAAAACCTTGAAGCGCACCCGGAAGACCACCGGGAGCCAGTGCAGCTCACGCAGGAGGGGTGTTACATGGGAACGCCATGTCGCTCCCATTACCACCCGCGCGGCCGCACTCTGTGCCAGTTGGAGCCTCCGGGTGCTCCTCAAGGGGAGCCCCATGTAGAGAGCGTTACAATAGTCCAGGCGGGAGGTCATGAGGGCATGAGTGACTGTGCGTAAGGAGTCCCGATCCAGAAAGGGACGCAACTGGCGGATCAGGAGAACCTGATGAAAAATCCTCCCGGTCACGGCCGTCAAGTGCTCTTCTAAAGACAGCCGTGAATCCAGGAGGACGCCCAGGTTGCATGCCCTCTCTGTGGGGGCCAATGATTCACCCCCAATAGTCAGTGATGGCACCAACTGACTATATCAGGACGTCGGAAATCACAGCCACTCGGTCTTGGATGGGTTGAGCCTGAGCCTATTCCTCCCCATCCAGATCCGCATGGCCTCCAGGCACCGGGACATCACTTCAAGGACATCGTTGGGGTGGTCTGGGGTGGAGATGTACAGCTGGGTGTCATCAGCGTACTGATGGTACTTCACCCCAAAACCACGGATGATCTCACCCAGCGGCTTCACATAAATGTTGAACAGGAGGGGCGAGAGGACCGACCCTTGTGGCACCCCACATATGAGGGGCCTCGGGGTCGACCTCTGCCCCCCTGTCAACACAGACTGCGACCGGTCAGAGAGAAAGGAGGAGAACCACTGCAACACAATGCCTCCCACCCCTAACTCTTCCAACCGGTGTAGCATGATACCATGGTCGATGGTATCAAAAGCCGCTGAGAGATCTAACAGGACCAGGACAGAGGAGCACCCCCTGTCCCGAGACCTCCAGAGATCATCCACCAACGCGACCAATGCCGTTTCCGTGCTGAATCCGTTTTCGGCCTGAAGCCCGACTGGAAAGGATCCAGATACGATGTTTCATCCAAGTGCTGGGGGAACTGTTGCGCAACCACACTCTCAACAACCTTCACCACAAAGCGAAGGTTGGAGACCGGACGATAGTTTACCAACATTGCCGGGTCCAGGGAAGGCTCTTGAAGAGAGGCCTCACCACCACCTCTTTCAAGGCAGCGGGAAAGTCACCCTCACCCAAGGAAGCATTTATAATCCCCTGGAGCCAGCCTCGTGTCATTTCCTGGGAAGCCAGCACTAACCAGGAAGGACACGGGTCCAATAAACAAGTGGTCGCGTTCAGTCTGCCCAGAATCCTGTCCACGTCCTCAGGAGTCACAGGATCAAACTCATCCCAGATAACATTCTCAAGACCTGCCCCGTCTCTCCCCCTGAGGCTACCCAGTCGGAGTCCAAATCTTCCTGAATCTGAGTGATTTTGTCATACAGATACTGAACAAAATCCTCGGCTCTACCCTCCAAGGGGTCCTCCTGCGCTTCCTGGTGGAGCAGGGAGCGGGTCACCCTAAAGAGGGCGGCCGGGCGGTTATCTGATGATGCAATAAGAGCAGCAAAATAGCTACATTTCACTGCTTTTATCGCCACTAAGTAATTCCTAATATGGGATCTTACTAGTGTCCGGTCTGATTCAGAAAGACTGGCCCTCCAACTACTCTCTAGGCGTCTCTTCCGGCGCTTCAACTCCCTCAGCTCCTCGGTAAACCAAGGAGCCAATTGAGATCGGCGCCGGGTAAGAGGCCGCAAAGGCACGACCCGATCCAGAGCTCCAGCAGCTGCCCTATCCCAGGCGGCCACTAGGTCTCCAGTCGAGGCGTGTGCCAGAGCCTCAGGAAATGGCTCAAGCTCCATCTGGAATCTGACAGGTTCCATCAGGAGCCTGGGGCGGAACCATCTTACCAGCTCCGCCTCCCTGCGGCGGGGTGCAGCGGTTCAAAGGTCGAGATGAAGGAGAGAGTGATCTGACCATGACAAGGGTTCGGTAACTATATCCCCTATCTCAAGATCCCTCAACCACTGTCCAGAGACAAAAACCAGATCCAGCGTGTTTCCCCCCGTGTGGGTAGGGCCATGAATTAACTGAGTCAGGTCCATAGCTGCCATGGAAGCCATGAACTCCCGAGCCACCTCAGACGTCTCACCCACAGACGGCAGGTTGAAATCCCCCATGACCATAAGCCTAGGGGTATCAACTGCCACCGCGGCGATGACGTTGAGTAGCTCGGGCAGGGCTGTTGCCACATGGCAGGGAGCCAGGTACGTGATCAGCAAACCCATCTGAACCCCATGACCCCATTTCACAAAAAGGGATTCACAGCCGGCCGTCTGAGGAACAATGGCCTCCCTCGGTCTCAGACCTTCTTTAATAATAACCGCTACCCCCCCGCCCCTCCCCTGTGACCTCGGCTGATGGAATGCTTGGAAACCTGGCGGGCACATTTCAACGAGGGGAACCCTCCCTCCTGGCCCAACCAGGTCTCCGTAACACCTGCCAGGTCCGCACCCCCCTCCTGAACAAGATCACAAATGAGGGGGGCTTTGTTTACTACGGACCTGGCATTGCACAGCATCAGCCGGAAGCCTGGGTCCTGAGGGTCTATGCAACCTGAGGAGCAAGTAGAGCCTTGGGGGCCGGAGCACACCACCGCTCGTAAACAGCGAGTGCGCACTCCCCTAACACGATATGGCCCCCTGCTCCCGCCATATCTACCCCTCCCACCTACAGTACTGATGTTCAGAAAACTATCCGGACAAGCTCTAACCCCCCCCCCCGACTCTCATGTTTAAACACCACAGATGAGGATATTGTGCAAGCATTCATATGCAGGTTTCTGCCTCAGTTCAATTGTTGTTAGTGTCAGGATTTGGATGAGCAGCTTAAAAACAGATATAAAAATGAAGGACTTTATTAGAAACAGTAAAAAGTTATTTCCTACAACTGAACCTAACTGGATTTATGGAGCTATGTCTTACAGTGATCTTTACATATGATAATTACAAAGGAATAATACACAGTCTACAGCCTGAGGGAACACTCAGTGTTTGATTGGGCTGTTGGACTTTATTTTAATGGTGATGTTAGAACTTGAAGGTGCAATCTGTGATAACTGATGGACTGTTTCCTGGGTGAATCTACAGTACTTGGAGATGAAATCTGCATTCTCCATTTCCTTTGGAGCAGGCATAAATGGCATCAAGGAAAAAATGTTTCTTGTACTTTTGTATTAAGTAAAGTTGACTGTTGACTGTACTAGTTTCCAGTAAGAATTTTGAGAGTAGGTTCACTTATCTATGAATTTGGGGAAATTCCATCACTTAATAAATGGCTTGGAGATATTAAATAGGTACAGAGCCTACTCCTAAAGTCACCTTTCTTCATTGTAAGGGACAACTGCCTTCTGTTGGTCCTGAGATTTTATATCAGTTCCTTAACATCTTCAGTAAACCACTTTCATATAATCACACAATAACATTGTGAGTGTAGAAGAGCAGTAGAAAAAATAAAACATAGGAAATGGTCAATTTGTGTTCTTGACACATTAAAAACAAGATTAGAGAAAACTGATATGAGTTAGTAGCATCAGACCTCAGAAAACGTAATAGGGTCAATAAAATAGGAATAGACTGGAAGGTGGCAATGTGAAAAAATAAAATGATAATACCTCAAATGTTGAATCACAGGAAAAACTGTACATATGGAAAAGAGAACTGGAAAGGAACTGTCACATGCTGAATTGGTTAAAGTCCTGATGCCAGCATTTCCAATTTTTAATCTGCCCCTAGTAGTTACTTGGTGGTTTTCCAAGGATATAGCCATAATGGCAGGCCATCCAACAAAAAAGATGGCTTCCAGTTACTTGGAACCCTAACACATAATCCTTTTGATCCCATACATCTACATCCATTGTATTTCCCCTTGTCAGTCCTTCAAGATAGATGAGGTCAGAAAACAGAATTTGTAAAAACTATTGGAACTCCGCTTTACTGTTGGAGAATACAATAACAGAATCCTGAAAACATGAAAGAGTTTTCTTCTGCCCCTTCTTATACCAAACAGTAGTAAGATGGGGTTATCTTGAGTTTCTTTCTCACTCACTCTTCTTTTCCAAGGTTAAATTGACATTTACTTAATAGTTCTCACATTCCTTTGCAAAGGATTTCTCCATATACCTGAATACCCTTCTTCTATTTTGCTCAAATATAATAATCTTTTTTTAATCCATGCACCACATGTTCCAAGTATGTGAGTTTTTCCATAATGACTCAGGGAACATTCTGCTTTTATTTGCTCCAGGACTGATTAACAATCCATGATACTTTTAGTAACAATGGTAACAAACAACAAATCCATAATTCAAAGGAATCTGAGTTTTTACTTTTCTTGGCGTTTGCTTTTCATAGGCATTACCCCTGTAAAGAACAATGCTTTCACTATTCTGACCTTTATGTCATAGAAATATTTTGACCTTGTATCATGATCTTTTCTAAGTTGTCATTACTTTGCTACATAGGTTTATGCCCCTTTCTTCTCTGGTTGTGTCCTGTCTATTTCCATTGCACTACTTCATATTTTACATTCTATAATGTTATTGTTATGTATATAGATTTGGGCGGGCAGTTTGAATTAACTGACCGTCAGCTGATTGGCTGACCACCACAGCTGCAAGGTATATAAAGGGAGCTGTTTCCCCTGGTCAGTTGCTGGGTTCTCACCCTCCAATAAAGAGCTGTTGTCACTCACTGCCTGGCTTGCTGCGTCCTCATTCACCCAACTTAACATTGGCGACGAGGATGGGATTTTGAGGCCAGAAGCCACGGAAAGAGCTGAAGCCACGAGCCGACAATAGAGCTGCAAACCCGAATCCAGCCAGGCAAGCGAGCAGAGCACTTGGAGACTCTACCGAAGATGTCTACCTACGTGTCGCCAGCGCCTTTCAACCCTGCGGAAGAGAAGTGGGGATCCTACATGTCCTGCTTCAAATGCTTCCTGGTGGCCAGCGACCTACAGGGGCTGCCCGACGCACAGAAGAAAGCCCTGTTCCTGAGCCATTGTGGAGCCAAGGTGTTCGATATGGCCGAGGCCCTGTCAGAACCGAGTTCGGTCCACACCATCTCGTGGCAGACGCTTCAGACACTGCTGAAGGACCACTATGCCCCAACGCCATCGAAGTACGTCCAACGGTTCGACTTCCGGCAACGGCTGCAGCAGGAGGGAGAATCGATCAGCGAGTATGTTGCTGCCCTGCGCAAGGCCGCAAACCAGTGCGAGTACAGAGATCTCAATGAGATGCTGCTAGAGCAACTAATCTGCAGAGTGAGAGATATTTGCTTGCAGAGGAGGTTGCTCGCAAAGACAAATCTCATGCTACACATCGCAGTGGACGAGGCGAGGGCTCAAGAATCCTCATCCAAGGCAGCCGAGAGACTACAGGGGACGACGCAGAGCACGAGGAAACTGTGGGAACAGGGAACGAGGGGGAGTCAGACGAAGAGGTCTGCAGGACCGAACAGGACCGGCAGGACCGGGAGGTCAGCGAGATGCCTGTGCAAGTTGTGGGGGACCCCATCCGCGCCAGACCTTCAAGTTCCGAGATGCCATTTGCCGGCAATGCGAGCGGAAGGGGAACATCGCCAGAGTCTGCAGAGCCAAGAAAACCCACTATTACAAGCCACGGAGCAATGCTAGCCAATCAGAGACGGCGCAGCGGACACGAACCAATCTGAAGGGCGGCTACCGGAAAAGCACGAAATCTGAGGATCTCGAGGCCTGCACCATCCGAATCGGCCGGACCTGCACATCCCCCAGGGAGAAGACCTACATGACGGTTGACATCGAGGGGCAGGAGTGCGTAATGGAGATCGACACCCGATCCCCAATTACCATCATGTCCTGGGACAAGATAAAGAAGGCCATCCCCAGCATCCAGAGACGGCAGCTGCGGCACCAGCGACTGGGACTGCGCGATTACCAGGGGAACCGCATCCCCGTGGAAGGAATCGGTGAGTTCCAGGTGGAGTACGGGGAATTCCGGGAGAAGCTTCCCCTCACCGTGTCAGCGGGAAGCTCCCAAGCCTCCTAGGCATGGACTGGTTCAGAGCCCTGGGCATGGGATTCACCAGAGTCCGCAACATGCGAAGGACGACCTGATGCAGGAGTTCCAGGACGTGTTCGACGAGTGGCTCGGCAAGTATGTGGGGACCCCTATTTCATTCAACCTCGACCCCAACATTGCCCCCATCAGGCTGAAACCAAGGAGGGTACCTTTCACCCTAAAGCCCAAGATTGACGTGGAATTGGACAAATTGATAAAGCAGGGGGTGCTAGTGCCAGTCGATCATGCTCGGTGGGAGACCCCAATTGTGACCCCCGTTAAGCCGGATGGGTCTGTACGTATCTGTGCAGACTATAAGTATACGATCAACAAGGCCCTGCAGCAAAGCGCCTATCCGGTTCCGATCGTACATCACCTTCTGCATTTCCTGGGGCCAGGCAAGATCTTTGCTAAACTCGATCTTGCGCAGGCGTACTAGCAGCTGCCGGTAGATGACGCTACCGCAGAGGCACAAATTATAGTAATACATAGCGGTGCCTTCAAGTGTACCAGACTCCAATTCGGAGTCAGCATAGCTCCAGGACTATTTCAGAGCACCATGCAGCAACTGTTACAGGGGATCCCCGGGGTGGTCCCATATTTCGATGACGTGCTCGTCACCACAAAGACGAACAGCAGCTAGGGGAGAGACTGAGACAAGTCCTAGGGAAGTTCAGGAGTGCAGGACTCAGGGTCAAACACAACAAGTGCATGATTGCAGTCCCTTCTGTGGAATTCTTGGGGTACCGGGTAGACGGAACCAGCATACACCCCACTGAAAGCAAGATTAGGGCGATCCGAGAGGCTCCCACCCCCAAAGATAAGGTGGAACTACAAGCGTTCCTGGGACTATTGAACTTTTATGCAATTTTTCTAAGGGACAAGGCAACAGTAGCAGAGCCCTTGCACAGATTGTTGGCCAAAAAGTCCAAATGGGTTTGGGGGAAGGCTGAAGCTACAGCGTTTGCTGCTGTAAAGAAACTCCTGTCTGCCGAGAGTTTCCTAATTCAGTACAATTCTACGCTTCCCTTAGTGCTAGGCTGTGATGCGTCCCTTTTCAGTGTGGGGGCCGTCCTGAGCCATAAACTACCGAACGGTTTAGAGGCATCCATTGCCTACTACTCCCGGACTCTTTCAAGCGCCGAACGGAACTACAGTCAACTTGACAAAGAGGCCCTGGCAGCTGTCTCAGGAGTCAAGAAGTTCCATGAATACCTGTTCAGCAGAGACTTCAAACTCATCACAGACCATCACCCCCCGCTGGGTCTCATCGCAGGGGACTGACCCACCCCGGCAGCCCTATCTTCCAGGATGACACGCTGGGCCATCTTCCTGGCAGCATACTCCTATCGCCTGGTACATCGACCAGGGGTGAGCATGGTCAACGCTGATGCCCTCAGCTATTGCCTGTTACCGGACAGGATAGAGGACCCCACACCCGGAGTTTCAGTCCTGCTGATTGACATCTTGGACTCGGGGCCTGTCACTTCAGCAGAGGTAGCGAGAGCCTCAACCAGAGACCACGTGATTAGGAAAGTCACGAGTTGGGTCACAAGGGGGTGGCCGGAAAAGACTGAGGGCAGGGAATTCAAACATTTTGCTAACAAAAAGGGCAAGCTGACAATGCAAGGGGGTTGTCTTTTGTGGGGCGATCGGGTTATTGTTCCCTTGTGCCTAAGGGAAAAAGTTTTAAAACTATTGCATGAGGGGCACCCCAGGATTGTAAGGATGAAGGGGTTAGCTAGGAGTTATGTATGGTGGCCCCTAATGGATAAAGACATCACTGAGTGGGTGGGGAAGTGCCAACCCTGCCAGGAGTGTAGGCCAGATCCCCCCACAGCACCGGTCAGGGAATGGGAACGGCCCCAGGGTCCCTGGTCCAGGATCCACATTGACTTCGCTGGCCCATTCCATGGGCAGGTATTTATGGTCGTAGTGGATGCTTTCTCGAAGTGGTTGGAGATCAGACTCATGAAAACCACTACCACCGATGCCGTCATTAGGGAGCTAAGGCAGTTTTTCACCACCCATGGGCTACCGGACACCTTAGTCTCAGATAACGGGCCCCAGTTCACGGCCACACAGTTTGAGGGGTACCTAGCGGAGTTGGGGATCAGACATGTGCTCTCCGCTCCGTTTCATCCGGCTAGTAATGGATTGGCGGAGAGATTTGTGAGAACGGCTAAAGAAGCCATGTCATGCCTAGGCCCCGGGGACTGGCAGGAGAGGATAGATAAATTCTTAATGGCCCAACACACCACACCATGTACGCCACAGGCAGGAGCCCGGCAGAACTTCTGATGGGTAGGAAGCTCCGAGGAGTCCTAGGCAGGCTACACCCCAGTTATTCCCCTGACAGTTTCAGAGGGACAGAGAAAAGGCTGAGGGAGTTTTATTTATTTATTTATTTATTGAATTTCTATACCGCCCTTTTCCCAAAGGAATCAGGGCGGTGAACAGATTAAGATTTCATATACATATAATAATTCTTTTTTTTTCACAATAGAGTTCACAATAGGGATGCCAGCATTCACTAGGAATTACGGGAACGGGCCCCTCTGGGAAACCGGGACAATCACGGAGGTAACAGGGCCCAAGTCGTATAGGATAGACATGGGAGATGGGAGGATTTGGCGCCGACACATTGATCAGCTACGGAAGCGTTGGGCCACCGACACAGAAGACACCTTCGATGAACCGCTCCCTAACTACCAACATGACTCTCGAACTAACTCAACCCCGAGTCTAGCGGAGGACTTACTGTCAGCCCCGAGATCCAGCACCGCCCCATCGCAGAAGATCGACCAGCCGCAGAAGTCGCCACCCACAATGAATTCTTGAAGGTTCCATTGGCGGAGCAGGGAGAAACAGGGAATCCCTCCGACCTGCTCGACGCCACTCCTCCGACTGAACTGCAAAGTCCCCAAATTCCTATGTGATCTTGCTGACAGTTACATTTCCCATAACAATGAGAATTGAAAACTATATTTGATCCTAACCAATAGGAAAGAATTTACTGAAGAGGTAGAAGCAGTGGGGGCTCTGGAAGAAGTGATTATTTAACTTTGGGATTGAAGTTACTTCAGAAAAAGAAACCAGAGCATGGTTGTACACATATTCATTTTAGAGCTAATTTCAACAAGTATTAGGCAGATCCCATGGAAGGAAATCGTCAGATCAAATGAAGCACGGAAAGAGTGGGAACTTCTAAAAAATAAGGTACTGGGAGTGTAATAGCCCACCATTTTGATGAGAAAAACATGGGGTAATGGTAGCATATTGCTGGGAATGCATAGGGTATTCTTGACTGAGCAAAGAATTAATATGGATTTGTATGGAAAACGGAAGATGGACTTAATCACCAAAGAGATATATAAACAGGTAGCTAATATCTGCTAAAAGAAAGCGAGGAAGACTAAAACACAACTAAATTTAAACTCATGAAGCTGAAAGAAAATAGTCTTTTTGACTCTGTCAATAGCAAAGGGGGAAAAAAGGAAAAGGCCCACTGCCAACATCTGCAATTGCCACAGAATTTCTCAGTATCCTTCTCCATCATGTTTATAGTACATGAATATGTCCTTTGTATGGATTGATATCCTAATTGTATATTATGTAGGACTATTCATTGTGAACAAAAGGGATTCTCATGCCTGAACAAGTTAGCTCTGACATCTGCAGAAGATAATACAGTCTCAGAATTCCAAAAGTTAGGAAGGTACATGAGAGTATTTGGTACCAATATATTCAGAAATGCAAATGCAAGCGCGATCCCGTTGTGAACCGGTAGTAAAGGTAAGTAGAACCCACCCCTGGCCCAAGGTTGAAGCATGCTTACTTATTCACATAAGGCTAGTTATTCCGCGGTGGCGCAGAGGTTAGAGTGCAGTAATGCAGGCTACTTCTGCTGGTCACCGGCTGCCAGCAGTTTGGCAGATCGAATCTCACCAGGCTCAAGGTTGACTCAGCCTTCCATCCTTCTGAGATGGGTAAAATGAGGACCCAGATTGTTGGGACAATATGCTGACTCTGTAAACCGCTCAGGGCTATAAAGCACTGTGAAGCGGTATATAAGTCTAAGTGCTATTGTTATTGCTATTCATTTCTTGTTAACTCTAAATACAAATGATATGTAATTATTTCTTAGAAACAGAAATAAATTATTTCTAGCTATTATGAGGTATAAAAAAATCAAATGCCACAAATGCCTATAGATAGCTCTCCTCCCATGAAATAGCATTTACAATAATGATTTATTGAGTTCTTCCGATTCAGTTTTATTTTTAAAAAATTCTTATAATTTTAGGCTCTTTCTCATCATCTGTATATGCCTACTAATGAGACTTTTTCTCCTTTCAAGTATTGAAAAAAACATAAAAACACCACATAAGCCCCTTAAACAGATTAGGAAAGCACATCTGCTACTTAGAATTTTCAAAGGATTCTGTATGTTGTGTACAATTAAAGAGAAAATAATAATTATTTTAACAAAAATGTTTGAAGTCTGTTTTTATAAACATATTAAATTAGATTTATACTTACTGATTTAATGTTTTCTTTTGTGGCAACCATTGTGTGGAATGATCTCCCCACTGAGATTTTACTGTTCCCAATCCTGTTAGTCTTCAGGAAGACTTTGAAGGCCTGGCGATTGGGGCAGGATGTTAGTCCTGGGAGGTGTAGTATTCTGTATGTTGGTGTGACATACTGTATATGTTTTATTGTTGTTAATTCCGAGCTGGTTTTGCTATTGAGCAGAGTAACAAATGATGTTTCATTGCTGTATGATTGTTGTACTTTTGTGAGTTAGGCAGCCATGCAAATTACTTAAACTGAATGAATAAATGAATAAACAAGCAAACAAACAAATAAATGCTTCTGTAATGTATGCATGCATATTCTAGAGAATTGTTGACCTTAATGGAAGATTTGTTTTGTTCAATTTTATTTTACAGGGGGCAGCAGTGATGCAGCTTTGATGAAGGAATACAGATTGTGTGGAAGGAATAATGAATAGGATTGGGGAAGTGAATTGGAAAGAAGTATGTCAACACTCATGGAATAGAGAAAAAAGACTGATTGGTGAAGGATGGGAAAGCAAGACTCCAAACAGAAGTTGGATGCTGGATGAAGGAAACAATTGCATGGCCCCTGGACAATGACAGAAGTAATAGTGAGTGGTGAGTACAGCTCTCTTAGAAGTTACTGCCATTGGGGGATGGAGGCAGAAAATGGTGGTCATCATGGAAGCCATGAAGGGGACTAGTGACAGAAGAACTGGCTGAAGCAAATGAAGTCCGAGCTAGAATATCAGCCAAATAAAGGCTGGTGAGAATGGTGGTTACCAGGACACTAAGTGAAGAATTGTTATCTTATTTATTTATTGTTTAATTGAAATGATATATTTTACTTTCAGGCTCTTTTGGGGCTTCTGCTAAACTACCCAGAGTTGTAAAGGTAAATTTCTTTTGAGTCTGCACCTTTGTTGTATATTGGATAGTCCTCTGATTTTCTGTAATTATGCAGACAAGCCTATTCTGGCAAGCGTAAAGGTAGGCAGATACCATTCGTGAATTTGATTACTATTGGAAAAAATCCCTTTTGAGGAATGATATCTTATCTGGCAGCCTCTGTTTTGGAATCCTGTATTGCTTTCCTAGATGTATGATGTTGTATTCTCCTGGTGCACTTTGTTTTTGCAGCCAGCTACATGTTTGGATTGAGAGACCTGCTAAATTCAGCTGAAGGAAAAGTGAGTTGACCATTTTAACAGACTGTCTCTTGTTTTTTATTACCTTTCCCAGATGGAACAAGGTTATTGAAGTTAAAGGTGCCTATTAACTGACAGCATATGGATTTATTTTCCTTAGTAAAAAATATCATGCAAAGAGGCAGAGGAGGGTGACCCAAGAAAAAGAGTAAAGAAAAAAACCTAAGAAGAGCTTTTTAAAGCTGGATTTACTGCATGTATGGGTATAGCATAGGCTGTATAAGAAAGCGTGTGCACTGTTGGAAATTAGGTCATCACAGAATACAATGCAGTATTCATGGAAGGACATTGCAGAGGGCCAGGGCCAGGTGGGACATCTGAACAATAAACTATGAATGGGAAGTAGCAGCAACGGAATAGATTTCCAATACACAATTGCTGAGAATACACTCCAAGAATATGCCTGTCACAAGTTTGATTGTAATTGTAACAAGCACTTTGGCCTTCATTCTAGGGTTTTTTGCCCTGTAGCTCTAATTTTCAAACCTCCTTTAACAGTCACTAGTCAAACAGCAATGCTGAAGAGAGGAAGGAAAATATGACTGTAACTAGCAGCCAAACTATCTTTGCCATGACCCAAAACAACATAGAGCGTACAATGTAAGGAATTCAAGGAGCCGAACCTGGCAAACTTCACATAGAAATGTATTACTGCCTTTTTAATACACAAATATTTCACACAAGTTTTCAAAATTTCACCCAGAAGTCTTCATATGTTAATCATTTCATTTGTCTCTCATGTAGGCTAGGCAGGAGTTTCCAACCTTGGCCACTTCAAGACTTGTGGACTTCAACTTTCAGAATTCAGAGTGGGTCATCCATATATTAGCCATTACTAAGATTACCTTTTTATTTGCTGGTTCATCAGTGTCCATTGATTATATGAACTGGTCATATAGCTTTCAAATTGTGATACTTGTGATGACAGTATTATTGGTGGATGCCAAGGCTGACAGCTAGAAGCAGCAATTTGTGCTTCAAGTCTCCCAGAGAATAAACTGGTTTCCCTAGTGGCAGTATTCTAGCACACCCTCAGATCCAAGAATCATGGTTTTAGCCACAAAACTCCCTATAAGGGTTTATCCTGGAAGAGGATTCTGTATCTGTTTAGACAGGCCCATGGCTGAAATTTTGTCATACACATGGCTGGAATCTTCACCCTTAGCTCACAGTTGCAAGAAGGAGGATCCTTACATGATATAACAGCTGTTGTTGGAGAACTGTGACAGGATCTCTTTCTGGCAATGTCATCTACTGGCGAGAAAAAGCTGCAAGTCCAATCCAATTTAAGGTACAGTTAGATGGCACAAAATACCACAATATCATTTTCCATTAAAGTGGTTCCACCTTACTCTACTCCTCAAGTTTTCTTTAACATGTATGTTGAGGGATAACAGATATTGAGCAAGTTGCATGCGCGGTGGAGCTGACCTAGGTCAACGGCTCACGTGCCTGGAGAAATGGCTCCGCGTGCCACCTGTGGCACACATGCCATAGGTTCGCCATCACGGATCTAGGCAATAAGAAGGAATAGAATAGAATAGAATAGAATAGAATAGAATAGAATAGAATAGAATAGAATAGAATAGAATAGAATAGAATAGAATAGAATAGAATAGTTGGAAGGGACCTTGGAGGTCTTCTAGTCCAACCCTCTGCTTAGGCTGAAAACCCTATACCATTTCAGACAAATAAAACCAGTATGAACATGTGTGCAATCTTTTGAATTATCAGTGAGAAACACTATTTGCCAATGGCTATAAAAATCAACCTGCTTTTATTTCACTGGAGTCTCTTCAACTCAGTATTTCTGACTGTCCCTAGGGGATTCCAAATGCTAATTCTTAAGCCCATCAAAACTGAGAAATCTAACCTATTATTTTTTCTGTATTGTACCAGCATTCCTAGAAAGATGGAGAGCAGGGGAGTTGATGAAGCATATGAAAAATATATGGAAACATAATGATAAAAGAGAGAAAACAGAGTTCTCTGATGCCAGAGTTTTGCTTTAAAAATACAACCTATCTTCTTAGAGAACATTTTGCTGATTTTCAGAATAGAGGTCAGAGTAAAGAATGTCTTTATTTTTCTACCAAACTTCACAATCACTATCAATCGATTGATGCCTCACTTTTGTTTCCTAAAAATCAAAGTGAAAGAGAATGCCTTGAGTGGAAATCAAAAGTCTTTGACATATAGCAGAAAGCTTGCTATGCAATATTAGTACCCAAAGGCAGCTCCCAATTCTTTGTAATACGCTTTCACCTTGAATTTTTTAAAAACTGAGTTTTAGGATTTAAATCCTAGCAAATTTTGCTATGCAAATAAAATAGTAATGGATTGAAAATGGTCTTTTAGGTCTTGGTTTCATACCTGAAAATTTCCTGGTGCTTGAGGCAGTAGTAAGCTAGTATTTCTTCAGAAGGCCAGATACCTATAAAAAAACCAAGAACAAAGTAATATTTTAAGGCATATTTTTATATCTCCATAAATTTATCTTGTGTTGGATTTTTAAACATAGTTCAGAACACAAAAGGTCAAAACAAAAAGAATATCCCCCATCTCAAGTAGGATGTCTTGATGGAAGGGATAAAAAAAAATCAAGTGAATGACTATTGTGTCATGATCAAAGCCCCACCCCTTTTGACCATGTACTGTAAGTTTGGCGTGTTAAAAAGGGATATGGCTTCCAACACATATAGATGCAACTGATTCTCACAGCCAGTATCAATATTTCTTTTAATAACAGCCAGGGATGAGCAATTTTGCCAGTTCTTTATTGTTATTGGGGGTTGCTCTGTTTTAATACTGAATTCTGCTTTTGCTAAAATGATTTTTAAAATTTTAGCCTTTATTGCACTTGAGATTTCCTCCACTTTATATTATCAGCATGTATGTATAAAATGGATTGATATAGAGACAATTCACCATCATAGAAGGTTTTTTTAAATATATTGTTTTACTGAAGAATGCATACACAATCTTATATCATGAAAAGACCATGAAAAAGTATTTTGATATCACACCATTCATAATTCTTTACCAGAATATTATAATTATATAGTTCTGTATATATTATATTTATATAGTCCACATGTATAATTCCATCATCATTTTAGCATTTCCTAATTCATATTTGCACATACAGTAAATCAAGGAGAAAGAATTGATAGAAATAAAGACAACTACAGTACATCTACAGAATAAAAAATGCATTAAGTAGAATAATAGAAATGTTCTAATGTAACCTTATTTTATTTTTAAAAATAAAATAAAATAAATTTAGAACTCCAAAAACAAAAGCTGTGGGGTGGGTGTTATTGGATAGTGAGAAGGTAGTCAGTCACCTGAACATAGAGCATTGAGTACCAGGTAGAAAGTCCAGGCACCATGACAATCAATCCAATGGGACTGTTACAGGATTGACTTCCATATTGATCTGGGGAGGGTTGTCATGACAAAGGAGAAAAAACTACTAACTATACTGTATAAATAAACTAGGATAAGACCTTATCTCTCCATCCCTATCCCCCATGTTTCCCATTTGGGAGAGAGTAAAGAGCAACACTGCCAGTAAACCGAGCCCCACAAAGCATTCCACCAAAATCCAAACTGAATTCAGATCTTAGATAAGAGCCAAGGTGGCACAGTGGTTAGAGTGCAGTCAGGGGTGGGTTCTACTTACCTTTACTACCGGTTTGCAATGGGGCCGCGTGCGCTCGCTTCGCTCGTATGCTCTTCTGTGCAAGCACAGAAGCATTTTGATGATGTCGGGGTCGTAGCCTCCCACCAGTTTTACTACCGGTTCTATAGAACCAGTGTGAACCGGGGGCAACCCACCACTGAATGCAGTACTGCAGGCTACTTCAACTGACTGCTAGCTGCAGTTCGGAAGTTCAAATCTCACTGGCTTAAGGTTGACTCAGCCTTCCATCCTTCCGAGGTGGGTAAAATGAGGACCTAGAGTGTTGGGAGCAATATGCTGACTCTGTAAACCACTTAGAGAAGGCTGTAAAAGCACTATGAAGCAGTATATAAGTCTAAGTTTTATTGCTATTGCTAGATCTAGAAATCACCTCCAACTGAAGCTTTGGAAGGCAAAGATGAAAAACCTAAGTCATCACTGAGGATTAATAAATACAGTTTATGCTCAAGTTGCTTTGATGTTGATAGACCCCAGTGTAATGTGTAAAATGGCTATTGTCTCCTTTAGTACAACTTGGGTCTGCTGCAGAGATCCAGCTCAGTCCTCCCATAAGCCACTAGTTAGTTTCCATTCCCATTCCCATTGCCACTCAGCATCAATATCTGGCTATGCAACCCTCTGAGACATCAAGGATGGGCAAATCTGAACTGCCAGTCTCAGTTCCAAAATGCTGAGAGAGCTAATCATTGCCTTATTAGTTTGGCCTTGTTTCCTGACTTTAGCTCAGTTTCTTCTCTTGTGTCTCCTGCAAGGGCATGCAGGATGAGGTTGCTGTATACTGACTGGAAAGGTTTCAGCTACAAATTTCTAATTCAAATTTAGGGGGAGAGATGGAGGAAAAAGAGACATGAAAAAATACCTCTTTATTTCTCTTTCACACATTTTCTGGGAGTTTCTCCTCCCCATCTTCTTCTACTGACATGCCATGACAACTTTTGATCATTGTTGTATTCTCTAACCCAGATATTATTTAAATACTGAAACATGGGGGAAGCAGTTGTGCATCAAAATCAGACCAAACTACTGCAAATTGCAGAGCTTCGAAAGTATCACATCTTATTAGATCATCCAACCTTACAACAGTAGAAAAGCTGATCACTTGTATTTCAGAAAATATTTTGTGGATTATACTTTAACTTTTACAGTTAAATCCCACTTAAGTAATTGACTAATTTAGAACCATATGGCACTTATTTCAAAATGAATATATTTAAAGCAATATTTATATCAAACTAAACACATGACATAAAAAGTCCATTTATTACCATTTATTATTCATATATCGCTATCAGGTTTGCAAGAGAAGTCCTAAGTTTCAACATTTATCCCTTTTAAATTAAGCTACATTTTACCTTGGTGAAACATACTGAAAGTTGCACCTACAAATTTTGGATTACTCTCATTGTACATCAAGTACCTTGTCATCTGCTAATCTTGATAACATTCATTACCCTTTACTTGCATTTTACAAACCCCACCCCCCTTTAATGACAGTCCTTTGACAGTCCATGGTTTCACACTTTATTTTTTCGTCTTTCCTCTCAGGATTGTAGAAGAACATCAGACTGGGTTTTCTATGGTTCTTGGGCAGTTTACTGAGTAGAATTAATTAGGCTACCTATAAAAATGTGATAAAAATAGTGGCAGATTTGAAGGGAAAACAGAAAATATCAGCAGAAGTGTCTCTGACACAGCTGTGCAGAGTGTTTACACAGTCTTTTGGGACACCTTCCCTGTCTCCTTCCGAAGGGCTTTTCTATTTTCTCTTCTCCTTGGTCAATGAAACTAAGCTTGAGATCAATATTGTTTCTTCTTAGCCTTGATCCTAATTCTCCTTTTGTCTCTTTATTATTGCTAAAAATAAAGTGCCTGAAGTGACAGACTTCCCTTAAAAACATATTCCACTTCTTTTTAAGGCATATATGTTAAATTATTTAATGACCAACATGCAAGTTAAATAATTTAATATTAACACAAGCAGTTTTGCAAATACTGCCCATTTCTCCCACCTTGGCAATATTATATGGTTGGTGTATTTTGCAGGAAGGCACAATGACAACAGTGCATCAAGAAGCTATTGTGCTGTCAAAAAATACCAGCAGAGGGAGAAATGCCTACATTTTGCTTGGAACTTTTCTTTGCTGCCCCTGATACAATTCAGGTTAGGACTCAAGCCACATTAGTAGCTGTTGCTAATAACATTAGCAGGAAGATCATGGATGGGATCCTCTAAATCCCACCCAATTAAGTCAGGTACCAGCTATGTATACTGCTTCTTTCCATTATTCTCCAGGACTACAAGGTGCTATGTCAGTGTTAATTCCAAAAGCCGGCAGGTAAAAAGAACAGTGGTCAGGGGATCTCTTATAAACAGGTTTCAAATATGGAAGTGCAGAGTGTTACCCAGTAAAGCATTAAAGAAGCAGCAAGACTACTTTTGTTAATTTGAGTAAAAGGAAAAGCTTCTCTTGCTTGAACAGGTAAGTAATCCTCTTTGATGGCTTTCAAAATAGGGATAAGCTTAACAATTCATGTGGAGGAGTTTGCACTTTGACTTCTACTCTGTTGAACTGACCTATATTTTGTAATATGCAGGGCTGAAATATATCTTTATATCAAGAACCTATTCAGATGAGAAATGATCTCATTCATTTCAAACACTGAATGCAGTCACAGTTTATGTAAAGCATTATGAACTTTCATTGAAATCTGTGGGGAGGACTAATAAAACTTCCATTTCTTATTGAAATCAAAGATGTTTTAAAATACCCAACTTTGTCCAAATTGTACCCAGTGGCTCTAATCCAGATAAATGTAAATCAAGTCAATATGCTTTGACAGAAGCCTGTGTGGTTGTCATACTCACTCAGTTGATTCTACTGCCATTAAATTGGAGTATGCAGCTGTAATAATCTCATATTCTTCTGTTTTTTCCTGCCTTTATTTCCTCCTTCTTCTGTGGTCTCCCTACTATCATTTTCTGTACTGTAATCCACTTCAAAAGAGAACAGACCCTCTCATTCTTTGTAAAATGCCTGCACACAGATGACACTATATGAATAATGCTAATAGCTACTAAGGGCAGAACTAGATACATGAGAAACATTGGGCTCTTAATCAGAAACCTCTTATAACTGCAGGGGATAAGGAGCAATTGCCCAACAAACAGTCGTTGAGAAGGAGCTTTATTCTTTCCTAATCTAGTTTCCCTTGCAAAAGTGCATCCCAGGTAATTTTGATATTTTTTTAACCCCATCCCCGCCTGCCTCTGAAATCAAGAGGGAGAGAAGCCTTATGAAAAGGAATTTGCAGGAAAGGAGGGATCAAGCAACACTCATTATAACCACTGTTCTCCTCTTTTGCATTGTTCTGTTATAATCCATTTGATTTTAGCAAACATGATGTTGGGTCTAAGCATTTGTTCACATACTCAAAATTATATTATTATATTAACAACTCTACACATTTTCTCTGAAATTTAAATTGTAAACCATATCAGATTCATCAGACATTGCAATAAAACTTCCATTTCCGTTTATGTTTTCTATTTAGACTTTTTTGTATGTGAAAAGCATTCTGCAACTTTGTGTATTCCCTTTCCTATGCACTTGATATTTCACTTTTGCTCTAATAAAATCACATTTCTATTTCTAAATGCAACTGTCATAAGTAGATGTATTGTAAAAACTTCACATGAATATAAAGATAATCACTCTTCCAATTGAAACACTGAAGAAAAAAAATGACACTGGGTGACATTTTGACTATGAAATAAACTTGCAAAAATAATAGACAATACATAATTTATGTTCATGTCTTATAAAGTTAAGATTTTGTTTAAAAAGAAATTGATATTTCAGGGAATGCTTAATAGCTCATTCAGGAAAAGGAAGGGGGCATTGCTAATTGGTCTATTATAACTGTTGTGTCCTTTCTTAAAGTAAATTATAACTGAAAAGATTTTATTACATAATGCTATTAGACATAGTACTCTCACAGTTCTCCATTTTGTCTCCTTCTTTAATCCTCTGATAAGCCCTTCTCTGCTGCAATGCCTCCTTGAATTACTACACTACATGGACTGTGAAGTGTTCCTTTACACACCAATTGAAGCAACCAGCAGCCAAAAATAAAAGGCCTATATCGTATTTTTAAACACAGTTTGGAGGATGCCAAACTGGCCTCCAGGACAAAGGATTGTACAGTTGAGGTGCAATAACAGAAATGGTCCTCTTTCTTGTCTTCATATAAATTGGATTTCTGTTACTGTTGGGATGTAAAGGAGAACAGCAATGTTAGAATGGTACTTAACAGGATGTCAATCCTTTTGAATTTTCAACCTTTCTGCATAAATATGAACTAAAATGTGATCTGTTTTCCATATAAGTCCCATAACTTGATAAAGAAAACTCAAACAAATGAGTCAAAACATTGTATTTGTTCATTGATTTATTGAGGAAAATGATCCAAAACTACATATTTGTGTGTGGCAAAAGTGAGTACCAACCATTATTCTTCCTGGTTTGCATTCTGGATCTAAAAGAGTTCATTGCAGTTATTTACTTCTAGATATAAATACAATTTGTGTTACATGACCAGATCAGATCTTACTAGTAATGGAAGATGAGTTGTAACAAGGAGAAGCTTTGGCAAAATCTGCCATCGGAGCCTCTGGATACAAAACTGAAATCAGGAACACCACCAAAGTATGTGCTTTGTAATTCACAATGATGGGAATTTCAGTAAAGTACTGTAGGTACTGTGGTGTATCATAGTAATATAACTTGAAAGGGAGGAAGTAGAAATTTGGGTTATGTACTGTATATCTATTAAAAATAAAGTCACTAAACCTAGTTGCTTAGATATCAAATCATTCTATGATTTCACAGAATAATAGAATTATTATCTTGACCTCTCTAATAATAATCTGTAGCTAGTCATTGATCCTACTCATCTACTGTACATTATTGATTGGCTTTCTCTTTTTCTATTTATCTCAGTTTGCCAATTATAATTATTTTTCTAGTCTATTATCCAGCTACATCGCATATTTAAGATATGTGAGTTTCTGTTTTCCAGTCATCTCAAAACATTAATTTTTAGTTGGTCCAGTTCTTCTTGCTGTCTATGGATCTTTCCTGACATCTTATCCTTCATTATGTTGTCTAAATTTGTCATTGCATTCCTCCCTAAGATTATCTCCTTTACTTTTCAAGAACACTATCCATCTCTATCTTGTGTCCAAGAAATAAAACTATTTATCATTTCTGTTTTGCTAACAATTGTAACCCCAGTAAGCTTCCTATTTGATATTACTATGGTCTTCTCAATATTTATATTAACCAAGATTTTTCAGTTTCCATTTTTATGTTCACAATGAGCTATCCTAAGTATTCCTTGTCTTTAGTTAAGAAGTTATTTTGTCCAAATATCTCAAATTATTAGTATTTTAACCTCCTCTATCAGCTGCCATCTTTTTCACTCCTACCATTCTTATATTGAGCTAAACAAGTATGGGAGAATAACATCTTTGTCTCAACAGTCTTCTGTCTTTTGCCATTGCATATGTAAGAGATGCATCAGTTTACATAAACGTAATATTCAAGAGATATCCATTAGTTCTAGGAAGTACATTTATTGGGTTGTATTGTAGCTATTCACAGTTAGAAATGACATTTTAGTGTCATGATTTCATGCCCTGAATAGCATGTCATGTAATTCACAGTGGCCTATACTGTTTTATTTAAGTTTATTTACATCTAAAACATCTGTTTTGACCTTTTACACCGCTGAAATAATTTGATACTAAGCATCTTACAATCAGCATCATACAAGTAAATGGTAATATACTGGACAAGAAAGGATTAACATAACAAACAGTAATCTATAATCAACTTAATTATCATAATAAAATTTCTCCTTAGTTCTGAACTCTTGAAATGGCTGCAGGAGATGCATGTTTATCAGATTAGGTTTCGGGGGATTTACAATCTGATTCACATGTAGAATAGGCATGCATATTTAACAAATTCATATATAATACTTGCTACTTGTTAAAGGAACTTTCCAGATTGGTATCCAGTCCCTCATTTTTCATGTTCTCATCAATCTCTCATATTGTAAGAGTGTATGCTAAGTGAGGGAAAGAATACAATCAATCAGTTAATGAGAGATTCCATTACAGGTATATCAGATAAATTGACTCTTAGTGTGTCATACAAACATTTTGGCAGAAAGGAAATCATCAATGAGACCTGGGCTTAATAAACTCACTAATAGTACGATAGAGAGTTGAAAAGTTTCCATCTCAGTTCTAAACATCCTGTATTCTAATCCCTAATTCTCTGCATTAAAATTCATTAAAGGAGGTCTATATGAATCTTGTGTTCTGCAGTTAAGGTTGCTACAATTTTTCATGGTTTTTTCGAATTGATTTTTGGTTGTTTATTTGAATGATTTTCTTATTTACCCTAAGAATCCTGCCCATCACAATGAACAAATATGGAAAGTTCTTCAGTACTATCTTTGCTACAGCTTGTAAGTTAAATTATAGATATTGGCTTCAAGACTTTGATATCCTTGCAATGGAGTATTTGTCTTGGAAAGACTTCATATGTATCTAACTAAGGTGAACTTTATTCTCTCATGTGCATATACATGTATTCTATCATGTACATATACACATATATGGTAGTAAGCATGGAAAGCATTTTCTAGAGTTGGCTAATTTTTATTGCAACTCGTTCCTAATTTGTTTGCTCTGATGAACTCTTTCATTCATTTTCTCAAGAAGGAAATCTTCTTTAAATGGCATTCGGGGGGGTGGGGCAACAAGACTTACTCTCAACCTACCACCTAGATCCAACATGCTTTTTTGTGGACCTGGCTAATACTCGATTTCACCTTGAACACTCCCTTTTTCAGTTCATTTCAGTTTGATAACAGCCTATTCATTTGCGTATAGATTTTTTTTTCTCGAACAGCTACTGTATTTCCAGATGGGTGAAGTTGTATTTACAGTACCTACATTGAATATATACAATGTATCTTGTATTCAATTGTTCTCTTTTGATCCTAGAACACTCCACACACACCCTACTATGCAGCTCTACCTTCAGCAGGTAGGGAAGATGCATTTGAGGTGAAACCCATGTTGGACTCCTAGTGCAGAAGGCATAATCTGGAATAGTTAATTCACAGGAAGAGGTATTCCAACACATAAAGATCCTAGAAAGCACCCAAAAATGTTCATATCACTATTTTCCTTAGTAATTTCTTTTCCCATTTCTTCTATAAACCAAAGCACTAACTAGTCACATTCACAAAGATTTCTATATCTGTCAGCAGTTTTGAAGACTGGGAACAAGTAGCCAACCATTTCAGCTGAAGTAGGAAAAGACCAAAGATTCAAACCTTAGGACAAGCATATATTAAAGGCAGAAATCCTGGGTGTTGTAGATTGAGAACTACTTCTATGTATGGCTTCTTAATTCTATGCAATAAAATTGACAATTTATACTCAAATTAGCTTTGGAATGCAGATCGAGGAAAGTGTCTAATCAACGTACTAGTTTGACATTACACAAGGTTTTCTTTTTTTCTTTCCTGACCAGAGTGGAAAAGGAATTTATAATACCATCAAGGAGAGAATTGCCACTTTATAATAATAAATTATTATAAATAATAATAATAATAATAATAATAATAATAATAATAATAATAAGCAAAGTACCAATAAAGGAGAATATTTGTAGCTCAGGGTTGAAATGATGTTAGAAACTGGATCTAGCCCAATAACTCAAAGACATAGCCCAATTCTTTTCAGTAGTTTTATTGTTGATCAGTTGGTACTGGAGGTCACTGACCTTGTACCTTTCTCTTTCAGGTATACATCTGGAATGACCTGTGGACCATGCGGTTGGACCTTTTGTACCCAGGAGGAGGGGTCAAGAGGTAAGGAGTGGTTATAAGGATTATGGGATATGTGGTTAGTTAACCCTTGAGGGTCCGGGGGATCAGGGAGACATGGCAGTTAGGCATTTTATCATGACAAAACCCCCTCTAAATGCCTAACTGGGTACCTGAGGCGGTGTTAGCATACATACAGAGAATACACTGGTACAGGCATGAATTATAAGCAAACACGCATTTTTGACATGAGGTAAGCATGTTGTTTATGTGGTAGGGGTTTAGTGAGAATATCTGCTGTTTGCTCCTCTGTGTCACAGTGCACTGCCCTAATGAAGCCTATCTCTGAAAACTGCCTGACGTGTTTGTATTTAATGTCAATGTGCCTAGAACGCTGACCTATGGCATCGGCCCTAGAGATTTCTATCGCTGCCTTGTTGTCTTCGTGGATAACTATTGGATATGAGGGTTCAGCCCAGATGTCGCAGAGCAGGTCATCGAACCATACTAAATTGTTTGCGGCCTTTGATAGGCAAACAAATTCTGCTTCCGTGGTTGATGTGGCCACCAGTTTTTGCTTTCCAGTGTACCAGTGGATGGGGCAATTGTTGAGTAGTAGCACGTAGCCTGAGGTGCTTTTTCTGCACTCTATGTCCCCAGCCCAGTCGGCGTCAGCGTAGCAGGTCAGCTTTGGTTCCTTGGATGTTTCTGGTTCTAGGCAGAGTAGGGCATCTGCACTAAATTTTAAGTATCTAAGTAGTCTTTTGATGGCGTTCCAGTGTGTTACCGTAGGTTTGCTTACATGTCTGGACAGCAGGTTGACGGCCAAGGCGATGTCGGGCCTGGTCCAGTTGGATATGTACAGCAGTGACCCTATCGTTGATCTATATAGTTTGTTGTCTGTGAAGGGTTCAGATTCCTCATACATGGTTTTCAGGAACTCGGGTTGCATGGGGGTCTCGCTGGGTTTTGCTTCGGACATGTTGCATTTGGACAGCAGCTCGATGATCTTTTCTCTCTGGGAGAGTCGGAAGCCCTTGTTGGTTTTTATCACTTGGACCCCTAGGTATCTGTCAATCTTTCCAAGTGACTTTAAGGAGAAGTGGCTACCTAGGTCGGTGGCGAACTTGTCACACCTGTCCTTGTGCTTGCTGATGTACAAGATGTCGTCCACGTAAACGAGCACACCTTCGAATGAGTCGTTTTCTCTCCTCGTAAAGAAGCATTTGTCAGCTGAGGTGGCCTCGAAGCCCATGGATCTGAGGGCCTTGGCCAAGCAGTCGTACCACCTTTTGCCCGACTGCTTGAGCCCGTACAGGCTTTTGTTCAGCAGCCAGGTTTGGTTCTTGTCTTTGTTGTACCCAGGCGGGGCTTTGACGTATATTTCCTTATCCAGCTCGGCGTGCAAGTATGCTGTTTGTACGTCGAATTGGAAGACCTCCAAGCCCAGGATGGTGGCCACCACCAGGGCGCTCTTGACGCTCTCTGCCCTGACGGTTGGCGAGTAGGTGTCCGTATAGTCTTCGGGGTATCTTTGGGCGAAACCCTGCGCGACTAGTCTTGCCTTGTATAGGACCTTGTTGTCCTCTAATGTTTTAACCCTGAACACCCATTTGGTTCCTATTGGTTTTTTGTCCTCTGGAACTTGGGCAGGTGAGTATACCTGAAGGTCCTTTAGGCTTTCCATCTCCTTCTCCATGGCAAGCATCCATTTTTCTTTCTCCTCCCGGGGGAGCTCGAGGATGTCTTCGTATGAGCTGGGCGTGAAATGGGTGTTGTGGATGGTCATAACGTAGTCCTCTAGCTTCTTTGGTAGCTTGTTTCTGGTTTCTCTGATTGGCCTACTGGGGGTTGGCTCGGTCTCCTGCATGATGTCTGCCTCTTTGTCCGTCAGGTCATCTATCTTCAGTGAAGGGTGCCCTTCTTTCCAACCTTTGACGCTTGTCTTGCGATGGTTGGCCTTGTGCCCTGTGACCTCTCTGACCTCCCTTTCCTCTTGGCCATGCTCGAACGTGACTCTATTGGCTGGGATGTCGTTGGAGTGTACCCTCGACCAGTTTGCGTTTTCGTGGAAACTGGCTGATCTGGAAACCACAAAACGGTTATTGTTGTCGACAAATCTGTAGCCCTTTGTGCCCGGTTCGTAACCCACGAACCTTAACCTTTTTGATAATTTTTCCCCTTTTCTTCTTAGCTGTCTGGGAATGTGGACATCAGCTGGGGCGCCGAATATGTGTAAATGTGCGATGTTGGGCTTTCTGTTGTATAGCATCTCGTATGGTGTCTTATTGATAGAGCTTGACCACAGTCTATTCAGGGTGTAATTAGCGTAGTGTATTGCCTCTGACCAGAAATGCTGCCCCATCCCAGCATCCTCCAGGGCGCATCTCATCATGGTTTGCAACACTCCGTTCTTTCTCTCTGAGACTCCATTTTGAAAGGGAGAGAAAGGTGAAGAGGTGTAATGCGCTATGCCCTGCTCCCTCAGCCACCTTGTGAATTCTTTGGCCATGAATTCTGACCCCCTATCAGTCATTATCTGCCTTATTTTCATGTTATGTTGCATATCTACTCTTCTGTGGAATTCCTTAAACCTTTGGAACACTTCGTTTTTGTGTCTGAGGGAGTAGACATACCCGTATCTGGTGTAGTCATCTACAATCGTGAGGAAGAATCGCTTCCTATGTCCTACAGAGGGTTTCATTGGCCCTACCAAGTCCATATGCACCAATTGGAAGGGGTATTCCGTGGTTCGTTTGGATCCCCTGGGGATGGCCTTAACCTTGATCTTGGAACGCTTACAAACTGAACACTCTAAGTAGTTTTCGCAGTTCTTTACTTTGAGACCTTCGGTACATTCCGTCATTTTCTTTACAATGGGGAAGCTTATGTGTCCCAGTCTCCTGTGTAGGAGGTGGGCGCAGTTATCATGTAATGGTTTGCCGATAGATACAGACTTGCTTGTCTTCTCATGGCTACACCCTGCCTCCTGCTGCACCCCCTCTGTTTCTGGATACTTATCTACCTCGTGGTTTGTGCTGGCATCAATGCCTTCTTCCTCCCTTGCGTTGGGTGTGAAGTAGGGAAGCCCCTCGTGTATGGTTACCTTTCCTATCTCTTTCCCTTGCTTGATCAAGTGTGCCTTTCCATCTTTAAATTTTATTTCTATATTTGTGTCTCGTGTCAGCTTTGTGATGGCTAGCACGTTGTGGGGGATTTCTGGTACGTACAGTACTCCTTTTAGGTCCCCTACCTGTGTGATGTGTACGTTTCCCTTTCCCACTACTTTGACCTTGCTTTGGTTTGCTACCTTTACTTCTGAGTCTATTTCTGTGAGTGAATCTAGCAGCTCTGGGTTACAAGTAGTGTGACTTGTGGCCCCTGAATCCAGGAGCCATGTGTTTCTCTCTGCCTTATGTTTGTCATTTGGGTCATCGTGCCTGATCCCATACATGGAGCCAGAGTTACTGTCCCTGGAGTGGTCTCTGCGCTCATGGTGTTTCCTGGGGTTGGGTGACCACCCTCGCCCTCTTTCCTTTGGGTGCCTGCGTTCGGGTGACCTTCCCCCTCTACTGTCGTGCTGTCCCCTATCCCTATGGTTCCTGGGGCAATCCTTCTTTAAGTGGTTCCTTGATCCACAAGAATAACATTCTGAGGTATCCCTGGCCCTATCCTGGAAATCCACCCTTTTTGTGGGTCTAGGGTCCCCTTTGGCTAGTTGGCGTTCCCTCCTCAGAGTGTCCTCTGCAACGAGCTGACTGGTCAGTGCGCTTAGTGTGAGGTATTGCAAGTTGAGGCTATTTAGTTGGGTCATGAAGATGTCCCAGCTGCTATCAAGAGAGTTTATGATTATGCTTATCATGCTCTCTTCAGTGATGATTTCCCCCCTCTGCATGAGTTCTGCCCTTGCAGCATTCATCTTTAAGATGTGCTCACTCATGGGGACCCCTGCCTTATGCTTGGTAGAGTGGAACTCCCTAGATAGTCTAGTGGTGGTGGCTCTGCTTTGACTATAAAACAGGTTACATAGTTTTTGCATAATATCATAAACAGTTAGATTGTCCTCAATAGATGGATACATAGCAGATGGAATGGAGGTTAACATGATACAAAATGCCCTGTGATGAATGCAGTCAATTTCCAATGACCAGGGCTTTTGGGGAGGTTTGTTAGCTAGGAACAGTGCATTCTCTCTCATGAGAGCAACCTTTAATTGTTGGCTCCATTCTATAATATTACCCCCATCTAACTGCAGTTTTGGCAAATTGGCATAATTTGCCCCAGAAATGTTAGTAAGGTTACTTAGTGGGGGGGAGCTGTCCATGGTCCAAGTTGTGATTAAACTCACAATAAGGCTTTGGGATGTCTGTGGCCATTCTGTACTTGCTTGGATCTATGCAATTTGCTTCTCTTATTACAGGCAGGTACTGGGCATGCGCGAAGCTCATTCCGCGCTGGAGTCCATCGGGTGAGGTTCCTGTTGCTGGAGCTCCCAGGCCTAGGCCTAGGCCTGTCGGTGGGAGGCTGGACCCGCCCCCGGTGGGTCCGAAGATCCCCCCTGAGGCTGGACACCACTGCTGGACGGCCGGATCCCCGGCGAAGAAGGGGAGAAGGTGAGGGGGCGACGCGGTCGTAAGTCGAGGACTTTCGCGGGTCGGCGGCGCGGCAGCAGCGGAGGTCGTAGGTCGAGGATTCCCTGCACCCAGCGGCTCGGCGGCGATGGCGGCGACGGCGGCTGATCCTCCCTCGTGGTCGCTGGTCCCTGGTCGTGTGGACTGGCCTGATGGGTGTCGTGGCGTTGGTGAGTAGCCGGTTCTTCTTCTCTGCCTCGGGCCTCGCGTTGCCGGTGTAGCGGGTGGTGAGTTCGAATCCTGCGGTTGATTTTTCCTGCAGGTGGGCGGTCTTTTGTGCCGGTTGTTGGTGTGCACGGTGTTTTTAGTTGGCTGTGACTCGGTTGCCCGGTCTTTGTTGGTTGTCCTGGCCTTCTTGTGCCCTCCAGGATTTCTCTTTGATTTTTTGAGTGCCGCAGGGGGCTCGAAAGCGGAGCCTAGGGCAGCGGTGATGGTCTCGATTGCCTTTTGCAATTCGAGATCGGTAGGCGTTTTTCTTTTTGTTATTGCGATCTCTTCGTGGTCGCTCTCAGAGCTGGGTTCTTCGTAGTCGCTTTCTGAGCTCCCCTCGTCTGTTTCGGGGTTCGGGCATTTTCGCGCCAAGGGATTCAAATCCTGGCTTCCCATTGGCTGGTGCTCGTCCCAAGATGGCCGCCGGGAAGTGGGCACGGAAATGGATTCTGCCGGCTCAGGATCATCAGGTTGGGGTGGCTTACCCTTTTTTGCTGGCTTTTCTTTCTCGGTTGTTTTTGGGGCCTCGATCGCTGCTTCTTGTTGTTCGAAGAGGCTTTGAAGGTCCGCGATGAGGTTTTCTTTGTCGCTGTTTCCCTCCATCAGTTTCAGGATGGAGAGTTTGAATTTTTTCATTTTTTGTGTTGTTTCTTCTTCCGGGGCGGTGATCTCCTTGGATGGCCCCTCTTCATCTGATTGTGAGTCCAGGCTGGAGTCCTGCTCGCTTCCAGCTTCTGTCTCCTCCATGGCTGTGGCTTTGGTGGGAAGCTTCTCAGCCATCTTCTTGGTAAGAGCTCTGGTCTGTGCTCTGTTTGCTTCTTCTGGGTAGGTGTTGGGTTCAGTCATTGTCTGGAGTTATGGGCAACCGACCTCTGCTACCAATTTGTTAGAAACTGGATCTAGCCCAATAACTCAAAGACATAGCCCAATTCTTTTCAGTAGTTTTATTGTTGATCAGTTGGTACTGGAGGTCACTGACCTTGTACCTTTCTCTTTCAGGTATACATCTGGAATGACCTGTGGACCATGCGGTTGGACCTTTTGTACCCAGGAGGAGGGGTCAAGAGGTAAGGAGTGGTTATAAGGATTATGGGATATGTGGTTAGTTAACCCTTGAGGGTCCGGGGGATCAGGGAGACATGGCAGTTAGGCATTTTATCATGACAAATGAGGAGTCCTTGGTGCTCTCTGAGCTTGCTTGTTTTCTTGCAAATGTTTCATTACCCAAACTAGGTAACATCATCAGTGCTAGTAAGGAGTGCTGTTTGCTATCAGTTTATATTCTGGTGTCTTGCCTGTCTGTGTGGATGAGTGCGGTCTTAGATATAACGATTCCTAATCAAGCTCAGAAAGCACCAAGGACCCCTGAAAAAACAAAGTAGGGAATTATACAGAACAACACATTTCCACATTTTTGTCATAGTTTATACAACCTGCTTTCTCAGTCTAAAACTGAAATTACAGAGAGGGGGAGAGAGGGAGAGGGAGGGAGAGGCTAATCTTCAGTTTGGCCAATATGACTTTTAATACTTTATTATTCATGCAAAAGGGGGAAAAAGGATGTTTTTCAATCTGCAAATTTCTTTTGCAGCATTCATTTAGGGAGGCCTGTGGAGTTGCAAAAGAAATGCAGTGCTAAGTAAAAAAAAAATGTAGATATTCTGAAATCTGAAATATATGGCAGGGCTGCCAAATCACGGAAGCTACTTGTAAGGTTGTTTTTGCTTTTTGTGTGTCAACTGAATGAATTATTTCATTTTCTTTACCCGGTTTTCAAATAATCATTAAAAATTAAACAACGCTGGAACAAGCTTTTCGTGATTATAGCCTTCACTCTTCAGCAAAAAGCTGGATCTATAAATTTACGTACCATTGTTGATGTAAATTGCAAAATTTTATATTCAACTATATTAAAACATCTATTCCAAAAAATGATTACCAGTTGTGAAAAGCAGAAGGGCTTATCACTTGCTGTCAGTTGTTCATGTCTAGTTAAGCAATAATGTGCTAAAACTGCTCTTTTGTTTTGTGGAAGAATTTTGGCAATAGAAGAAATGAACACTCGTTTAATAAAAACTGAAGCTGCCTTTTGCTTTGATGGAGGAAGCAGCTGCCTGTTTTCATTTGCTGCAGAGCAGCAAAATCCATCAATATAATAAGCAGCTTAGATGCAACCATCCACAGCATCTGTAAGCATATAGGGCTATTCGCTCAAAACCAATCCTTGGTTTAATTTTAACTAAGATGTGTCTGACATATTTGAAAAATGCATTATAATAGGGTTTTGGATATGCTAGCAATTTCTCTTTAAAAACTTTTCACAGATTTCTAAAAAGACAAGTGTATGTATCTGAGTAATGAGAAATGATCAAAGACACTCCAGTAACAATCGCCAATAAAAATCTAAAAATGCAAATACAGCCATTAAAAACTTGTTTTTTGGTTTATATTCTGTGCCCTCTCTTCTAAGTACCAGGGGTTATAGAGGCAGACTACCAATGTAGAGACAGACTGAAAAACAATACGGAAACTAGCAATCAGTTATATACTGTATTCTAATTAACTATTGGAATTATCTGAGTTATAATTCCCAATATATTTGTAATTCATTTTCATTGAAAATTTGAGCTGGTAAATTTGAGCTGGTAAATGGAAAAAGAATTGCCTGAAAATGTTTTAGTACAAAAGGGAAAAAAAACAAAAACTATAAATGAAAATTTACAGATGTTGATTTTTTCTATTGTCTATCACTGTAAATTTCATGGAGAAATGTGATACTGTATACTTCTATTAAAATTCTGAGGTTATTATTTTGCTGTTTCACAGCATTTCTAAGACCTTTCTAAGCTGAGCTTTTAGATGATTTGCACATTAACAGAGAAGGCAGATAATTCTTAATCCTTTTTTCCCCCCCAGATCCAATAATGGATAAGGAAGCATCTTAGCATGATCAAGTAGCAATCTGCCTAGCTAGAACAGTAATATACCTGAATTTAAAATTAGCTATCATTTGGACATTCCCCCCCCCTTATAATATTTTATTTAAAGGAGAACACACCAGCAAGATAGCTGCAGTGACAGTTTTTCCATTTAAACATGCAATCGTGATCTACATCTGTATATTTACATTATATGCAGAACAAAAAACAAATATTTTTAAAGTATTTCAAAGAAATATTTGTGGTGCTTTCGGTTAAACAAATATGTTTATAATAAACAATTTTATTAATATAATTCTGGGATGTGTAATATTTTAACTGTATTTTGATTTATCAGTTACAAATAACACTGTATGTGACTATATTTTTCTTTAACATGATACAAAGACTGCTTTCTATTTTGTTCAATTTATTTATTTATTTATTTATTTATTTATTTATTTATTTATTTATTTATTTATTTATTTATAATTAGACTATACCGCCCTTCTCCCAAAGGACTCAGGGTGGTGTACAGCCATATAAAACACATAAATTTACAAAATTTAAAACCAATTAAAATCAAATATATAAAACTTGGCTCAAAAATTAAAACATACAAACACCCCTTATAAAATTTGTATTAGGTCAATCCGGCTTGCTAGAACAGAAGGGTCTTCAAGGCGCGGCGAAAGGTACACAGGTCGGGGCTAAGACGAAGCTCTAGGGGGAGCTCATTCCAGAGGGCTGGTGCCCCCGCAGAGAAGGCTGTCCCCCTGTGGGAGCGTATTGGGCGGTGGAAGGCTGTTGGTGGCAGAAGGCAGTCTTGTATATATTTAGATCATAGATACATTCTCAAAATATTTAGATCATAGATACATTCTCAAAATATTTATCTGACTCCTACATATTTATACTCTCCTTCCTATTTTGGTGAGCCCTCAAAGTCATGTACAACTAAAATAATTAAAAATAAAGAAAAAAGATACATATATTAGATAATTCAGGCCTCAACCATTTAGAAGGCATAAGCCTGGACTGCAATGATCATTGACAACAGCTCTTGTCTTTCCTTCCAAAAGTTTTACAGTTCATAGTGTTATGGATATAGCAGTTTTTGGTATCAATTGTACATGCAATGAATTGAAAGGAATAACTGTTGACAGAATTGATGAATTTTAATTCATCCTCAGTCATATCTATGATCCACACCTCTACAGAAAACACATATTTTGTGACGTCTTAAAAGTGCTCTTTCAAAAGGTAACTGGACTGCTTTTTCCTTGAGAAAAAAGAACAAAACATTTTGTTTCTCATCCAAGAAACTTCAAACCCAGTTCAGTTGCCTTTTGAAAAAGCACTTTTGAGACAACTATGACCTGGATGACTGACAATCTCTACAGACATTTCATGATGCAAAAGATCTTATCAGCAGAAATGTACCGAGTATCTAAAATACAGATTCTTTTCTCTTCCATTAATTCTGAACATAATTGCTTTATTTCCTAGTCCCAGCCCTTCCTGTCACCCTCTGTACAGTTCTCTTTACATTTATATCTATATATCTGTATCTATAGATATCTATAGATATCTACATCTGCCTGCCTGCCTGCCTGCCTGCCTGCCTGCCTGCCTGCCTATCTATCTATCTATCTATCTATCTATCTATCTATCTATCTATCTATCTATCTATCATCTATCTATCTATCTATCTATCATCTATCTTATATAGGGTTTTTTCAGAACTTTCATCTCTTTTGTTTTTGATAGCTACATGAGTTCCTTCTGCTATCCCTGATTGTTTTTGTCTCAGAACATGCTGGTCTAGAGTTCTGGTGTGGTTTGTCATTTTCTGGAAATGATTATCCAATTATGCGGACATGGAATTTTGCACATCCTTGCTTTAAAGATCCATTACAATAATTGAAATTGTGCCTTGTAAGTAATATGATCCTTGTCCCATTCACCAGTTAGTATTCAAGCTACTGCCTTTTTCACTCTGTACAACTTCCAGATGTGGTGATATAGCCATAATGTACAGCATGTTACTATAGCTAAGGTATGAGGCAATTGAAGAGTAGATAACCATGGCCAAATCTGAACAGCTCAGGCAGTATTACAGTTGATACATCAGGCATAATTGTGCAAAGGTGCTTTCTATCACAGCCATCACCTCAAATCTATTGGCAGCTGAAGATCAAAGAATGCTTCTAGGCTGCAACCTTGCTCTTTCAAGCAGAGGGCAACCTGATCCCAAATTGGTTTAAATCCTCAAATCGAGTTTCTTATTTATCAATATCACCTCCATCTTACGTGCACTTAACATCAATTTATTCTCATCATTGTCATCCTTCATCCAGCCCATTCTTGAACAGAGGCAATCTCTAAAAGTACTGGCTGCTTCCTTGGAGTTGGATTATAAGAGATATTTGTTTGCTTGATTTGCATTATTTATCTTTACAATATCCCATGGAATTGACTGCATTGAAAGACATCTATCTAATGAAGTTCATAGCTGAAAGACAAAATCATTATGATTGCAAAAGATGGGTAATATTCACATATAAGCTGCCCAGAGTAGCCCCATGCTGAGATGGGTGGGAAATAAATTTAAAAACAAACAAACAAACAAACAAACAAACAAACAAACAAACAGGAGAGGTGGCTTATTTGATTGCTTCTGGGAGAGAGTAACCAAACATTCCTGCACTAAATATGATTAGTCTGTAACTTATTTCTGGTTTTGGAGCTAGGAACAGAACTAACATGGGAACTAAAAACTATGGGAGACAAAAACTGCATCTGTATTTCAGTACTGTTTTTCCCTTGTGTTCCTTTTACTGTTACAGTGAAACACTTTTTACAAGCTCCCACTTAATGGGGTGGACATGAGACAATAGTCTAGTCACACTTTGTTTACTAAAGTCACCAAGCAGAAATGTGAACAGTTGTTTTTCCAGTCTAAATTCATAATTTGGTCTAATACATCAAATTGATCTCATATATCGTCCATAAAATTGTATTTCTTACACCTTTTATTTTCTCCTGAACACAAATTTGTCTTTAATTATAAATGCCTTGCCAAAATGTCTAAAACAGTGATCAGATTATTCTGATGGATTTATATCCATTTATTGTATCCAGAATAGTTAGCTTGAAATCTAATGCATATACTGCAGATATATGTATTTTATGTTTCTGCTTTATTTTGTTTATTTTTTTAAGAAACATAAAAGTTCTCTGGACAGTTGGGCAGAAGAACAAAATACTGCAGAGTGGCTAAACTGTCCAAAGAAAATCCTCCTTCTCCAATAGGTAGGTAACATCATCATTATTGTCAAGAGGGAGAATTTTGTTAGGAACACAGAATGGAGCAGAAACCTCTTCCTTTGTTCAATAGTTCTGATCCTCAGTGCACTCCTAGCTATTACTTCATTATATATATTTTTTGGAATTTCAAATTCAAAGTGAGGCCAAGTGATATATTTAACATAAATGTGCAGTTCTGCTTAAAGACATGGCTGTTCCCTTCCAGTCAGATTTTAGCACCAACACATTGGAAGGGGAGAGGGAGAAGCATGAAATTATGGAAGGCTTCTGATTTGGTGGATCAATTTTGAGATGAAAGAAAAGAGAATGGAAAAGGTTAGGAGATTCTCTATGCACACTCTTTCACAATTCAGGTTACAATATTACACAGTCTAAATTGGAAGAAACCCTCACTGTGTATAATGAGATTTAAGTCAGAATTATACTGTTAGATGTTCAATCTACTAGAGCTGTAGAAGTCAATCTATCATATAGTTCAGGGGTGTCAAACTGGCGGCCCACGGGCCAGATGTGTCACATACAGGCCACACCCACCCCAGCTCTGCAAGTGGGAAAAACATCATGAAACGTCATATGACGGCAACGTGACGCTGTGAGTTTGACACCCAGGATATATAGTTTGTGCTATATCGCGATTTTAATTTTAAAAATTGGAAATAACAAAGCAAAATTATGTTTTAAAATTAATATTAACTTATAAAAGGTCACAAGTTTTATAAACTAAACCAAGTAACTGACTGGATGAATTTCAGTTATGCTACTTATAGAGCCAACCTCCAAACACTAGAAGGCTCTATGTGAGGCCTGAACTTCCAAATTCTTTTCCGGGAATTATGCATAATACATTTTAGAGAATTAAGCTTTTTAATTATTTCAGAATCTCCTAAAAATGTACTTTATGAACTCCAATGGCAACAGAGAGAATTACAGTATTCCTTCTTTAATATAGATTTCCATAACATCATAAGTCTACATTCTGATATCTTAAATATTAGCAGAGAAGATCATATGCTGGTTTGAATATATTTTTCTAAATGAAATTTGAATTATTTGCTTCTATATTGAAAAAAAGCCTTCCACATACAATTTTTAGTAGGATAAACAAAGAGTATACTAGATTGCCAGCTTTAGTCATACCAGGCCACATGCAGCATTCCTGCTAACAGAAAGAGTTCTGTGCTGTAAATTTTGAATGACATGATGGGTATAGATATACATATGTTCCTATCTATGTAAAATGAGTGCAATACTCTGAAAGCCAAGCTCAATTTTTCAGATAAATGTATCTTTCTGTGGCACTTCAATAAAATTCTCCACTGTCAGTGCATTGATTCCCCTATAATAGCAGGGAAAATATCATTATTTTTATTAATCCTGTCACTTGTTTCTGCAGCATCTCTTGCAATGAACAGCTAACAACAACATTACACATTGGGTTTTTTTTTTTTTTTTTGCTGGAGATTCAATCACAACAAATAATAAAATTTCCCATTTCATTAAAAAAATCAACAAAATACATACAGTTTACACACACACAAACACACTTCATGATATTGAAAAAAAAAAGGTAATTTACTTTCTTTTCTCTGCTCTATATTCTAGGATTGTCTGCTTTCTAGAAAAGGAATGAAATCTCCCCTTTGGTTTTTCTCTGAGGCTGTGATAGCTCAGTTGTCTGCCTCCAAAATGCCAAGATAGGAGAATCTCATCATCCAGAGACCAGCTACATGATGGGCAGTTAATAGATATATCAAACCTTAGGATATATGCTAAGCTGAAGAGATGATTGGTTGCTTAATACACTGATTGATTAGCATAGAGAGAATGGGTTTCTTCTTGACAACCTAAGATTATTCTTCAGCTAAGCTCAAATTGCTTACACCTCTTCTATTGGGTTTAAAATTACAGCCCTGTCATCTAAAACCTCTCTTCAATGAAATTTTTACCATATATAAAAATTAAAGAGAAAAAGAAAGTAGGAGTACTGGATAAGAGTAAATGGGAGATATACATTTCCTACTACTATTGTTGTTACTACTGGAAAAAGCTGATAAGTAAATCCACTTGAAAAAAAAAACTCAGTAAAGTATTAGAGAACCATATGTAACAATTTGGAGGAAGCAGGCAGCAAAATGAAAGGGGGCCTCAGGATGCACCGGAGTCTGCTAATACAGACATTGTCAGACATCAAATGAACTAATTTACTTCATCCCAAGTTTGCATCCAGAAGAGTATTTTAAATCTCTTGTGGCTTTCCACTAGTCCAGATGTATATCAAGGAATTAGTTAAGTCACAAAGATGACAAATCCAACCTAGAGTTTCTTCAGGAATGAATGTATTAGCAGGTTTTTTATGTACTGGAATAAAACCACAGTATGTGTTATAAAAAACAATAGTCCTTTCTCTGAAAGCAGCAGCATGTTCAGATCACTTATTACCCTCTTTAATATCTAGTTCAAGTTATGTGTGTCTTTATTCAGTTGCAATCTGAATTTCCCTGTCCATGCTTCACATGACTGGTAGGTAAAGGAAATGCATAGAGTAATGAGGTCAGTAAACAGAACATTTATTTCAGTAGGGACTTTACACTGCCTTTTGAGCAGCAATTCAGTGGCTGCACTACTACTACTACTACTACTACTAGTAGTAGTAGTAGTAGTACTATTATTATTAAAAATCAAATAGGCCAAACCATAAAAAATAATTTTATCACCATCAGGCCATAAACTTAAGTAACATCATTGATGGACGTAAAGTCTCCTTCAAGTTGGGTGAGAAGAAACCAATCCAGTATGAAAAACAGCTGTAAAGAATAGAATCCTCTAAAATAGAAATATATATATCGAAGAAAATAGCAAAGGAAATGTGCAGTGATAAAGAACATTTTTCTCACATACCGCTCAAGATAGTCAGTCGAAATCTATGAATACTTTTAATACAACAGAGAAACACTTTTTTCCATAAATAAATGGTTAGGTTTATATAGCTAGATAGGTATCACAGTATATGGGTTACGTCTGTTGAAAAATGTGGCAGAATTCTACTGTTTCCCTTCTAACTCAATAAATGATTTTCTCTGCACTTCTATTAAATGACTAATCACATTTTTCTGTGATTGAAACTGTTCAATTTTTTTAAAAAATAAATAAAACATTTTTTCTGAACATTAATTCTGTTACCTTGAAGCATTGCCTAATCTTCAGGCTGGTCAAATAAGAAATTGGTGAAAGTCTAACAGTCTAAGTAGTTCATTGAGAATGTTAAAATCTGCATTAATAAATAGCCTGAGCTTCTCGGGCGTTTGTCCTCCTCCTTTTTTTTATCTGTTATGAGCGGTAGGGGATCAGCTGCAAGTCAAATCCCCAGCTGAACAACCCAAATACAACTGAGTGAACAGACTTAAAACAGGGCCATTTATTGATGCCTGTTATGCAAGCAAAGCATCCAAGCCTTTGAAACAGATGTCAACTGAGGCATATGCCTACTGTAAACTGGAATTTGATTCTCTTTATAAAAATAGACATAAACGGGCCTTCGGAGACCAGGCTGCCTCTTGTTGTATGCCACAAACCAACTTGATTCTGTCTTAATCCTTTCAAAAGATGAACAGTCTGATATCCAAGGGCAAAATAGAAAAGCAGAAGAAAAAGAAAAAGAAATTAATGATAACGTGTTGGAGAAGTTCCCAGAAGCATTTTTACAGATTTTTCTCTAAAAACACAAGACAGGAAGCTAAAAGCTTAGTGCAGATCAACTACGGCATGTTGAATTATCATTTTGTATCACTTAGGGTGAAAAAGGGACCTGGCGTTCAGGTAGAAGGTCTAGTACAGTGCATGCACGTTTTGATGTCTTTTAAATGTCACTTATTTTACATGAGGCAGTTGGTGGAGACATGAGTCAACAGTAATCAGAACCATTATCCCCTGCAGTGAGCCCTGGTCCTAATGCATTATGACACCTTAGCTAGCCAGCCGCCGATTTACCTTCCTGTTTCTTAGGGAATTAAGTGGCATCATGTGAAAATGGTTGTGATATAAACAGCATGGGCATAACTGGTATTAAATTTACCTCTCAGCCTAAGTGAATTTTCCTCACATGTGACTAATCAAAATGAAAGCTTGTGGACATAGGCAGATATGGCCACCACTTCTCCACCCCTGGGACTGGGGCTATTTTGTTTTATCTCTTTGTACAAGCTGGCAGAAGTTTAAAGTGAAGGCGATAATCCAGTGCTGGTGTCTTTATGAAATAACATCCTTACATGAAGAGGCTTTTAACTGTCTGTCGCTGTCTTTCCCCCCCACCCCGCTCTCTCTCTCTCTCTCTCTCTCTCACACACACACACACACACAAAAGGAGTGTGACAATCTTATTTTGTTGAGCACCCTCCCATGAAAAGGGAAAATAATAGCTGTAATAGCTACTGCTAGAACTGACCTTATCTGATCCATTATTCTTTAACCCTTTAAAAGTCAGTTTTACATATGCCAGAGAAGGGGATGGCAGGAGAGAAAATAAGAAACTATCCTGAGAATTGATGACAATATGATGATTTAATAAATTTGGCACAAGCCTGAAACCCAATTACTGGGATCTCTCAAATCCAGGTATGTCTGTTTTACTCTTCAAATGAAAGAAAAATGTCCTATTTCAAATACAAAACTGTCAACAAAGGGAGCAGAGGGTGGTGGGAAAGCATTTTTCAGGAAGCAAAAGCATGTTGAAAGTGTGAAGCAAACTGGCCTGCCAAAGTCAACCAATATTTTTGGAACAGCTGACACACATACAAAAAAAAGTTATTTACTAATGGTTTAGCAATGATTGGTGGGTGCCAAAGGAAATGCAGGCAGAGCAATTATCATCCTGTACAAAGACATGTTTATTGACAGACAAGAATGCTATGAACCAACTGTGAATATTGCTGATAATACATGCACAATGCTAAATTTTACAAGAATAGGCTAGCACATTCTTCTTGGTATACTTCCCACACCTTATTTGTTAAAAGCAACCAGGACTGAAATGCTGGAGCTTTTTGTCTGCTGTTTAGAATTTCAAGCTTTTGCTTTTCATGTTTTTGAAGAAATAGTTTGCATTCTATTGATCCCAGTTTTTATAGAATTCTTGGTATTTCCTTTTTGTTAAATCCTGGACAGCTTTCTATTTGATAAATGAGTTTTATGCTTTCCTTACAGTGTATTTGTCAGCCTATCTATGAAGATCAAATTTCTCTGTGCTTGTTCTAATAGCTTTATTAAAACAACAATAGCATATATGTTAAAATATATCAAAAATCAACATTAAAGCAATAGATACCTATAAATAGATTACAAATTGAATTTAATTATATATCAAATTTATAAGGCTGTTCAGCTCTGAGAAGAATACAACACTAAAATAGAAAAGAAAACCACAGTAAAGAAGAAAGCAAGATGTTATCCAGGCAGAGCAATGAAACATAAAACCAACATAAATGTAAATTCCACCCACCTAAATCAAAAGCCTTGAGAAAATCTAAACCTAAGGACCACTTAAACAAAGACAGGGTACAGTGAAATATGTCCTTTATTTTGGAAAGCTGTCCTTTAAATAATTTTATTTTTTAAAAAATCACTTTTGTCCTTTATTTTGGACATTTACCATACAAATGGTGCTACTTAAAACACAATCTTTCATATTCGTGTCAAAAATATGGAAATTGACTTCTCTTTTTAAAATAAATTTACATATACGTTTTGATTTTAGATATTTTATTAGAATACACATTTTTGCAAAAGTTTTCTTGATTCTCTCTTGAATTTTCCTCTGTAAAGCAAAGTTGTAAACATAAACGATTAATTTCTTTTATCCTTATGGACCTTTTTCAGATTTTCCCCTTTTTCAGGTTAGTCCTTTTTTTTCTCAAGACAATGTGGTCAGGATAGGTAAAGGCCATTTGAATATTTTTGGTAAGACTGCTCCAGAGGGCAGGTGCTGCAATAAAGATGAGTCTCATTAGATGACACTGTCTGATTGGTGGGACTTGGAGCATGGATGGATTAGGCAGAAACTATCAGAGACAGCTGATCACTCAAAAAAGATAGGCCTTATACTATGAAGAACTTTATATATGATAACCAGCACCTTTTGTTGTGATGGGAAACTAATTGGTATTTAAGAATGTAAGAACTAAATTATCTAGGTTGTTATAGGTGCGCAGGAATGTAGGAATTCACAGTCCACTGAATGATAATAATGGAAGAGCCAGAAATGAAAGTTAGGAGATATTCTGAATGAACACAATCCAGTAGAAAAATGATTGTTAGGGGTCATAAACACAGTAATAACAGAAGAGAGTATAGAAAAATTAACTCAACCATTCAATGAGCTCCCCATAAAATTGAGAATGAGGATTGGTCAGTATCAGCTTAGAAAAGATCTGCTCAGTTTCAAGTACAAGGTTTAAGTCTGTTTCTGCATACAAATGGAGAAAATGAATGATCTGATTGTTTATAATAAAATATTTAGAGAATTAGTGAAGGACACAAGGGTGAATTCTAAATATGCAACAAATCATAATTTGATAGTGATAAGACAATATATTTAAAAAAAGATGGAAGACATGGAAGGAAAGATGTGAAAGAGTCTAGAGTGGAAGAACGACTGAAAGATATATATTAATATATACATATTAATATGTATATTAATATGTATATATTAATGAACACATATTGTATGTATGAACACAATTCAACTATTCCATATTTAAGGAATGCTTCTGGTGATGTCAGAGGTGGAAGATCAATATACATGTACTTCAAAATGCTATGTTAGCTGAGAACCACAATGAGTGGCAGTGAATGTTATATCTGTACAATACAACAAAGAGTATGGATCTGGAAAAAAAAACCTACATCAAACATCAAGGTAGCAAAGAAAATTGAGTGGATGATTGCAAATTATAAATAAATGGTAAAAACAAGAGCACAATGAAAAAGGGGTGTTCTTTGGTACAATGTTTTGTAAAGATTAGAAGTAAATGGAGAAGTTCAAGATATGGAAATGGTGGAAGTATGTGGTGTTTTGTGAAACATGTTTGTCAAAAGAATAGAAAAAGGCTATGTTTAAGAGCAAGCTTCTGTCTACTTTGTTATGTAGAAATGTGACTTAAATATGTCATAAAGGTAAGTTGAAGCAGTGGGAATAGATTACTTCAAAAGTGATTAAACAAGAGAAGATAGTATCAAGAGAGGGTGCTGAATGCATGTGGACTGAATACAAAACTGAGTGACTAAAACAAAAGTACATTGAGATGGTTTGTTAAATAGAGAACAAACGAGAACTGAATTGCAAAATAAATACATGAAAGAAGAGTAAATAGATCAAGAAAAAGGGGAAGACTCAAAAAGTTATGGGCAAATGAAGTTGATTATAGCTTCAAAAAAGAGTGGTGAGAAATTTAAAGAATAAGAGTCAGCTGATGATAAATACAACTTTTTTATTTTTAAATACAATATTGTATCACCAGATCATATAAGACAGGGCTGTCAAACTCAAGGCCCGTGGGCTGGATCCAGCCCATGGGGTGCTTAGATCTGGCCCACGGGGCTGCCCTGGAACAGTGAAGGACCGGCCCGCAGTGCCTATGCCAACAAAAACACAGCTGGGGGGGGGACATGCGCACCTCCCTGGGTTCCATTTTCGCTGGCAGAGGGCTAGCAAAACAAACTAAAAGCAAAACAAAACAAAAGGAGAAATATTTCCCCTTTTACTTTTGAGCATCCAAGAAAGGACAGGAAAGGAGAAAGGGAAAGAGGAAAGAAAAAGAAAAAGAAGGGAACTTGGGAAAAGAGCAAGGAAGGAAAAAGAAGGAAAGAGGGGAAGGAAGAAGAAAGGAGAATGAAAAGGAAAGGAAAAAGAAGAAAAGGGAGGGAGGGAGGGAGGGAGGGAGGGAGGGAGGAAGGAAGGAAGGAAGGAAGGAAGGAAGGAAGGAAGGAAGGAAGGAAGGAAGGTCCTGCCTTAGCATTTGGCCACCAGCAGCCCTGCTGCTCTTTTGCCCTCCCCTTGTCCCCTCCTCCTGACCTCTCCTGGTGGTGTCCCATTCTATCACTGAGAATGCTTTTGTTACAAATCTGGGTCTCCTTGCATGGAGAGGGAGTGAGCCTCTCTCTGACTCACTTTGCCCTCCCGCACACACCATGACCAACCTAGCAAAGGAGAGCAAGCACAGCAGCAGCAACCTCAAGGAAGAGGTAAGCGCAGACAGACACCCCATTGGGGAAATGGGGCGGGGCTGGGCTATGGGGTCCCGGTGCCCTGGGAGCTCGAAGGCTGGGCTATGTGCTTGCCCTCCATTGCCTAGGGCTCTGGACAGCCTGCACCGCCATCTAGGGGTCGTCCGTATGGCCTGAGAGGGATGGCGTGGCTCCTTTGGAGGACAAGGATTTGGCGCTCTCCCTGGTCTTGCCTTCCTCCACTAGAGACAATGGATTCCCCTCAGCCCCGCTAGGGCCACCACAGGTGCCTCCAACATGAGTGATGTTGAGCTGACCATGCCACCCTGTCTATGCCCACTGTGGCCACGCCCACCCTGGCCTCCCAAGGTCAAACACAACCCTGATGCAGCCCTCAATGAAATCAAGTTTGAACCCCTGATATAAGATATAAGTTGTATCTTTTTTTAAAAAAACCATCTATAAAACATAATGCTTATATTAAACATTATCAAAGATGAATCTGTATGTTTTCTGTCCTCTTTTCTCTATATAGTGTTTATCTTCTTTTCCATTTTTTTTAATCCAATTATTAACTTCCATCTCTTCAAATTCTCTTCATTTTCTGGTTCCTTTTGTTACAGCACAGTGATCGTTCACTCTTTACTTGTTTCAGTAATCTATGGTTTATCACATTCCACACTTTGTTAGTCCAGTATAATGGGATGTTTGACTACCCCTATGAAATAAATATAGAACACATGTCCTTCTTCATATATAGCACCATAGTTTTAAATAAAACAAACTTGAATTTAAATTGGAATTTAAAAAGTATGTGGTGTTTTAAGTCACCATAACTCCATGTAAGTATGTCATAGGTGTATAGCAAAATAAGGGTGTTAGTTTATCTCAAATGGTGTTACTTGATCAAAGAAAATGGACATAAATGGCAGGTTGAATTACCATGTTCTACAAATTGATAATGATCCAGCATCACTTGAATGATGCAGAGATGCATGTGTTAGAAATTTATAATTCATTTTGCTTAAGTGTACTGAAATATCTACAACCTTCTACTAAAAGAAAAAAATATGCAAAATACTGAAAAATATCATATTTCCCCCCTTTTCATGAGGAAAAAAATTCAATATTTGATTCACAGAAAGCAGGAGGTAAAAAGCACAGATGAAGTACTGTTTCTTTCCATTATCCAAGCATCTACAGAGAAATTGTTTTGTTACTGTAGTATATGGTAGCCGTTTGGGTTCTAAGAAGACTCATTGTTCTGCAGTTCATCTGTAGACATGAAGGGGACTCTGCAGATTCTGGAAGCGTAGAGTCTAGCACAAGGGGGCACAGGAAGTCCATTATTGTAGTAATTGTGGGTGTTATTCTGTAAAACTGCTTATAGTTTTCTATCAGTTTTTGGTGGCACCTGTCTTCAAAACCAGTGGAGATTGAGCAGAGGAGATTGATCAATGATCCAATGGTTAAGAAGATAGGCCTAACCCAGCAGGCATTGTGGAGTGCTAAGAGCACAAGATACTTAGACATCCTAGTCATTCACTACAGCAGGAGAGCACTAGTGTAGAAAACCTCAAGTATTGTATAAATCTGGCAAACCATATCATTTTCTGAAACTTAAACAGATTTCTTACAGAATTTTATTATGCACAAGAACAGAAGCACTGTACCCAATCTTGACCCTTTTGCTACTAATCTATAGTAAACCACAAAACACTTCATTCTTTTCCTTTAAAAAGCATATCCATTAACAGGCAGTACTGTAACATTTTAAAGTGAGTGATTGTCAATGTTTGCAGCATAACTGTTCTAGGAAATTCTTTACAAACAATTATGACTGATTCTTTGTTCATGTTATCCACATTATGAAAGCTGAAACATACCATAAATGTATTCCACGGGGATTTATTTTTCAATTTCACTGGGCATCTATACCGTACAATATTACATTAGCACTTCCCCTCCCCTCGAGAATATTGTGATCAATTCAGAAACTGATACACTGTAAACACTGGATAGGAGGCCAAGAAAAAAAGCAAGGGGAAGACAATTTTTCAGACAGAAAAACCTGGCAGCTTAACTCCCAAATCACCAGCTTTCTCAGGCAGGAACACACTCCGCAAAATGCCAGGTGCTCTGTCATAATCCAAGTCCCACCCTTATGAACATGTAGCGCCTACACACATTCAGAAAAGGGTTGGAAATGGAGGGCACTAACTTATGATAGTTCCCATCCTTTCTTTGGGGCCAGTTCCAGTAGTAGAGGTAGCAGGGAAAGATCCAGCTTTATTCCCCTATATTGTAGGGGGCTCCGTGCTTGATCCTCTCTCTTGTCCAGTTTCATATCTGTATGAAGTTACTGGTTGAGGTCATCTGTCAGCATAGGTTTAATATTACCAGTATGTTGATGATACATAATTGTACATTCCTGAGCTGGGCTGTCCAAGTGATGCTATCAAGATTCTTTCCAATTGTCCTGTTAGTTCTTTGAGGCAGTTCAGACGTGAAGCTAAACCAGGAGCTTCAGCACGATCTTTAATGTATGATTACATTAAACAGAATCTTGCAAGACTGAAAGTTTTTCTCTCCTCCTCCCTTTTTAGCCTCTGGAAAACTATGAAGAATTACTTCTGATATGCTTCCCATGCTTTTCCCCCACTTGTGGATTGAGCTACCTCTTAACCAACCATTGCCCTAGTTGCAGAACTTCCTCCTGTCTCCCAAGGTCATTCACACATACCATCCCATGTCTGGAGATTGCCAAAGTCCAGGTAGACAAGGTTTTAATTCAACCCTAGCCAGACTAAATTCCCCACCCAAGGTTTGGAGATCTTCCATCTTTGTCTTTGGATGGGATTGCTTTCCCTTAGACACAGCTGATGTGTAGTTTGGGGATATGTTCTAAACCTATGGCTCTTATTCAAGAAGGGGATAGCAGCTGTGGTCAGCTACCTTGTGGACCAATTGCACTTGTTTCTGGGAAAGGAAGCTCTGTTCATGGACAGACATGCTATGGCCACCTCCTGCTTAAATTGTTGCAATGTGCCCTACATGGAACTGAACCTGAAGAGCATACAAAAGCTGCAGCTGGCCCAGAATGTAATGGAAGAAGCTGTTTTGGGTTCACCTCAGTCACCTAAGTAACACCGCTACTTTACAAGCTGCATTGGCTCCCAGTATGCTTCTACACTCAATTTAAAGGTGTGACTGCTTATAAAGCTCTATTTGGTACAGGACCAGATTGACTGAAGTACCATTGTGGCTATCCCAGCAGTTCTAACATGGTAGGCATACTGTAGGTCTTTTTTATGAAACATACTATCTTAACAGGGCCCTGGAAACATGCCATATTTGCCATGGCACCTGTCCAATGGAACAACATCCCCTATGAGATCTGCAGAGCCCTCTACTGTTAGCCATTCAGAAAGCCTAGAAAGCATGGCTTCTACTTTGGACATTGGAACCAGTCTATTAATGGAGCCTGACTTGCATAGTATTTTGATTGAAGATTGATTGATTGGTTTCTCCTTCCTTCCTTCCTTCCTTCCTTCCTTCCTTCCTTCCTTCCTTCCTTTCTTTCTTTCTTTCTTTCTTTCTCTCCCTTTTCTTTCTTTCTTTCTTTCTTTCTCTCCCTTTTCTTTCTTTCTTTCTTTCTCTTCCTTTTCTTTCTTTCTTTCTCTCTCTCTCTCTTTCCCTCTCTTCCTTCCTTCCTTCTTCTTTCTTTTCTTTCTTCCTTTCTATCTTGGTTACATTAAAATGTTTATAATATTCTGTGTTTTTATGTTTTTTTTACTGTGATGTGCCTAGAGTCATAAAGACTATGTATAGCTGAGATGGGCAGCTATGCATATTCTATAAATAAATGATTGCTTCTGTTTTTTTTAAAAAAAATCCATAAATGTTTGTCTAAAAAGTTGTAGCAGGTTTAAGTTAAACATGTCACAACTGTAACAAAGTACTAATGGGAGTCTCATGTAAAATCATTTGAGTATAGTTCTAGTGTTTCAACAGTAAATTGGTGAGGAGATATTGGATAATATTGTGAACTTCTTTCCCTTAGGTGCATCATACATAGAATTTTATATTTCTATATACAGTAATGGTTGAGTATGTAGTACAGAATTAAACAAGCATTTTTTAAGTCACTAAATGGTATATTTTATTTTGCCTTATCCTTGGTGGGATACTTGTGTAGGATAGGATGATTCTCTCTCATTGATAAAATCAAAATCGAAACAAAAAACTTGGAAACAGATACTACCTAACTTTGACATGGTTCATTGCCTTTTGATGTAAACAAATATTCCTTAATGTTGATGGTTACATTCTTGTCAGGATTAGACAAAACATTCCTAAATAAAATAGGCTTATCTTGGCAAATTCTAGTGAAATGAGACTATTGAAAACAGGTATCAGTAACAGTGTTACTTTATTTACTTATATTGCCCTGGAATAAAGCCTAAAATCCTCATACTGCTATGGTCATTGCTACCAAATGAACCTATACTCAACCTTGCTGGGCTGGGGACGGTCAGGCATGAAAAACAAAGTCCACACGTGGAGGTTCAAATTAGCATTATTGCTAAAAGCCTAGACACAGGAAACTATTCAACTAACGATCAGCACCTGGTTAGAGTTAGATAAGGGTCAATGGCACTCAAGGGGAGAGTTGAACTTAGTTCACTTGTGGCTACTTAACAATTCTAAACTGATGTCTTTCTTAATGCCTTCCCCTGCCTCTGCTAGTCCTTCTCCTACATCACCCTCCCCTTCAAAACAGTCTTCCCATTCTTCCAATTATGTATGGTTCAATGAACTGAGAGAATATTTACTTATTTATCATATATATATATATATATATATATATATATATATATATATATATATATATATGTAGGTCTTTGGTTATTCGGGTCTTCTCCCACGTAAAATTGGAAGTGTCTTGGTGACGTTTCGACGAAGTCTCATTCGTCATCTTCAGGCTGGTGTTCTCGGCTTCGTGCTTCGCTATATTGCTCCTGGAAGCACGAAGCCGAGAACACCAGCCTGAAGATGACGAATGAGACTTCGTCGAAACGTCGCCAAGACACTTCCAATTTTACGTGGGAGAAGACCCGAATAACCAAAGACCTACATACAAACACCCGCGAAAACCTGAGAAAACAAATATATATATATATATATATATATATATATATATATATATATATATATATATATATATATATATATAGTGTGTGTGCGTGTGTGTTCTTTCAAAAAAGGCACTAGTATCTAACCAATAGTATTTAATGAAGGTGGAGGGGGTAAACTACATTGCATATTTGCAAATGCCATGGTGTGGGAAACCTAAGGATAAAATCATGGAGGTTGCTATGATTCTAACTAAACCCAGTAATGGTTAACAAGTCATTTAGGCATAATAATGAGAGAGAAGACATCGCAAGACCAAGTTGGAATAAATGCTTGATGAAGGAATCCAGACAGCTATTAATTGGAGTAGAGGATATTTTGGTCACAAATTTGCTTTGAGGAGTCTTAGTATGGAGTATTTTAAAAAAGAGAACTTCCCAGATCCAGACTTGTGTAGGTTCAGTATAATCTCTGACAGTAAAGAATGGCCAGTGGGCATGCACTCTGTAGCTTGCACTAACTAAAGGATTTTTCACATTTTCTTTAAATTTTCTTTAAATCATTGACAAAAACCTAGTCTACATAGTCTAGCTATGTTTCTCTCCTGGGTATCTAAAAGCAACTGTGATATAAATATAAACATGAATTTTACTTATTTAAAAATTATTTAATTCAAACAGATTTAAAAAATAAACACTCTAATCCATCACGGCTATACAAATGAAATCCTTATCATTTTTAAACATCAGTAACAAAAATCAGAATCTGAAGAAGAGAAGTGTTTCTATTGACCTTTCTCTTTACAGTATTAAATATAATGAAAATATAAAACAAAACAAAAAAAGCAATTGGGTTTATGGCTTTCTGCATATAATTTACTTTATAGTAGATGCAAACAGATTAAACCAACACTAGTTGTTATAAAGGTCTAGAGAAGTTAAGAATCAATAACTTCAGCTTGACCAAAATGGATTATTTTACATCTAAACCTGCATCCAAATAATTCAAAAGATCAAAAGACGTTTCTCTCCAGCTTTTAAGCTTTAAATTAGAGCCCATGTGCTAATAACATTTGTAGTTCTTCATGCTACAACAAGAGATCAAACCTTTTGCCTAGGGACATCAACAATGTGCTGCAAAGTTAGAGAAGGTATTCCTCATATGTAGCATTGCACAATTGTCTGCCTATGATAAAGTTTTTTTTTTTCCCCACAGCATCAAGTGTTGGCCAGTGCTACAGGCAAGAAATCAGCTTGACAGACTACTGTTCTGATCTAGTGTGACAAACACAATTCTCCTGTGGAAAAACAACAGAAGTGTACGAGTAGAGCATGAGATCTTCAATTTGTAGCCACTTTGGGTCTTACACAGTATGGGCAGATAGTACTAAAGAAAAGATCCAAATAGTAAACTGTCCTTTTTTTAATACAATCAACTGTCGTACAAATCCTTTCTAAAGTCAAGTTGGCCAGGCCAACTGTACATATCCTGTGAATACTGATGCATTAAAGAATCTAGTAGCTGTACTTCTACTCCAGATTCTGGAGATTTCTGAACCAACTGAGCTTCTCAATTTAGATTCTTTTGTTCCAATTTTCATACTTTTATATATGCATGGATAAATTAAATATATTCTGTTAAGTGACATTTTTCTTTCAAAAATTTACAAAAGAGTCAGCTCAGTAGTCTTATGGCTTAATTAAGACAATACAGCAACTTTGTCAGCGTTTAAATATAAAAGGGCATAAACATGTTAAAAATGATAGAAGAAGAAATAATGATGGTATCATCTCCTGCAGAAAAGCACTGCCTTTATTTATGACCATAGTAAATTACAATAGGATAACAGTCCTAATTGCAGTCCTAATTCAAGGAATCCCTGAAAATGGTTCAATTTTAATGTTCATTGTTGAACAAAACTTTGTTTAAAAACAGCATTTAAAAACGAACAGACTCCAATAGTATTGTCATGTCTTGCACAAAGTAGTTGGATGACAAGAAGCATTACACACATTTTTATGAGATTAATCCATACCTATTTGTAGCTCACACAATATTTCTTATAGGAAATATAATTTTCTGTATTATGATGCTCAAATATATCCCCATTCAATGCTTGTAGGAAACATAGTGATAGGAAGGTTTCAAAATGATATGTCCCACTTCAATGAAAGCAACAGCATAATTCTTACATTTATAGGAGGGAATGAAATATGACACAAACAATTCAGGATCAAGCTCTAAGTCTGGATATATGTTTGAAATCACACTGGACTATTCTTCTAGCATGACACCAGAGGTGGGTTTCAGCAGATTCTGACCATTTCTGGAGAACCGGTAGCAGAAATTTTGAGTAGTTCGGAGAACTGGTAGTAAAAATTCTGACCGGTCCTGCCCCCATCTATTCTCTGCCTCCCAAGTCCCAGCTGATCGGGAGGAAATGGGGATTTTGCAGTAACCTTCCACTGCATTGGGGAGGGAATGGTAATTTTACAGTATCCTTCCCCGGCCATGCCTACCAAGCCACACCCACCAAGCCACACCCACAGAACCGGTAGTAAAAAATTTTGAAACCCACCACTGCATGACACATCTATTCCTCAGCAGTGAGAAATTCAAAGAGCAAGTTCATTTTGCTGAGAGGACACTGCAAATATCAGGTGCTTTTGGAGATAGGTCTGTTGCAAATGTTTGGACTATAATTCAGAATGTAAAATATTTTATAGTGGTCGGGCTGCAGCATTCAAACTGAAACTCAAGACTGGCATACTTTTGCTACATCCTGAACAGACACTATGCAGAATTTACTGTATAACTGAAGGGTGTTTTCAAAGAAGTTAATAGTGTAACTCCAGCTTCACACTGTGCATGAAAGGAGAAAGTGGCAAAAAGAAACTATTTACATGAGAGGGAAAATTATGGTGTAGATAGAATCATGCTATAATGCAAAGGAAAAGAATTTATAGCATATAATTATGTCAAAGACACATCTTTAGCATTTTGTAAAACTGGACTATAAATAATTACATTTTATAAAGAACTATATATAATTACTGTGGTATCTTACAATTTTTATTTATCCCTTCAGTAAATAAATAAAAACAACAGGTTCTTCTGAATGTGATATACTCATTTGCTATTATTTTAGACCAAAAACAGAATTATAAAACTATAAAAAAATGAATTTAATTACATCACAGGAAAAATTCTGACACTTTTCTGTGGATTTGTCTGTGACAGCTTGTTTTTAAGATGGTGTAATTAATAAGAATAAAACTGAATATTGTACCAAGCAACATTTCAACCTGTCTTCAAGAAAGAAAATCTAGTTCTTTTTTTTCTTCAAAATTATGAATGAAAATTTACATTTTCTAAAATTTCTACTAATATTAATAGGAATTCCTAAAATAAGAAAGAATATTTTAAGTAGTGCAAAATGTCATTTATAAGTATGGTGATTTTTTTGCTCAGGTAAATAATTCATTTGCCTCAGAATATTTGTTTCATTTACTGAATTTCAACTAAAGACTTTAGGGGATAATTTATAATAGGCTTTTAAACTAATGTATATAATCTGCATTATATCCCTGTGGACTTTGTCTTGACCCTTATTTATCTAGTTACACGATAGTTATGTTACAGAGAGGGGATGATCAGATATGAAAATTTTTATTCATTTTGGCTATATACATGAAAAATTAGGTTGCCAAATTTGGTATTATGATCTGGAACTGCTCTTCTGGCTGCAGAAATGTATATGAGGATTGCATATTATAAATTTTTAATAGTATTAAAATTGAATATTCTGCTATGGAGAATGGAGAACCACTATTCTCTTTTCAGCTTTCAAGATACTGCTTTTGTTTCACGCAACTAGTTTTATTCTTCAGTATATTTCCTATTCAGTTAATTTCACTTTAGGTGAATTGGACATTTTTATGATACAATATAACAAATATGGCCTGCCTACCACTGATTGTATATCCTATTCAAGATGAAAATTTTAGACTTTTGCAAAGCTATTTTCAGTTGAGATAATAAATAGCTAAAAACTGCAGAGAGGAAGAAAATTAGAAATGGATATGTAGTACAGACAGAGAGTAGTAGAGAATCAGTTTGGACTAATAGTTTAGTCACTAGGCTAAAGACTATGAGTTCAAGTCCCACCTTAGCCACGAAACCCAACTGGATTGATTATTTATTTATTTATTTATTTATTTATTTATTTATTTATTTATTTATTTATTTAATTTCTATGCCGCCCAACTCTCTGAGGACCCTGGGCGGCTTACAACAAAGACAATATGAACAATATACAATAAGAGACGTTAAAAAAACCCATACACACCGCTCATGGCCGGATCTCACAAGATCACAGCAGCGAGATCAACGGCCCCAAGCCTGCCAGAAAAGCCAGGTTTTCACCATTTTCCGGAAGGCCAGTATGGTGGGAGCGGTCCAGGCCTCAGGAGGTAGCTGATTCCAGCAAGCTGGGGCAGCCACAGAGAAGGCCCTCCCCCGTGGACCCGCCAGCCGACATTGTTTAGCTGATGGGACCTGGAGGAGGCCAACTCTATGGGATCTTACCAGTCGCTGGGAGCTATGTGGTAGATTTTGGGCTGGTCACTCTCTCTCAGCCCAACCCACCTCACAGGGTTGTTAGTGTGGGAAAAATAAGAGGAAAAGGTGTGTTGGATAAGTTTACCTTGAGTTATCGTACTTTTTGGAGTATAAGATGCACTTTCTCCCCCCCAAAAAAGGGTGGAAATGTTGGTGCATCTTATGGCTAGAATACAGCCATTTTTGGCCTCACGAAACCCCGCCCCGCATGTCCCGTTTTTGCCAAAAACAGGCCTGGTTTTTTTTGCAAAAATGGGATGCACAGAGGTTTTGGGAGGCCTGCAGAGTGCTCCTGGGGGCTGGGTAGGGCAAAAATGTGACACATGGGGGGTTTTTTGGGAGGCCAAACACAGGCCCATTTTTGGCTTCCCAACCCTCCCATATATCACGTTTTTGCCCTACCCAGCCCCCAGGAGCACTCTGCAGGCCTCCCAAAACCTCTGCACGCCCCTTTTTGTGAAAAATGCCCCCCTTTTTGGCCTCCCAAACCCCCCATGCATCATGTTTTGCCCTCCCCAGCCCCCAGGAGCACTCTGCAGGCCTTCCAAACCCTCTGTGTATTCCATTTTTGCAAAAAAAGGGCCCATTTTTTTTTCCAAAAATGGGATACGCAGAGGGTTTGGGAGGCCTGCAGAGTGCTCCTGGGGACTGGGGAGGGAAAACCTTTTTTTTCTTGCTTTCCTCTTCGAAATCTTGATGAGCCTTATACTCCGGTGCATCTTATAGTCTGAAAAATATGGTATTTATAAAAATAATGAAGGTGGGATACAAATAAACAAATATGATGTGAGAGGGAGGGATAGTTTAGGATATGTTGCAAATCGAGGACATCTTCTCCTTTTAAATCTCTTGGGAACAATTCCCTGTCTTCCCTATTTCCATTCGTATGTTCTGAGATAAGCAATGCTTCTTTGTTCTTATTCTGCTTAAGATTTAAAAGATGGTCTAATAATTAGGTTTAGACCTGTTCTATCAAGTCTTTATTTATCTCATGCTCTTTTTCAATCCAAAGCTCAATGAAATTTGAGTAGGCCTATCCATGGATCCTAGCAAGACTTAAATAAGAAATTACGGAAAAAGTCTTCAATGACTGTGTCAACAGAGGACATTGGCAATTATTTCCTCTTTCAATCTCTCAGTGTTCTTTATTGTTGGTTACTTTTCAATGAATTCCTCATTATTTGTATTTAAAGAATCAAGAAATATTTGCTTCAGAATTTCAAGTGCACTTTACTACCGGTATTCAAGGTAAATCTTGAACAAATAGCTTGGCATAACTCACAATGCTTAAAATGTGGCATTTAAAAATCAGAGCTGCACATATGAATAGCAAAGCCCAAGAAATATGTTTCATTTAGCTAGAAGTTAAATTAAAAACCTGTAGCTTCTTTTTTAACTTCTACTATGTTAACTTATTATGATTCTTTTTCCAGTAAGATCAAGTAGAATAGTTTTGGGTGTCAGTTTAGATAATCAGGCATTTAAAAAATCTTGTTTCTTTCTTGGCAAGTAAATAAATATTTTAAATGTAATTGGTGCAATTATGTTTCATTAAACAACTTTATGTTGCACTTCATGTCATGTCAAATTTACTCTTAGTGCATTTCTTGAACATTTCAGTTTAATTGTACATAATATGCTCCCAAAGTAATTATTGGCTCTGCTCTGTGATAGAAGAGGCAGAACTATTGTTAAAAATTGAGCCTCAGCTAGCTATTCATGCACAGTAACAATGACAATTCTGTTGTGTGTGGTATTCTTCCACCTAAACATCCCATCAACTCTCTTGCAATAATAAAGCACAGTAATGTTACTTTAATAATTTAAAACTTCAATAATTTTAACAACTCAAGTTCAGCCCCGGTGATTACATATCCACATAGTTTTCTTGGCAGCAACAGAAAATTGATTTGTTATTGCCTCCTTCCAGAATGATTGTTTTATTTTTTTATTTTGTTTCTTTGACTTTTCTTGGTCTTTTCTTTGCCTTTTTGAGATCAGCTATGATCAGAAAAGTGCTGCTACCACCTACTATGGACGTAGAGAGCTCAATCATATTTAAATTGTTTAGCAGGTGAGTGGAGAATATGTCAGTTGAATGGAAACCACAGCGAAATGTTATTTTCTTATACATGTTCAAAAGTAATGTTGCGGAGTAGTACACAAGAAACAGATGTAACAGGTACAATGGAGAACTGGTGAAATGATTTCCATGGTGGTATTATAGCAACTGAAGGCAATTATTTATTTAAAAGGAATAGCAGCAGTAGAAAGAAAGGAGTTGCACTTTATGTTTAAAATATCATTTTTTTTGCTCAAAAATTGAGATGAATAAATTTGGCATCTTAGCTTAAGTAAGTAAAGGAACAAACATAGTAATATTGCTGTTGGAATCTACTAATGCCTTCCTGGTTAAGAAGAAGAGGCCCATCCTTCCAAAAAAAATTGTGGATCTTTCAAATTGGCATGAAGTTATAGTGATAGAAGACTTTAATTATCAAGATGTGTGTACAGCAATTCTTCCAAGCATAGTCCTTCCAGGGAATTCCTGACTTATCTTGCTGATAACTTTTTCCCTCAGAGATAGGAAGACACGAGAAAGTCAACTGTCTTGACTTGACATTAATCAACAAGGAAGACTTAGTTGAGGAAACAGTAGTAGCAGGAACATTGGGAAAAAGTGATAATATAATGCTGGAGTTCTTGATTTTCAGGGAAATTAAAACTGAATTCTGAGGAATTCTTATTGCAATCTTAGTTTTCAAACCAATGTGCAGGTTATTGAAGCCTCCTATTATTATTATGTCTCTCCTATATGAAAATATTGTAATATGGTCCAGGAAGGCATTATTCAGATAGTCAACGTCAAATATTGTTGTATTAATATCTTTTAACTTCCCTTCCTTTGTGATCTTATCTAAATATTTGTTACTGACCCTCAAAATTACTGGATCTCAATCTCCCATACATTACCTTTGCTTATAATGCAATTTCTCCTTTCCTTTTGTCTGAGTTGTTTCTGTTGAATGGATTGTACCAAAGACAGGTAACTATTTGAAGCAGGTCCTTGAGGAATCATACATGCATTTGTAAGAAGCTGGGCCTTATAAAATGGAACTCATCCGAATTATATGAAGTAATAGGATGTGAAAAAAAGAAGTAGAAATGGCATTTTTCCTCACTACTATAATATGACCTTATCATGATTTGCAGTTTTGCCTTCTTATCATATTGCATTACTATCAGTAATATCAGTTCAATACAGAAGTGTTGGTTGATCACTGGAATGGCACTGATATCTTATCTGCTCACTCAATATATATGATGGTATTGCCAAAGCATCACAAAGAGGTCAGAAACACCAGTGCTTCTAAAGTAGTCAATCTACAATAAAATATTTGTAATGAATGAACTTTCTTGTCCTTTTTTTCTAATATAACCAGTTTCAGATACATTTAAAAGGCACATGATTTAAGGAAATTACAATCCAGAAACATAAAAAGAATTAACCTTCTTCAGTACATGAATTAAGATGCAAGGATTCCAATGGTGAATAATCTAGAAAATAAAGTTACGTTCTGAATAAATTGCAAGGTCATTTATTTTAATATGTCTGGTAAACATATAGCCACTAAGGTATATTCACAAAACAATGTAGTATAATGTAACAGCATAGTAACTAATTTGTAGTCTAATAGTTTGAACTGAAATATTTATACTTATCAATGGCAGTGGTGTCTGGATTGGAGAGGTTATCAAAAAGGTCAAGATGGCAACTGCATGAACAAAATTCTGCCCCCTTACATGCAAATATATTGATAATGTACCAAAAAAGTGGGATTTTGATTGTTCAGTCATGACTGCCATCTTGACTTTTTTGATGCCCCTTTCCTAGACATTTGTGACCAGGGCCAATTTTATAAGGAGGCACAGGACATATAAGTGCTCCTGTCAGGATTCTACCAACACTGGAATCCACCAGATTAATGAAAATCAATAATGGTGGTGAGGAACCTGTGGCTTATCATATATCTGGTGGTCTGTGTGAATTGACTTAGAAAAGGACTGGCAATTTTCTGCATATGAGCTAAAGCAGGAGTGAAATGCTCCCAGTTCGCGATTGTGGCAGGTGGTTTGGAGAACCGGTAGCAAAAATCCCTGCCCTCCCCCCCATGCCTAGCTGTGCCACGCGATCATCAGAGACTTTTTTTTATTTTTAAAAGCATTTTTTTACAACCTCTTCAGCCAAAAAGGTTGTAGAAAAAATGCTTTTAAAAGTAAAAAAAAAAAAAAGTTGGCCACGCCCACTCAGTCACATTACCACCCCACCAAGCCACGCCCACAGAACCGGTAGTAACAAATTTTACATTTCACCACTGAGCCAGAGGCCCTGCTGCTGCCATTTTCTCCTCTTAACAGAATAGCAGAGTTTGAAGGGACTTAGAGGTCTTCTAGTCCAAACCCCTGCTCAGCCAGGAAATCCTATGCAGTTCTCCTATGCAGTACGCCTCTCTAGGAGTCTCTGGAGGCTGGGGACAGCAAAAAACATCACTTCCTGTCCACCAGAAGTTGGGAAACGGGCCATTTTGGGCCTCCGAGGGGGTGGGGAAGGCTGTTTTCACCCTCCCCAGATGCATAGAGAGGATCTGGAGCCAGGTGAGAAAGAAAAACAGGCTTTCCCCACTCCCCAGAAGCAGGAAACAGCTTATTTCCCTACTTCTGGTGGACCTGAAAATCAGTTGGCATGCCAGGCAACATGGCTCTGGGTGCCACCTGTGGCATATGTGCCATAGGTTCGCCATCACAGCCTTATACCATTTCAGACAAGTGGTTGTCCAATCTCTTCTTTAAAATTTCCAGTGTTGAAGCATCTACAACATCTGGAGGGAAGTTGTTCTATTGATTAATTTTTCTAATGATCAGGAAATTTCTCCTTAGTTCTAGGTTGGTTCTCTCCTTGATTACCGTAGTTTCCATCCATTGCTTCTTGTTTTGCTTTCAGGTGCTTTGGAGAATAGGTTGATTCCCTCTTCTTTGTGACAGCCCCTTAGATATTGGAACACTGCTATCATGTCACCCCTAGTCCTTCTTTTCATAAACTAGACATACCCAATTCCAGCAACCATTCTTTATATGTTTTAGCTTTCAGTCCCCTAATCATCTTTGTTGCTCTTCTCTGTACTCTTTCTAGAGTCTCAACATCTTTTTTAAAACATGGTGATCAAAACTGCATGCAGTACTCCAAGTGTGGTCTTACCAAGGCATTATTAGTGGTATTAATACTTCACATTATCTTGATTCTATTCCTCTGTTAATGCAACCTAGAATTATGTTGGCTTTTTGGCAGCTGCAGCACACTGCTGGCTCATATTTAAGTGGTTGTCCACTTGAAGTCCCTGTCACAATTACTACTATTAAGCCAGGTACCACCTATACTATGCCTGTGCATTTGGTTTTTCCTGCATAAATGTAGAACCTTACTGTTTTCACCATTGACCAAAGTGGATAAACCATAAATCTCAACAATCTAGCTAGCTTGTAGGAATTGTAGAAGATAATGGATTTTTGACTTTTTTATTTTGCCATATATTATCCTTATGTTAAAGATGTTATTCTTCAATAATGAAGGTGTGGAATGCATTATGATGGACTTTTTATTAGTCACCCATCCAGCAGTTACATCCACTTCATCTTAGATTCATAAAGCACCCTATTCAGATACCATACAAGAAGAAGGAGAAAACAGGAAAGAAGCCACCAAGTTCCACATCTGCCATTCAGTTTTTAAAACATATACATTTTTAATGAACAAAGGAGTGAATTATATCTAATTTTATAAATGTGATATATAATTGAAAGACTATATTTTAGATTAAAGCTAACCTGTTATCTTTAGCTGATTATGCTATTGGATCTTTCCTGCATCACTGAAGAGATTAAGTCTCTCAAATGGAACTCAGCTAAGATTGACCTTTACCCAGCCATAAGAATACACTGTTTGAAAATCTTCCACTTTATACCCAATATTTTTGTTAAGTGCCACTATCTCAATAAGTACTGTCAATCATAGTGTCTTGCACTGTTTTTAATTAGTTATATCTTGACCACTAAAGCTCATTAAGATATTTCTTAGCAGACTTCTGGTTGGCACCGCCGGCATCGCGGACGGTCTTTTTGGATCGCCAGCCCCGCGATTCCGTTGGAGCTGTTCTGACAGCGCTAATCAGCTGTCAGACGGCTTGAAAAGCTCTTCTTCGGGAGAAGAAGGAGAGGAGAGCCGGTGGGCGAGGGTAGAGCTCCCCGGAAGCCCCTGGAGTAATTCCAGGGGCTTGGAGGGTGAGAACTCCCCGTTCAGCCCACTGAAGCTCCGGATCCGTGGCGACTCCGTAAAATGGAGCCAGACGCCGGCAACCGATTCTGCTGTCAAAAAGAAGATTAATTGATTTCAAAAGCAGACAGAACGGAAGCAGGAGAACAAGCTTTTGCAAGTATGATGCTTAACTCCTGGGATACATTGTTTCTACTTGATTTTGCTGAGCTGGAGGTGGAAATGGCGTCTTCGTTGTGGGTGTAAAAGTGAAAGTTAGAAATGAAAGTGCTTGTTAACAGATTTGTGCTCAGAGACTGGATTTAAGCTGCTGGGATTTGAGAGCTGGGTGTAGAAAAGACTATCTTGCTTGATAAATTACAAATAAATCTGAGAAAGCTGTTCAAGAGACTTTATGGCTGTGAAAAGAAAAATTCTTTTAAAATAATATGGTTTCCAAGCAAGGAGTTCCTGAAAGTGGTGGAGGCTCTCTAATGGCGTCAGAAATGACACAGAGAACTGATTCACAGAGCCAGAAGGATTTTTTTAGAGACCTTACAGAATTTATAAAGGAAGCCATGAATAACCAAATTGTAATTATTAATAACCTAACAGCAATCATAGAACAAAAATTTATAGAACCGGTGGACGATATAAAAGCAATTGAGGATGTTTTTGAAGGAAAGCACAATGATAATGTAGGAGACATTTTGACCAAAACAGAGAAGCTGGAACTGGCTGGCTCTCAAGAATCTTCAAACTTTCTTCCTGCCCTTTTGGAATTAACTGACAGAACTTTACAAAAATATAATTTGGAGCAGAAAGAAGAAGAAACTGACCAGCCCTACGAGGTTTTTGAGGATAAAGAAGATTTGGCAGAGGCTTTCACACAATTAATTGAAATGCAACAACTGGACTTTTCTTTGCAAACTGATCGAGTTAATTCTTCGTTCTATGAACTGACTGATTATATAAGCAAGAAGAGTCGATATGGGGGCTCTAAATCAGAGGAAATGGTTCCAAGAAAGGGACAAGTTTTAAAAATACATCAACCTCCAGTTAAAATTCAAAACCTCCTCAAAATAAAAGTAGGAGGGAGGAAGAAAGACTGGAAAAAATACAGAAAGAAAGGAAGAATGGAAGATTAAGTTTCTCTGGTCTAACTATTGATGTATTAATGATTAATTATAATGATTAAGTAAATGAATTAAGAGTTCAATTAATGATTAATTAAGGTTTAATTATTGTTGTATTAAGATTTTTAAAAATATTTGAATCTTGAGAACAAAAGTAGGAGGAAGAGTAAAATGATTAAGTAAATGAACTAAGAATATCTTACAGATGTATTACGAGATTTTTAGGCTTTGAATGATCTATTAGTGTTTGTTAATGTTTTTAAAACTCTTAGGGCTAAAGGATTATATGTTATTTTGAGTTTAAAGGGAGGTTGATGAATAATCTGTAGAAGGGGAGTTAAGGGGTCTAGGGAGTTTTAAGTTTTGCATTAACTTAGCATATTTTAGCGTATGTTTGGTAAAATTTATACCCTGTTTTTCTTCTGGGAAGTCGGGGGAGGGGGGTGGGAAGGGGGGGTTGAAGGTAGGGTTTACAAATGTTTAAATAGATAAGTGAAAATGTTATTTGTTTGAATTTTAAAAAAGTAATAAAAACTTTTTGTTCAAAAAAGAAAGATATTTCTTAGCTATTGTTTCCTTGTTTACATTGTTTTATTGATTTTAAGTATACATATATACAAGCAATATATAAACCTGTATGAAAACATATTTGTTATTTATTGTCTGTGCTACATTTTTCCCAATTCCAGAATTTAAAATAAAGTATTATTCTCTTTTGCCTTGTCTGCAAATGATGCAAATTTCTGTATATAGCAAATCATTTCTGAAACGTAATTTGTCCAAGTAGTCAACAAAAAGTGAATTTGATTAGGAGATTTCATTATTTTTGTAACATTTAAAGTGGATCAGACTTATTACAGATTTTGGTGAACAGGATTATGTGGCCACAAATCCAATGCTTTAGTTGTGATAAACATTCTTGACTCTTAGAGGAAATATAAACTTTGATTTCTATTTATTCTTATAAAGGCTGCTTCTTATCTCACTACACTGTTCAGGCAGATAATGAAAGTGAATGTTTTATTACTAAATGGTAGTAGCTGACATGAAGATAGTTCTGAAAGGTCTTATTGAAAATGGAAAACTTGATAGAATTTTAAAGTGTAGTGGAGTGAATAGAAATAGTGATGATTCAAGTAAACAGAATATATGGTCCATATTAGCTATATGTTTATTGAGTAATTTGCTCCTTCTGTTACTCCCAATTGCACCCATGCAAAATCGGAAAATGAAAATTGGAGAGGAAAATAACAGGAATAAATAAAACATGCTGTTCATCAAAAATGCTATACACAGCAATTGTTTCAAACAGCAAACATATAAGAATGTATTACAGGGAAAGGGGATAAAAATTCTACATCTAGATCTGAGCTATGCTATTTTATCCCTGGTTTTGGAATCTTGTGCCTACCTTTCTATTCAAAATGTAGTACTGAACTCCAAATGGCAGTTATTATTATAACAACTGGAAAAAATACTGAAACAAATTAAGAAGAAATTAGACAATAAGCAACTATTTAAAAAAAAAAAACAGTAGTAAGTTTTCAAATATGTCTCAGGTTAATTTCTGGTCTGCTTCTCTCTGAACTAACTAAACATTTTGAAATTTCTACATTTATTTTGTCTTGTTTTTGACAAGGCTCACTTTGACTAAACTCTGGTGATGAGAAGCCTTTATTGATATCATTCATCTGCAGACCCTCACTCCCAGGTCAAACATGATTTCTGCTACCAAGCCAGAGAATGCAATGCTTTCATCAAAATGATAAAAGCAGCATCATGCTAGTGATGCAAGCTCTGTTCCTTTTGTGCACAAATATGATGTTACTATAAAAGAGTCAGAACTTGCTTTACATTGGTGTGCTGCTATTTTTGTTTATTTGCCCTTGATCCTCCTGTGGATACATCTTACCACAGCTGTTAGCAAGGGTCAGTTAGTATAAGAATACATGATTTTAACCAGTTAATCTAATGAATAAATTTAATCAAATATTTTAAAAGTTTTAAGGAGAAGGATATCAGTTCTGAGACAGGGTATCAGCTAGGTTTTTCTTTTTAAAAAAGAATAATGATAATCCAGAGGATATGTAAAGTTATAGAATAGGGAAAAAAGCAAACCATGTACTTTGCTAATGATAAACATAACAAGTAATAAGATATGTGAAGGTTCAATTAATTAATGACAAATAAATTCAGCAAGAAAGTAAAACCAATTTTAAGTTTGAAAACATTCCCAACATTTCCCCAATACTGTATATGAAGTAAATTTTTCAAAGTATTATGTAATAACACCCTCCTTTTTTTAAAAAAAATCAAGATTTATTTTTGTCACAATGTTGATGAAAGAGCAAAGCTGACGCATCCTCTACCTAAATGTTAACTCAGTTAATCAGTCTCAATGAATGTGCAGTTAAGATAGTGTAATCAAATACTGAAGTCCCTAATTGCTTGTTTTCTGCCACAGGCCATGGATGGCAGTCTTTGCTCTCTGACAGCTACTTGCAAGTTATTTCCAAAGCATGTAAAATACAGTTGTATTTAGGAGTTTAGCTACTGTTCATACTTAGCACATAAATTTAATATATTAATATATTTCACCTCCTTTTACTGATGTATGGTAAAAATATACTTACTATTCTGACATGTCATTCCCAACAGATTCAGAATAATTTTGCTGCTAGTTATTGTGTTACCTTCTTTCTAAAATATTCATAGCACCAAATCCCTACTCTAAGAACATTAGACTAAGATGTACAAGTAAAAGCAAAGAACCAAGACTGCAATTACTAAGTGGAATAGACAGATAAACTCTTCTCCAATTTCTCTGCTATAATGGAAGCAGCATATTTTTCCTAATTGTAAGGGCAAGATGAAAATCTTTGGCAATTAGTAAGTTACTGACACAGCATGCATCATGCACCATGTCACATCGTGATTTATTTAACTATGGTTTACTGAATAAACCAAATTGGATTGGTTCACAAAGTATTTTAAACTCTAAACAATGGCTTTAAAAAATAATGGCTGAATAATCCCTATATATATTATGTCGTCATGTGATATATAAATTTAGCCATGACATTTGTCCCTACATGACTATTGTTACTCTACAAAGTACCCAATGTTTTCATAGGAAGGGACTTCTCCATTTGGTTCCACGTATCTCATGTCATGCTGACAAGTACAAAAAGGGCCAACCCTATGGAAGCAACCCTGCTATTATCCCAACATATAAAAGCAATTTAATTTACTACCAAGAAATTTTTATAGGTGTGATTTATTATTAGAAGAGCATGGCTGTTGCTTCTTTTTGTCTGAATACCACACTACAGTAAAGATTTGAGTACCGCTGAAAATATGCATATGTATCTTATAGAACTAGCAAGTCAGTGTTCTAGATAGATAGAACACTAGAAACAGCAATAAGGCAGGATACTTGAAACTTCATGGTCCTTTTACTTAAAAATCAAACATCTTAAAGATCCAGCCAAAAAGAATGCTAACTTGTTTGCTGTTTTATAAGTTGGCACTAACACAATTTAGTATCTAAAGATGAGAGTTAAAACTCATAGTTTGGCATTTTACAATCAGTTTTTGACAGATAGTTTTTGATAATTAAATAGACTAAAGTTCTATTTAATTATACTTTCTTGCCCATAGCAATGTCTCTTCTTCCATTATCCTGCTCATATGCAGCAAAATTCAACCTGCAAGTGTAAGTTGGTTTGTTCTATAATTAAAAATTGCATGCTAAAATTGAGTTTATTAATAACTAAATAATTTCTGATTTATTCATAAAACAGAGAATGGTGATTGCTTGTTGTGTTGCTCTATGTTGCTGTTGTAAATCTAACTGAAGGTTGGTAAATGACATCTGATCCAAGTATGTGCATTATAATTGTTTTCTTGGCATTTTCCCAGCCACCTGCTGTTTAGAATCTAACATTTTCTACCACTTCAAATAGGGGTGATTATTATTTCTCCTGTTTCAGTTTCTTGACCTACACATCCCACTTCAGAGTTAATTGCTTTTAGCTCAACAATCTTGTCAGATGTTGATAGTGAGGTTTGCTCCTGCCTTTACATAATATCTCTGAACTGATAATCCTGTTAAATAGCAGTTCTGTGGTCTGTATTCCATTGCAGGTCTTTTTCTTTTCTTTTATTCTTTTCTTTCTCCGTCCACTGAGTCATTCTAATTTCTGGATGTTTACCAGGTCAACCTTCCCTAGCCCAGTGCCCTAACATGTTGAAGTTTAACCTGCAAAAGACATGGTGACTGAAGATCATGGTCTTCAATCTGAATGAAAGCAGATCTTTTGGTTTTGCTGACCAAAACTGATACTTCCTAGTTTTCTCCTATTCAGTAGTGAATATCTGTAGCCTGTCTTTCTCTGTGCATTCTTCACCTACAGTGTCTGTCATCATAGGAGTACACTAGGCACTCTGAAATATTTATACTGTATATGTAAGTAGGGTTCTTTAAATCCCCTAAAAAGTTACAAACATTGAAATATTTAAAATACCTTTCATGGTGAAAGAAAGCTATATGATAGACCTATCTTATAGAAACCTGAATTTCTAAAACCACCACCAAGAATACATTTTTAAAAACATGGACTTTAGGGAGGAGAAAAGTGATGTTTGTTTCATTTGTAGCATCTCCTTTCTACTCTGGTAAATATTCAAAAATTAGTGCAACTCTGTGAAAAATATCTTGAACTTTTTCAGCTTTGCCAATAGAATTTTTTTTTTTTTTACAAAAATTGTAGCATCATCATTAGATACATTTGCACTTCGCTTTCTTTCACTTAGCACTTTGTAATATCTTTCTAATTCTTCTAGGCTTATACAGCAGTACAAGGCACAAACAATCCTTCTTAACTCAAAGACGTCCTCAGAGCTACTATGATGCACACCCTTATTAAATTGATATAAATGCCACACTACTCTAACATTTGCTTAAGATGCATCAGCAAGTTTTAGCACCAGGATCTAGAAATGAAATGCTAGATTCATAACAACCTCCTAAGTGAGTCATCCTCTTGGTGGATATTTCTAAAAGGTCACTTAATAGAATTAATGGGTATTCGTTCTTAAAGAAATATTTCTTGAAAGCAGCAAAAGGATGGTGGGGGGGAGGGGGAGATAAGGCAGAGTCACAGAGTTTCTTGCTGCTGAACTCTGTGGAAGGCTCCTTCAAATAAATATTTCAAACCTTCATATGAATATTTTAAGCATGACAACTACATATAAACACACAGCCAAAGTGCTCAAATCCATTCAAGAAAGACTATTAAGTCATCAACCTGCTCCTGACAGGATCCACTGAATATGGCAACAGTGAGAAGTCAGGAGACAGTTGGAATCATTTCAAGACTGCTAATTTAACTTGTCTTAAAACCAACCAATGCTCAACGTGTCATCATCAATGTCATCTCATCGCAGTCTGAAAAGCCTTCGACCTAAAGCAAAAAGGTCCCCAAGTGCCACCCTTCTTGTCTACTGGTTGAAAATCTAATTGGCTCTGTTGACAGCCTTGGGAATTGGTAGGAAGGCTGCTCAGTTAATCTCCAAGGGCCAGCAAAGAGCTCAGTATCCATGGCTGAGTCTTGCTCCCTGGCTGTCGCCAAATGACTCTGATGGTAGTGCAAGCTCTTATGCTTCAGCTGTCGTCTGACTTCTGTTAAGTCAAATTCAATAAAGTTTGTCACTCAATAACCTGAAAGCTGCCCAACAAAACCTCTTTGATCAATAACAGCTTGCCTGCTTGCATTTGGGAAGGTGACCTATTAAAGATTAAAAATACACCTGCTGCTTGAAGTAGAGAACATCTTTCTTACCTTTAAATGAAAATTCATCCATTAAAAGCAGTTTAACTGTTACAAGTACATATAAATATTACATGCTGGAAAGGTGAAAGAAGATTATGGAGAAAGAAATATCCCACTTACAAGAAGACAGCAGGTTAAGTTTACATCAAATAAGTAGCATTTTGATGTATGCATTGTTTGAAAAAACTTCCAAAATGTAAACCTGATTTTAACTAAGTTTCTTCCCATTTCCCCCCAGATATGGCAAATACAAAAATCTAGTTGAATTTTAATGTAATTAAATGTTAATGTTTGCTGCTTGTCTTTATGTGTGAAAAGAGAAACACAAAGGAGACATACTGATATATCAGAAGGCCATAGTATCTGCAGCTAGCCACAATGGCAGAACAATTATGAAACTGCAGTTTGTCACAAAAGAAATCCCTATTTGCATTCCCATATCTGATTCAAGTATGAAAGTCACAGCATTTTGTTGTGATAGCATGATGTCCATTTTGTCACTTACCCCCTCTTACTGCCACAGATACCTGTGTAGAAAACAATTAAGTTAATTTATAAATATTTGAATAAACCTTAATATTTAGGTTTAAAAAGCCATTGTACAACTGATGCTGTGACCAAGGGTGAAGCAAATCTTAGAATAACTATACAGATTAACCCAATTATTAACATTATCTTCCTCCCTCCCTCCCTCCCCCTCAATGGCTTACAAAGTACAGTAAAAACATCCATAAACACTTTGTTATTATTATTTGATATACATGAAGTAGCATTTCACAAAAACATATGATGCAAGAAAGGTAAATTCTTTAATTTTTTCTAAATCACTGCTATGTTTTAGGGGAAAATAGGAGGAAGAAGGTATGTTGAACCTTATGTTTTTCTGTAAAACTAATAAAGGTGGGAAATAAATAAATAAATAAATAACAAACAAACAAACAAACAAACAAACAAACAAACAAACAAATGTTGGTTGCAAGAGCAAACTTTCATCATTTCCGGGATCTCCTAACATTTAATGATACTGTAGCTTTAAGCGCCCCCCCCACTGCTTCCCTGCAAAAACTAACAGCAGCTTGTTGTGATTTAGTTTATGAAAAAGTAAAGTGCAGCCCTCTGCTTCTCTAGGTTACTTTGGAATAGTAGCATCACATATGGATGGCCTTGAGAATGCCCCTTTTAGGATGGAAAAGAGAATATAAATGTTACTATAAATACATTAACAAATAAATATCAAGTACAGTAAATTTCGTATATTTGCAAGACCACTGGAATATCATTTGTAGTGTGTAATTCTCCAAATTCTAAATCCTTAAAATATGAGAAACACTGAAAAAGAATATAAATGGAAGCTTTATGCTCTTTTGGAACCTATCTCATATTGACATCTGTAAGATTTTTCAGTCATCTACAGACAGACTCAACCATATCTGCAACAAAATAGGATGACATTTATCGTTGCTAATGATACAGAATTCTCTGTGCACATAGGGTCACTAAAATGAGTACTAATCCCACAACTATCTAAGGTGCAACCAGCAGAGTCCAGGTCAACAGGCAAGCAGCCAATAATTTGGCCAGTACTGAATTTCATCTGCCTGCAGCCTCTATCTACTGATTATACAATCAATACACACCTCAGATGAGAAGAGCTAACAACTGACCCGGACAGATCAATGCCAGCAAATAAGCACTTCATGACAAAAAGTTTGATAATTACTATTTTGAAGCAGTGTAAATGTTGTTTCTATTGTAACAACATTCATGATGATACTGTTATGATTGCACTGTTATTTCAGGTTTAATGTTAGGCAATCAAGCTGCAGTGGTCTAGATATCAACAAACAGCATCAAAAGAAAACATCAAATTGTCCCTATTCTTTTGACATTGTCACTAAAACATGTTTCTATGTTACTGGCCCTAAATGAATGATAATAAGTGACAATTTGGTGGAAAAATACCATTTTCACAGTTTATAAAAGTCATGAAATATAGATTGATATATGTATGACTATTCCCAGACCACAAAGACAACAAATAGCCATTTGAGCCAGAGTTTGAAAATAAATCCGGTATTGCAGAGTTAAGGGATCTTCCCCAACTTCTCTTTCACACCTTCTCCAAAACTGTATTCTTAGATCTTTACTGAATATAGGCAATATAGTACAATTTAACCAAATAGCTACTTTTAGCACTATACATTTGCCTTTGGGAAACTTGAATGTTATTTTACTGTCTGTTTATTAATGTTATTAGTAACAATAATATACTTGCACTAGTTTATTAGATTTATATCTCATTTTGCATTCAAGACAGTGTCCAGCAATTCCCTCCTTCTCTTAGCTTCTATAACAATCACCATGTGAGATAAATTGGGCTTTAGCTTCAGTGACTGGACCAATTTGTCCAAGTACTTTCAGCACTAGGATATCAGAAGAAAGAAACTGGGAGTACTGTCACATTTAACGTGAACTTTGTCCCATAAGATAACTTTGTGGCAGGTTTACTTCATATTCATCTATGAAGCACCAGGTCACAGATTTCAAATGAGACTGCTGAAGAAGTAACTAGCAAAGGCTAGTGACAGGAAAGATAGCAAGGCAAGCAGATGGTTGACTTTTTTTTCTTTCAGGCTGAATATTGGCCAAAATCCATGTCTGTTCCCAGGGAATGAAGTCAATAAATCAGCCACACTGAGCCTCCACTAATACATAGCTGAGGTAACTTACTCCTCAGCATTGTATCTTCTGTTGGCTTATTTATTGTCAGCTCTTTCATATTTGCTTCTGATCTTTATCACATGCTTCTGCTTAAGATTAGGTGGCTGAACTTCAGAGTCTAAGATATCGTCAGTAGGTGCAGGCAAGGAGTCCTGGAGGATGACTGAATCTACCTTAAGCAGAGTGGATCATTGGCTCCACCACTGCTGGAATTGTTCAGGCCAAGATTATTGTCTCTGGACACCCCCCCCACCCCCAATGATTCCACTTCTTCCCCATCCTCCTTAATCAAAGAGATGCCAGCAGAACCATAACACTCTATAAAAGCCATAGAACTATTCCATTGGTATCTGACTCAACACAGGCAACAGGATGTATTTGGGTGCATAAACACAGATGAAGCCCAGCAACAAACTAATACATTTAGACAACTGGGAGCCACCAGAAGCATGGGAAACACACTTCACAGAACTATACAGAGATGAAACAATAAATCGTGGATACCCTTGCAATGCCATAAAGAATCTGATCTGCAGCACATTAGGTACTACTGTCATTAAATCATTAACACTATTATAAATAAATATGGCTATAAGTTTAAGGATTGGGGCTAGTAATTATATTAATTTAATAAATAAAAACCCCTTTCTTCAAAAAACATAGAAGGGATGACTGAAGCAAATTATAGACATACTAGCCTCCTTAGCAGAGTCAGGACGACTTTCATGATGGAATTGACATCTGACTCTGGTAATGGGGAAGAGCTTCAAGAAAGGTTACTCAGTCTTGGCAAAGAAGAAAGCATAAAGGGAAAAAAAACACCTTACCCCTAATTTGATTTTGTTAGATAAGTGATAGTAGATGAGAAACTCTGACAGGCTTTCAAGATTTCATTTTAATGTTCTAATAACAACAAACAGTATTCTTGAAATACTAGGTGTTCCTACTTTTGATCTGGTCTTCCTGGTAAGAATGCCAGCCCTGTGCCTGACAACTGCCCTGGAACCTAAGAAAGCTATCTACAAAGTGTAATAAAAAACCAAAACATGAAAACAATACATTTTTTTTATTCCCAACATAGAATGATTAGACCTCAGTCTTACCACCTATTTCCAATTCAACAACTGCATTTACAGACAAATCACAGGAATAACAACTGGTCTTCAATCTCAGGATATATAGCAGAAATAGTTATGAAACATCCAAAAAAGTGTTCTTCAAATGTCCTGTGATCAAATTTGCCATAGAAATAGGGAAGAAAAAACACTCCCTAGGCACCCTAATCATTGATGTTGGAAACACTTTTTGGCTCCACATGAGCCAAATCTTAAACTTCCAAGCTACAACCAAGATCAGCTGCATTAGACCTCTCAGAAAAGCAGAATGCAATGACATCCGGAGAATATTCAATAAGATTAACTCCCTCATCCCAGTCAAGAAGTGCACTAGGAAGTAAAACAAAGAGCAAAACATGGACAACCAAAATAATACTTCCATATGTAAGAACTATATCAAAACATGCCACAGATTACTTCATCCACCAGATATCACTGTGACCTACAAACCTATAAAAACTTTATGAAGTTTTGTTTCTTTTTTTAAAAGAATGCTCTGTAAACTAAAAGACTACCCAAAACAGTTTTCTGTGTAAATTAAAATACTACATATCCCACCAAGAAGAAACAACTTCATATACAGAATCAAATTTTGTTTGCAGCTAGCTCTATATAGGTCATAGAGGATACCAACTAAGTAAAGAATCATGTGCAACCTAAGGGCAAAAGGAACCAAGAGCAGAAGTACCTAACAACTACTTCTACATCTCCTCCCCAGACTAGTCTTTCCCAAACAGAACTACGATGCTGCGAAGAAGGAGGTTTTGGCCATCAAAGAATCTTTTCAATTGGCATAAACTACTTGAACTAAAACCCTGACCTCATGAATTTATACTTACACCTGACTCTTAATCATGGGTATAATTATTATTTTATTTTAAACATTGTTATCCCTTACTTCCTAAGTCATAAAATAACAAAAGGAGTTGGGAGATGCTTTATCACATAAACCAAAATATCCCATCCCTTACAGATTTCTACTCATACCCAATTTGTACCCAGAAATCTTTTGTCCTCTCTGATAATTGGCCCACCATGGGAAACTCTTAGGTCCAGATGACATTTGAGTGACAAGAAAGAGAAGCACAACACCTGAAGGGGAAGAGCTTCATATAGAGAAAACAGAGAAAGAAACTCCCTTCCCTGCCGCCTAGTGTCTGTAAGGGGGAGGAAGAACCTTCCCAACTTCATCTTAAGAAGAAATGGAAATTCTTCCCTGAGCCCCAAGAAGAGAAAGGTAGGGCAGAGGGATTTGCAGGAGTGAGTCAGGAAGGACTTTCTTTCTCTAATCAGTGAAGAAATGGAAATGGAACAAGCTCAAGTCTTGACTATCTAAGACAGTGTTTCCCAACCTTGGCAATTTTAAGATGCATGGACTTCAACTTTCAAAATTCACCAGCCAGCCAGTTGAAATCAAGATCTTCAAGCTGCCAAAGTTGAGAAACACTGATCTAAGAGATAGTGTTTCCCACAACAAACACATATAATTGTTAAGATATTCAGGAAATGCCATGTTTGAAAAATGACCTCAAGGCCAAGGAGCCAGTCTTTCTAGTGACAAAAGTGCATTCTCAAACTATAAAACATACTCTCTTGGAGCTCTGTTTGGCCTCTACCTTTTTGGCAGCCTTTTAATTGTTAATTTATTTTAGTATTGCTGTGTTAATTTTAATTTATGAATTTGCTTTTTCTCACTGGTTCTTAATTTTTTTTTTAGTCATCCTGAATATTGACCAGAGAATAAAATCAAGAAACAAATCAAATCATGTAAGTGCTGTTCTATTATAGCTAACAATAAGAATTGCAGCATTCTTTCCATATCTTTACATTTTTAGATGGATATATTCTGCTTTGTTTCATCATGTTAATGGATGGGATATGGCTTTGTAGGCAGTTTTTCATCTCACTATCTTAAAATTAGAACTTACATAGTGCTACTTCATTTTGCAATTTACATTGCTGATATTATTGCCTTCTTTACTAAAATATGATAAGGCAATTCTGAGAGTTCTGTTTGGAGGAGATAGTAATGAACTGTAGTAGTTTTCTTTTATATTTCAGCCTATATAGGATATGTCTTTCATCTAAATTTCTGATTCATAAAATACCAAGGGTTTTATATTATAAAACAGAAGAAAAATCTGCTCAGTTTTTAACTCCTCACCACTAACTATGCTCCTCTAAATTTAATTTTCATTACATTTTTTTCTATTCCCGCTTCTGTGTCAAGCTTGTACTAAGTGGAAAAAAATTCACACAGCCATTTAAAAAACAACAACAATCTAGCTAATCTCAAAAAAATCTGCATGGTTGGGCTTGATTAAACCCTGAATGTGAGACCAAAAGGAAATCCTAGGAAAGTTTTAAAAAAAGAAAAAGAAAAGAAAGATATTCCATTAGAAAATAACAGCAAACCATTTCCATATTGTTTTCATGAAAGCAATATGATCATTGCATGGAAATTATCAGGTACTCAGTTAAATTGAGTCACGTTTGTGAGATGAGCAGATACAAACACAGATACATACATATACACTTTTGAGAAATTATTTCAGAGATATTACCTTACCTAAACAAACCAAATTACCACAGATGGAGAAAAATCAGTGGAAGAGAGTGCAATGACCTGTCAGCTACCCCATTGACATTCCTTGTGGGAAGCTGGCAGGGAATATCAGAAATCTTCCTCCCTCCCTTCCTGTTTTCCCCTTCCCTTCCCCTCTAGCAGGCAGGTAATTGGCTGCTGCCAGGTGGGGGAGGGTGAGAGAGAGTACACAAGTGGCTGGCAGAGCACAAGTGCACAGACTGATAGAGAGTGCACAGGTGGGAGAGACTTACCTCTCCCCCCCCCAAGGTTCTCCAGTGACCTTGTCCCTGCAAGCATTCCAGGCAGGAAGTTGCAAATCCAGAGCCAACAGGCAGGTAACTGGCTGCTGCCAGGTGGGGGAGGGAGCAAGGGCAGAGAGTGTGCAGGTGGGTGAGACTTTGCTGGAAGGAAGAAGGTGAGACATTCCTCCATCAGGCTTCCAAATTGACTTGAGGGAAGCTGTTGGGACATATTGAAAATGAGAATCACATGACCACAGCTCATCACATCAGCAGTGCTGTGAATAGCAACAACACAGGAGTGCTGAAGCAGGGAAAAAAACCTCCCAAATTTCCCTTGAGAGTAATGGGTCCCAGTATTCTGTAAATTAGCCCATTTCAGACACTTTTGTTGACAAAGGTTTGGTCTACAATGCAACATTTTGCTGAACTGAAGGTTACAAAGTAACAAACAGACATGAGTTTTATTAGTGTTATAATACAATTCACACAAATACACACAGACACAAAAATTCAAACAAGCCTTAATGTTACCACAAGCTGCTGCTGTTGCTTCAATAAGAATCCACCTTGTGGTTGAGATGGGTGACAAATAAACTTAATCAATAAAGGAAAAAAAGCAATTCTTGTCTTTCCCATTCCATAAGGGAATTGGAGTATCCAACCTTTCATGTTTTGTTGTGTTCAATACTGGGTAAAACTGTCCTCTGCTTAGCAATATTATTCCCCAACTCATAGAGGTCTTTTAAGCATTTTTTTTAAAAAAACACGCAATTCTTCTACTGTGTTCTATGTAGAGACAAGTAATGGAAATAAATGTTTTAGAAGCTAGTTGTGCCATTTGGGGGAGATAAATACATATAAATACATATTGATTACACACGCACATGCTAAGCAGAAACTTATACAAATAATCAGGCAGACAATTGAGAAAAATAACAGATAAACAGCTATTGTAAAATCATCACAGAATCTATTAATGTATTGGTGCTGATATCCTCCCCAATTCCAAATACAATGACTTTCTAGTTCAGATACCTCTAGATATGGTTTTTTATTTTATTTTGTTTTATTAAAGCTTTGTATATACGATGTTTTGCTTTTCAATATCTGCTCATTACTGATAGTTGCTCTCCCAGCAGTGGGAATCAATTCTAATGAAACCCTCCACAGAGAAATCTGTTGCCTTGGGCCACAAAAATGTATTTTGCAAAGATATTCAGCCTCTCACGATGTAACACTTGTCACCAGTTCTTTCACAGATACAAGCTACAGCTGCAACCAGAAGTCAATAGCTACCTGTCTAAAGCTTTCCCTTCAAATCAGTGACTGGTCAAATCTATCATAGCCTGAGGAAAATCACCTGTCCATCCAGGAAGATAAAAGATACCAAACAGGTGCAAGAGCGGAGAAAGAGAGAAAAAGAATGAACACAAATGCAAGAGTTTTCCAGTGAATGATACATGGTTGAGTGCCAACTCACTGTTCCTTAAGATTTCCTTTTCAGCATTTTTCTGCTTCTCGCAGCCTCTTCTGCCTTGCGACAGATTCAGAGAATGTGATGTATATTAAAAACCTTTCTCTCTCAGATGGGTTCATTTTTATTCAGGGACAATTTTGCTGACTGACAGGTAAGCATTTGGTGCTGAAATTGGACCTGTACAAGAGCTTTGAATTTCATTTGCTCCATTACACCAGTGCATGAATTACTGGGCTTTTCACTTTGGCATCTTTCCATTATTTTCAAATAACTGACATGAACAAAATGACTCTTCTGACATTTGGTGCAACAAATTTGTTCCAAAAAGAATAAAACATTATGAAGCTGCTGTACACACTTGCATTCTACAATCTTCTGCCCTCAAAGTATAAGTGTCTAAATAGTAGCTGATATTGTCAGATATAAAACAAACAAAACTTAGCAGTGCAAAGATACCCTGGAAATTCATCTTTCTTCTAACATTGCAACCATGCAGGCATTTCAATTTATGAAGTTCTTCAGTCTTGATATTGTATATTTTGTTACATGTTTTTGCTTACTATAGTTTTCTTTAGAATGTTAGACACAGTAGGAGTTATGGTACAGTGCCAGCTACAATATCCCTGCCTATGCACAATTTAACTTAAGTGCTCAGAGACTGTGATATTTATTTGCATCTGGTGGGCAGGAGGAAAGAGAAAATATTCTTCAGAAGTTAGCACATTTAGAACAAAGTAGGATAGTTCTCTATCATCTTCCATCACACAACTAAATAATTTATCATGCACAATTTATGATTCTATTAATTTTGTTTATCCTAATATATCTAGGACTCCTAAGCAAACACTGCTTGACCTTATACTTGGAAGGATGCCCAATTTCTAAATGCAACCATCTTTGCAATCTTTGTACTTCAATCTTTATTTAATAACTATTGTCATTGCAGTGGCTTACCTCCCTTGAAAAAGACTTAGGACATCATAGCTTCAGAGCTACCTCTACTTGCTTGCTGTCTACTTCTATGAAAATCCAGTATCTCATCATTCAGTCATGGATATCAGGTCTGCTAGATCTTTACAATTCACACAACAATTGGTTACACCTTAATTCTAACATTCACAAGATAGGTAAGGAAAGAAAAGGATTATTATAAATTGAGATGCCAAATGAACAAGATACAGTTTCAAGCTTGTAATGTAATAGTGCCATAACTGATTTACGATGTACAATATGCACAAACCTACATTATAATAACACTACACACACTTTAGTAAGGGCTTGGACGGGTGCATTATGACAAAATAATATGAACTGCAATATTAAAGACATTTAAAATGGGCTAATTTAAACTTGCATGAGGGGGATATAGTTTTTCTTCTAAGAAAAGTAACATACTGTGGCTTTCTGTAAAAGCTTTTGAAGTAAAAGCTATTTATTAATCTTCAACTAGGTACTTGAGAAAGTTGTACAGATGTTTACCCTTTTAAATTGGGTTTTAAAATGTTTTTTAGATAAATTGGATGTCTTAAATTTTGTTTTTTGAGCCTAAATTATTTAATCTGTTTTTAATAGTTTTTTAACTTTTGTATGTCTTTGTATTTTATCTTGGCTGTTCCCCGCCCTGAGTCCTTCAGGAGTAGGGCGGTATACAAATATGATTAATAAATAAATAATAAATACTAAATTTATTGAATATTGTACACGTTTGAATAAAATAACTGGAACTATCTGCATCCTTCCTTACTGCATTTTCAAGTGTATAATTGCCATTCCTGGTCATCTCATATTTATAAAACTATTTCTAGAGTCGTCTAAAATGGATTGGTACACATTAACACAAATTACAATTCTGTGCATATTTATAGTTTTGCTAAGAGTATTGTCTGTACTTACTGCATTAAGAAATATTTCACATTAGTGGGAGTCAGATACTAATTTTTCACAAACATTTTATGTGAGTTATTTGAAAGCAGTCCAATCTGTATATCTTTTTGATATAAATCTTATTAGTTCAAAGGCAATGGAATTTCATCCCTGTTTCATCATAAATTAATCAAACAAAGAAGGCATCTACATTTTTTGTAGCAATTGTGATCATGATTATGGTGTATCTTTTCATTTCAACAGAAATGTTATTATTTAAACAGGATAATTCATCCTTCAGGATTTAATAAGATTTTTTTTAAAAAAAAGAATTATTAGGAATAATTATTTCCAAAAGTAGGATGATTAATCTCATATTAGGTCATTATAAAGTGGATATTTATTTGTAAATGAGTGTCTTCCAGTAAATACCTAAATTGTATTGGTGGGGGTGCACTTTGAGGTGGAAACTTGCCTCATGCTTCGTCATGCTGTGTTATGTAGCCTATTCACCCCATATACACACACTAATTCCTTGTTAGCTGTTAAGACAATCTCTTTAAACTCAGGTTTCCAGGCTAGCAAGGTGACTAGGCAGGCACAAGGGGAGGACCCACTTAAAAAAAAACACAGATTCTTTCATTGTCAAAAGAAAAATGGCCCTGGAAGACAGGAAGCACTGTGGATAGGATCTGCTCACACCAACTAAAATGGCTAGTAGGATTTGAGCTGATCCCAGCTCAATGGTCACCTGACCACATTGACTGAATGATGAATTATGTCAAATTATGTCCACAAATAAAGACCAGTACATAAATATGTTGGGGCAAGATGAAAAACACCACATTTACAATGTTCCTTTAGCTAAGGAAAGGTTGGGTTAGGAATCTGATGATGGCTATGATTTCAGAATTAAATAGTATTTTCTATAAATATTTCCATATATCAGTCCTGAATAACATGCATTTAGTTTTAATGGATGAATTCAACATTTTCTATATGATGAATACTTTTTTATATTTCCATCATATGACTCACTCAATTTTACAATCTTTTTTTGCAGTGGTTATTAACTGAATGCCATGGTCACAAAGTGAAGGCCACAGTTGTAAAGCAAACACTGCAGTTGTTAAGCAACCTCATCGTTTGTTATAAACTGGGTTTTGCCCATGAGAAGTAAATAATGGTTTCCATGTCAGAAATCATGACCGTGGAATGTTGCAAATGGCCGTAACTGCACAGTGGTTGCCAAGGGCCCAAAATCTAGTCACATGACTGTGGAGGGCAGCCATCATGACTTTGGAACCAGATTATAAGTAGCTTTTTGGAGGTCTTTCATACCTTCAAACAGTTGTTAAGCAGCCAGTTATAAGCAAGGATAGTATATCTAAAGCATCTTCTAGATCTACTATGTTAGCAACTCTGTGAAAGAAGAAAATGACATGATTTATTTAGGACAAACCCATGTTGACTCCATTAATTGTAGCATGCCTATCCACATATTCACATATTTCAAAAAATCTGTTCAAGTCTATTGCCCAATAAACACATCAAATCAATCCACTTGTTATTTCAGAATTCTCCTCCTTTGTGAAAGTAAGGATGACATTTGTTCTATCTCAGTCTTTTTGGATCTCATCAGTTCTCCATGAATTCTGAAAGATAGAAACGGTACTGCAATCAACTCTATTTGTTACTTCAATGTTCTAGGATGCAATCCATCTGGTCCTGAAGAAATGGATTTATTTAACTTATCGTATTTTTGGGAGTATAAGACACACTTCCCCCCCCAAAAAACGGGTGGAAATGTTGGTGCGTCTTATACACCAAATACATTTTTGGCCTCCCAAAACCCCACCCCATGCATTCCATTTTTGCCAAAAACATGCCCCCCCCTTTTTTTTTTTTGCAAAAACGGGGCATGCAGAGGGTTTGGGAGGCCTACAGAGTGCTCCGGGGGCTGGGGAGGGCAAAAACATGATGCCTGGGGGTTTGGGAGGCCAAAGATGGGCCCGTTTTTGCAAAAAGAAAAAGAAAAAGCACTACAGATCTCAGGTTGAATTTGCTCTCTAGAGCTCCAAAGCCCATGGTGAGATGGATATAGTCCTAACAGTCTCAAATATTTGCATATGGAGAACCTAAGGGATAACCATAGAGGATTAGATAAGACATTGCAGCAGTTCTGTCACATCCCTGACCCAGGCTTCCTAGAGGGAGTACACTCTACAAGCCTGCCATCGTGGCCAGCACATTCACTTCTATTCCTGTAGTATGACATCAGTAGGTATTGTAGCTCTTCTTCTTGCTCTCTTGAAGAAAAGCATCTCTGCTTCCAAATCTTCAGACTCTCATCTTCTGTTCAGCAAGGTCTCTTCCCCTCCCTTGATTATTTAAAGCTTTTTTCCCCCCCTAGGTAGGCCTGAAGGCTGCCTTTGAGTTTCACTGGCAGTGAGTACCTTCTGAATCTATTGTTCCTGACTATCACTATCAGGAGAAACACAATTTTATCTCAGACCACTTTAAAACTTTCAATCCAATGATCTTACAAAGTTTATCTTGTATGGCTTTTTATGAAGGAAAATACTTTAGGATAAAATTCATTATATTAATAAGTACCGATGATGCATTATCTAACCAAATAGAATGTAAACCACTGTGATACCAGCGAGTGAAATGGATTTCTACTCAAAGACATTTATATAACATGCTGCACACAGAAATACATTTATTAAGCTATCTCCAAGTGTATTAACTCACAAACCATAGATTACTGTAAAACACGAAAATAGACACTTCTATGTGTGGGCACAGGGGCAGCAACATACAAGCAATATATACTAATGATTCAAGTTAAAATGCACTTGAGGAATAGAAAGTGAGCACTATGACTGTCTGTCAACAATACTACAATTGATCATCATCAGCAAAAAGACCTATTTTTCCTTTCATGCCTGTCAGTGTTAGTCTAACAGGTATTTTAATGTACTGTCTTGTGGAAAATGCATATTGGAATCAAATCTGTTCCTTCCTGTGCTTTCCATACAAATGCAAGCTTGAGCAAGGACATCTTTCTTCTAGCACTAAATTCAAAATAAGCCATTATGGATTCTTTTAAATCACAATGTATCACTCCCCTACTCTTGAAGCTGCCATCAAGTATATATTCTTGTTCCTGATTGTCAGCTGCTGGGAAAAAGCATTTCATGTCATTCCAGTGACTTCCAATGCACTGTATTTCACTGACAACACTATCTTTAAAAACATTATACATTGTAATTTTGCTTAATTGATTATTTCTTCTATCCCAAAGTTTCCGATACTCTCAGAAGTATTATTTACAGAATACTTGCTAGTGTTGATTTACTCATCTGTGGAATAGTTCATGCTATACCAAAAAAAATAAATAATGAACCACTTTATACTTCATAAAAACCTGACAAATTCATTTGGCAAATTCATACCCATAGTTAAATCTATAATTATTAATTTAATAATTGATAATATAATTATTAAACTCAGTCAGTAACACTAGCTGCCCCCTTATCACTTTCTAACAGATTTGTTCAAAATAAAATTCCATAGAAATTGGTCAGAAAAGTTGACATGATCAATGTAAAGTTCACTGATTTTTAATGGATTGCATTAAGGCATGTTATTCCAATTATGTTGTTCTGGAATCTGCCCAAGAATCAAGGGTGACATATTTTTGTTACTTCTCAATGTTAACCCCCCCCCCCCATTTGCAAGCACCCTAGACACTCACAGATGTAGATGAGTACAGAGCTAACATTGAAGAAGAGGTGCAAGCATGGTTTGATAACCATCAACTTAACCCTGGGAAGGAAAAAGGGGTGAGAAAGATACTGAAAATTACTTTGTCTTGATTCTTTTTTGTATCAGAAGCAGCAAATGAAGCCCTGTCAAGCTTTCTAGATTCTATTATCTCCCATAAAAAAAGATGCTTCTGTTTCTTGAGTTGGGCTGGACTGATATTAGCCCTTCAAGGTTGACATCAGACCATTCCAAAAATAGATGAAGATAAATTCAATGAGTAATTGAATAATAAGTCTTTCTTTTTTCTCTCTCTCTCTTTCTGTCTCTCCCTCTCTCTAAGATGGCGGGGTAAAAATTGAATTTAAGGCAATCATATTAATCAGTTGTGGGATTCAATATTTTTAACAACCGGTTCTGTGGGCGTGGCTTAGTTGGGGTGTGTGGCTTGGTGATCATGTGACTGGGTGGGCGTGGCTAGCTGGTCATGTGACCGGGTGGGCATGGCTATGTGCATAGGGACTACTCAGAGGGCTGAAAAAAGTCATTTCTGATTGGTCCTCACACTTACGACCATCCTCACATTTATGCCCATTGCGGCATTCTTAACAACCGTGTCAGTCATTTCACCACTACTTCTCTTCACCATGGTGACAAGATAAGGCGTAAAACGTAAAATGTGAGGACAGTAGTAAGTTCAAGGACTGGTCAAAAGTGCGAGGACCGGTCAAAAATAACTTTTTCAGCCTTCTGACTAGTCCATATGCACATAGGGACTATTCAGAGGGCTGAAAAAAGTCATTTCTGACTGGTCCTCACATTTTTGACCAGTCCTTGCACTTATGACCTTCCTCACATTTATGCCCGTTGCGGCATTCTTAACAACTGTCAGTCATTTCACCACTACTTATCTTCACCACAGTGACAAGATAGGGCGCAAAACATAAAATGTGAATACAGTCGTAAGTGCGAGGACTGGTCAAAAGTGCGAAGACCGGTCAAAAATAACTTTTTCAGCCCTCTGAGTAATCCATATGCACAAAAGGATACAGCAATAGAGAGGGATGAAGGAAGGAGAAGAGAGATGGAAGAAAGAAGGAGAGACAGGGAAGGAAGAGAAGGGAGGAAAGGAAGGGAAATTAGAGTAAGAGTGAGGGTAAGAGAGGGAGGAAGAGAGGAGGAGGAGAAGAGGGGGGGAAGAGAAAGTAAGAAGGAAAGAAAAGAGAGAGGTGGTAGGTTTGAAGAGAAAGATTGCTGTACAGTAAAAAAGATGAAATGGAAGAAAGCCAACCCCAAACAAATATAAAGATATTAAGATAAAGAATGAATTGTTAAACTTTAAAGAATAAAAGAGAATAAATATGAATAAATAGCAGTAATTAGAAACACACATACAAACATACAATGTATTTTCTTTGAACAGAGTATTTGGCCAGTTCACAAATTTAAACAGTGTTTAGTCATTTCAATTAAATTTACAATTTCTATATTTCCTTTTTGCCATATTTACTCCTTATCTATTTTTTTTAAAAAAGCAATATTACCCTTCATCTTCATCTCTAATCTTAATCAAATTCAATTTTTCCCTTCTATTCTATATTATACCCCTTCTCATTGTCATCTATTTTTATATCCATCCTCACATTGGTTAATTATGTAATATTACAGTTGTTTAATATAAATTCAACATTTTAATATAAATCAATTAGTTATATAACTATCTTTTTTGTATATTAATCAATATGAACATGAATATTCCAATTATTTCCATGCAATCCAATTTCTTACAAATCAATTAATTATATTTACCAATAATAATAAACCAAATAATTTCCCCCATATATTCCTCCAAACCACAATTTAACCATTTCTGCTTTCAACACAATATACAATTAATAGTATCTCAATTATTACAATTCCCTATTTAAATAGAGCTTTTTTTCTTTTGTGTTTTAAAATCTTGAACTCTCCTCTTTTTCCCTAAAGAGGAACTACCTCTTTAGGGAAAACTACCTTTCCACTAAAGGTAGTTTGCACCTACCTTTTTTGTTGAGGAAAAAGAAAAGATATCTGCCTGCCTAATTTTCCAACGTTGCAGCAACAGTAAAGCAGGCTTTTACTTTCAGTTTCGTTTTTCAGCATAGATAGGGGGAAAAAAATCTGCACTCTTTGCAAGCAAGCAGCAGAGCCCTGAGCAAAACAGCTGAGAGCAAATCAGCTGAGAGTTGGGAGGCCGATAGAATCAAGGGGCTAATTAGCCTATGCTGAAGCTCCGCGGGCCAATAAAATTACAAAAAAACACCGAACCGTTTGTTAAATTGCTGGCTTGCCCGCCCCTCACCCACCACTATTTATTGGCAATAAATAGTGGTGCGGAGGGGCGGGCAAGGGGCGGGGTGAGCCAGCAATTTAACAAAGGGTTCGGCTGAACCCCCTAGAACTGGCAGAATCCCACCACTGATATTAATCCAGAAAACCTTACCAAAAGAAGTGGGCTTTTCCATATTGTGACTGTGACTCAAGACAAAATTTGAACTGCAAAGAAATAATTTTGCTTTTATAGTCTCCTCATACCCTAAAACAAAACAATACTCTTAAACAAAAAACCAAATATTTTGACTGATTGATTGAGGCCCAACCCTTATGATGATGTTATGTCTCCACCAACCATATTCCCTTACAGCCTTGGGGCTACATTTTTTTTCAGTGAGGCCTCTGAGTACAAGAAAGTTGCAGACTTCTTTTTAAATTGGTGCTGCCACTGAGAAGTATCCATACATTTTGATTAGAATAAATGAAGGAGACACAGCTTTGACAAGAGACCATTTGTCTGTTCATGTAACAAATTATTCTACCCATTATCCATGCTGTTGTTTCCAAGTACAATTCAGAATGCCAGTTTTACTTTTAAACTCAACATAAGTTTAAGGAAAATATATCTGAATAACAGAACTTAGCTTTCTTATTCCCTCTTGCACAGCTATGGGAATTATACATGTTTTTGAAAAAAGTAAATTCAGACCTCCAGTTAAATTGTTCTGCTCCAATTATAAAATCTTAATTGCTGCAACCATAATGTGATCCAAGAAATTATATAGGCTGCTTTGAGTTTCTGAAAAAAAGGTAGCATATAAATCGAATTAAATAGGAAGAGAACATAGAACAAGAATATATAGGCAGAGGATTGTCATATTAGAGATAAGTTTACAACATGAATAAAAGCAATTGTTCCTTCCTCCTTTTCTATTTCTTTCACTCATTAAAAATGACTTCAATCAAGCTCTCCCCATTCCCCTTTTTAACATTGAGGTGCCACTTCCATAGCAAATGACTGAAACCCAAACACAGTAAGAAAGACAGCTTCATTTCATTATAACCCCTCAAAAAAGTTATTCTCAGAAAAACATAAATAAACCATTTTTCCCCCCACACGAGATAAGCTTGGATATGTGAATATGGAAGAACCTTCTTGGTGGTGGTAGAATTCTTGTCCCTGCCATTTTTTTTTTTTTTTACTCCAGTTCATGTGCCATTTCTACTGTAACAATTCTGAAAAGCAAACCACAAACCCCTACAAAGTGAAGAGTCTATAAAAAAGAGTTTAAAATAGTCATGCCATAACTAAGATACTTTGCCATATTGTGCCAGTGAAGAATGGGCTTCATTTATTCCCAAAGTCCCACAAAGGGTCAGTTTTATGGCTATAAAACATAACAAGGAGGGAATAATTGCAAGTTCCAGGTCATTTATCTGATTCTTTTCTCTTTAGCACCCCAATCAAATGAAAATTATTTAAAAAGACGTTGGCACAAAATGCTTTTTGAATTCATAGAAAGGATTGTTAATTCTGAAATGCTACACTTTCATCACTGGTGATTTAACCTTGTTTTCAGTTTTGATTATTATTTTTGATGATTTCATATAGGTTTATGGTCATATATCTAGTAAAAAGCTACCTTGAAAAATGTAACATAAACATTAGACTAAATATATCAATGTGCGTAAGAATCACTTCTTGATCTTTATGCAATAGTTTGCTATAACAAAAACATCCTTAAATCCTAATGCAGATCATCAGTTGCATTATGAAAGCAATGAACAACAACAACAAATATTTCCTGTCTTCCTATTTTACTTGGTATTCAATTTTCCTCATAAAGTAACATTGCGTGTAAGTTTCCCAAAATGAACTTGGAAGACAATATGCAATGAGTCAATTTTCAAGAGGAGTGGATTTCAGAAATCTGGAGTAGGCTGTAGAGCTTGTCACAGCCCCAAAGTTACCAGGAAAAGAATGAAGAGTAGATATTATGCTGCTATATTACATAACCTTCTGGGTAATCAGTCAGCTCATTGTTACAATTTCAACTGATGGTCAAGTCCAGCTCTAGAATGCACTGCCTACCATTTACTGAAGATGTCAGAGACTATGTAGCAAACATAGCAAAATTATGGCAGTGCAGAACTACAACATCTGTCTGAAGCAGTATTTCTCAACTATGGCAACTTTAGGATGGATGGACTTCAATTCTCAGAATTGCTAAACCAGCATGCTGGGGAACTCTGGGAGCCTACCCAAGTTATAGTTGTCAAGGTTGAGAAACACTGGACTGGTATTTTCTACATTCCAGAAAATTATTGTTTTTCCCCCTCAAGGGTCATTGGCAAATAAAGATTTTGATTGGTAGTATTATTTCCTGCACAAGTTATATCAGGTATATTTGAACATCAGACTGAGCAATTATATATACTTTCTTCCACCTATTTCAATAGAAAAGAAATACAGTTATGAAAGATTAAAGTTAGAACTATAAATTGACTGATGTTTATTTCCCTAATTCATATTTCATGTATTTATCTGCCCAATAAAGATTTTTTTCTTTAAATAATGTAACATTTTTCATTTAAAATATATGGAAAAGTCAATTTTTGTGTCCCTGACCATGAAGCAACGATTAGCATGCCTTTTCAGTAATAAATTGGTGATCACAAACAGCAGAACACTTCCAATTTAACTGTATAAGATTACTTCTGAGTAGACATTATAAAATTTGATTTCAGAGATTTCATTTTTTAATAGATATTTTTAGAGTCAGTTTGGTCTAGTGGTGAAGGCACAAGGCTAGAAAGCAATAGACCATCAGTTCCTCCCACCTTAGCCATGAAAGCCAGCTGGGCAACTTTGGGCCACTCAAACTCTCTCAGCAAAACCTATCTTACAGCAAAATACTAACTAACTAACTAACTAACTAACTAACTAACTAACTAACTAACTAACTAAATTTTGAAAAGTAATACTAAGACCTTGCATCATGAGTAGAAAAACTGGAAATTACTAAAAAAAAAAAAAAAAGCTATGACATAAACCTGTTTTTAGAAGTACATTTTTCTCCCAATGAAGATAAGTCTTTTTCTCAGTTTCCTTCACTTTTTTTTCCTCTGCAAATTAAAGCTATAATAAAGCCCTCATTTACTGCAAAAAGAAGAGTGTCTATGTTGAATAGAAATATGTACCTAAGGAAATATGAATACTTTATCCACCCATGATAAATTATCAGGATCAGCAATAACTAGAGTAATCTTTTTTGTAAACTTTAATATATGTAGGACAAAAATGTCTGAGGGCTGAGCTATATCTACCCACAATTTCTTCAATATTTCTAGAACTTGGGAGAGTAAGTGGATTGTAATAACATTTCCAAACAAAAAGAGTAATGTCTTTTTGAAAAATAACTCTACTTTTTTTCAAAATAATACAATGGGGAGGAGGAGGAACAAATAATTTTCCTTGATAAAAGAAGACTTCCATTAAATAAATTCTGAAAAGGTTAAGTTGTAAGCATACTTGAAAAGTATGGTCATTCTGTAACAATCTCAATAGAAGGGCAGAATAATTACAGCAGCCTAGGGACAATTCTTCCTAAATTTTCTGATTACATTTTAAGTGTTCATTGTCATGGATATCATAACCTGATTAAATCATTTCATGTCTGACCCCTACTGCCTATGCTAAGTGAAAAGAGAGAACTATTAATAACTACCCATTTCTGACAGCTGCCCAGGGGCAATGCAGCCTTTTGGAGCATTAAAATGACTCCCTTACTCACTCACTGAATGCTGAATATTGATTCATATTATGAGAGTTGTCAAATACAGACTGCAGCTTTGAAAATCTGTAATGGCAGGTCATCAGCAATAGCATTAGCAAATGTCAGGTCTGGAATCGAAGGCATGCTGGATTCTTTAGGGATAAAATTTATTGATTTCATAAAACGTGAAAACAGATCAAGTTCTTGTGGTGATGGAAATGGTCATGGCAGAATGAGGCTAGCTTGATCAAAGTCTTGGAAGTGTTGACCAATGTAAATAAATATTAAAAGGTAAGAAGACAATTTATGAGGAAAGCTACTTTTCTCAGGATTTGTAAACTCTTGTTACTTGCTTAAATGTCACACATCAAAAACTGTTGTCTATGGCCATGTATCTGTCTTAAACATAAAATACTACAATATCTAATCCTTACAACTATTTTTTTTTTGCTACTCACCTAGCTAATGAAATGCCATATAATGTAAACAAACATTAGAAAACAAAGATGGATGATTTGTTATACGTAACTCATCTAATGCTGTTTCATATGCAGGACCTCTTTGGATATTGTTTTATCTGAGTCTGGAAGAGGTCCTGCATACAAAACAACACTAGATAAGTTGTAATATGTTATTGTTCTCTAGAGCAGCAGTCATCAACTTGTGATCCATGGACCACTGGTGGCCTACTAGAAAATTTTGGTGGTCTGCAGAAAAATTATTTGCATTTTTTATATTGCACCAAATCAGGGGTCCTCAAACTATGGCCCCTGGGACAGATATATGCAATGAATGCTTGTGTTACTGCAGAGAGTCCACCCCCTTCAGGGTCTTTTTGTGTGGGTCGGATGGGGCAGAAATTCTGACTCGGGGTCTGCTTCAGCCTCCTGGTGCAGGGCTTTAGGCGAAGGCTGGGGGGAAGCATCGCTGGTGGCAAAGAGCCGGAGGGCCTTGTTCCAGTGGGAATGCATCATGGCCTGGAACTGGCTGCCATCTCAGCCTGCTTAGCCTCCAGGTGCTGGCACCTGGCCTTGCACTCCCACAGGTCTTCCCTCTGGTTGGAAAGCCTATGCTCATAGTCCTCAGTGAGGTGCTTCTGCTGAGCTCCTTCTCAGTCAGATCCAATTTGAACTGAGCCAGCTGTTTTGCCAAATCTTTCTCATGGTGGCTGTTTAGCTCCAACAACTGCTTCCTGTTGGGGCCCTAAGGAGCCCAGGCGGGCAGGTGAGTAGTGGCTGGGAGGGGTGGGGTGAGTAGGGGCCAGCGAGGCGCCCCTTGATGTGAGTGACATCAAGTTGGCCACGCCCAACCAGTCGCATGCTCTTCGCACGGACAATTTTACAAAAACTTACCTTCCGCGTTACTGCTGGGGAGTAACATAGCTGAGGCGTGGCAATCTGCTCTGCCGCACAAATAACTGAGAAGATATAGATCAATAAAGTGCAGGGACGGATGGTCTGGCCCACCTGATCGTCGGAGTGAATCGGTTCACTCCCAGCTGATCGTTGGAGCTACCAGTTTGCCCAAACAGGTCCAAACCGGTAGAATCCCACCCCTAGGCAGAGCAATCAGTGGCTGTATTTTCTGCTGGCAGAGAAATCCACTAAATATTTTATCTAACTTCTACATGAAATGTATGAGGATAGCACCAGTTACAACCTGATATATCTTTATCTTTCCATACAGCTGGAAGAAAGTACATTAATATGGCCATGAGGAAGAGTTTTAGGACAATCTAACTAATTAACAAATTAATTAACAAATTAATTAATTAATTAATTAATTAATTAATTAATTAATTACAATTCATTGGCAGCCCAACTCAAGTGGATTTTGGGCAGCATAACAAAACTAGAAAAAAATCCATAAAAACAGCTAAAAACATTAAGTAAAACAGAAAGCACAGATTAAAATAATCTAATAGACAACAAAATCAACAAAACAAAATAGAAACCATTGAACAAATACAAACATCAACCACAGGCCTGAGACGAAAGCTAGGTTTTCAAAGTTTTCCAAAACCATAGGAGAGAGGGCAATATCCTGAGCCGTGGTGGCACAGTGGTTAGAATGCAGTACTGCAGACTACTTTGCTGATCACCGGCTGCCTGCAGTTTGGCAATTTGGGTCTCAGTGGCTCAAGGTTGACTCAGTCTTCCATCCATTCAAGGTTGGTAAAATGAGGACCCAGATTGTTGGGGGCAATATGCTGACTCTGTAAAACCTCTTAGAGAGTGCTGTAAAGCACTATGAAGTGGTATATAGGTCTAAGTGCTAAATCCTATTGCTATCCTTATTCTCTGGGGAGATACTCTTCTACAGGGAGGGGGCTGCAACACAAAAGCCATGCTTTCAAGGTCCCACAAGATGGCAATATTTAATGAAGGAATTTGGAGTGCACCTACTCTGCTAGAATGTTTTGGGCAGGCAGAAACAGCTGGAGACAAATGGACTCTCAGATATCTAAGCCCCATGCCATATAGGGCTTTATAGATAATAATCAGTATCTTGAATTCTATTAGAAACCAACTGGCAGCCAATGCAGCTTGCACAGCAGTAGTGACTAATGGGCACACAGAAAGGCAACACTGTATGTTGAATCAGTGATAGCTTCTAGATGGTCTTCAAGAGCAGCCAAATGTAGAGTGTATTGTAATAATCCCATTGTGTGGTGACCAGGATGGATCTGGGTGACTGTCTGAAGGGCATCATGATTGATGAAAGGGCACAACTGGTACACAAGATAAATGTGTGCAAAGGCTCTCCTGGCCACAGCTGTCACCCGCTGTTAAGGCAGTATATGTGACTCCAGAAGAAACCCCCAAATTGTATCCCAATCTTGACTGGAGAAATGCAGCCCCATCCAAGACTAAAATTGTTGACATCCCCAAGTCCAAACAGTCAATACCACTCAGGCTGTTAGGATTGAGTCGAGGTTTGTTCTGTCCCATTTCTAAAGATGTAAAGCTAGCTATCATCATACTGATAATACTGTATCCCAAACTGGTGGATGAACTTACCCAATGGTCTCATAAAGATGTTATGCAGGACACCAGATGATATAGTAGGGTCTGTTTTCTACATGATTGAAGCTTCTCATTATCACTTGTGTATAACACATCTCAAAATATACAAAAAGGATAGTATTTGGGTGCTTCATTGGTCAGTATGTGCACAGGCAGAATATACAATGAACGTTTAACCATTCTCAAAAATATTAAAGTTTTTTTGAAACAAAGATTTGGTTTGTTTTATATTCAGAAATATATTCAGAAAATGTGAACCTATTAGAATAAAATGTGAGAGAATTCATTCTGAATTTTAGTGGCATTATTAATAAAAACAAATGGAACATTCTTCCAGAAGAAATAAGCTTTCAATTGGAGGACACAAATATAGGTTCTTCAACTTCCAAGTACATTTATTACCTGGGAATTTCCAAATACTTTAAACCAGGAGTGTCAAACTCTCATTGTCACTGTGGTGTCATGTGATGTATCGGGATGCATCCAGCCCATAGGCCGGGAGTTTGACAGGCCTGGTTTAAACACAGTCTCAAAAACTACTGGCTAGATTCTACTCTTCTTTCTTCTTTCTTTTTTCTTTTTAATTATTATTATCTCATATCAATTAAGATATGAAGTCCCTTAGTTTACATAAGGAAAGTCACTAATAGTCTTCTTTGATTAGTATAATCTTGTCAGTTCAATAGGGCTAACAGTTTGGAATACCTAAAACCCCAACAAATCATAAAACCATTTAGTTAAAAACATTTGTGAATAATGTAATTGTCAGTTTGAGTCAATTCAGAAGATATGTACCTTTAAATTTGGAGTAAATAGGGAGTGGGATCATATTCACTATTGATATAGTATAAAACAGATATTACAGCCTGAAATTATCTTTGTTTATTAACAAGCCCATGCAATTAACTTGCTTTTAAATCACATGTATGATACTATTTTAATATCCTCTACCTTCCCTACCCTATCATTTGAAATCACATTAAGCTGACTCTTAGCAGGCCACCTGGTGAAATTCTATGACACTGACATGAGCTATGCTAGTACTCAGGAAATACTGACAGTCCTCAATGCTAAAATCCATTTCTCTACCTGATGACAGAAGTGAGGAAAATTAATTTTTGCTATTCATAAACACCTGTCAGGTTTAATGTAAATGTTTTGAAAAAGACTTCAGTACATATAATATATAATATATGCAGCTCTGTTCTGCAATATTATATTTTTACCCATTCAGTTTCTAGAGTACTAGTATTTATATGGCTGAAATGTTTCAAATTACTTACACATTGCAATTTTCTCCTATACATATAAATAACGACACAATCTACATGAAACCTTTCAGTTGCTTGAAAAATAGCTTGATACTTAAGATAATTTCTTTAATATAAATGTTGTGCTAAACTGTTAAAGGAAAAGTTGTTGCTGAATTATAATGTTTAATGTAATAGAGGCAAAAACCCAATATTTTAATCCATTCATTAAATTCAAGTGACTAATTGTAGCTAATTCCTTTAACTAAATATTAGTTAAATTTAACTTACCTCTAGTTCTTGCCTTGCCCCTTCCTCGCCACATTTTCATGTGCAATTTGTGCATACAAAACAACTGCATATTGTTACTACGAACAATTGAATAACTGATAGTTAAAGTGAAAAGGCAAAAAAATGATGGTTATTACTAAAGGGCTACATAAGTTGGCCTTCTTGAGTTCTTATTTATATTTTTCAAACTGTGATCTTTCCACTGCTACATTCCACAGTACAAATTTGTCCCAAAGGTTCAAGGGCAATCTGTCATGCTGGGATTCAGGAAAGAGGCAGAGTTAAAAAGTGATATCTTTTTTTTAAAAGACAGCATTCTAACTGTTGTATACAATACATATTTTCACTTTCATTTGTGTGTATGTGTGAGTGTGTGTTGGTATGTGAATTCCAAAGAATTGCTTTCCCTTGTCCAATTGATTTTTTTTACTTCCTTTTTTCTTTGAATGGTCAGTCCTCATATCGTACCATTCCACTTTCAAAGAAGAATAATTCTGAGACTATAGTAAATAATCTTCATAAATTGGTTAATAAAAGATATGTCATAAGATATGCATAGTAATGACAGCAAAATGTTATTACATAAAATAATAAATAATAAAATACACCCGAAACACCACTTTATCACCATCGGCATTGACAAAATCACCACCATTCAATTACAAAAGGCCTGGAACAGTTTACATGCTACAATGATACATTTAACACCATAAATCTCTATCCCAGGTCCTTGGGAAAAGTCCAAATCCAGTCTATACATCTGAATAACTGTGTGATGAACTATAATAATCTGGAAATATTGAATTCATCAAATCTGTGATTTATCAAATTACAAAAAACCAGCCTGCTTAGAACTTCCTATGTTCTTCAACAGCACCTAATTCTTAGGACCTTGATTAGGATTTGAATTATTACATTTCCCCAGTCTCAGACAGTGAATCTAACTATAGCTTACAAACATACATAATTCATTAAATTTATAAGCTACCTGACTCACAGTGACCCTGTGGTAAACAATGATGTTTAAAAAAATAACGAGCCCTGTAATTCAAGATCATTACAACAGTCCAAATTAATTTAACATATTAATCAAAAAGAGTCAAAAAGAGGGCTGTGAAAGTATTTACAGACCCCTCCATCCTGGACATAAACTGTTTCAACTCCTACCCTCAAAACGACGCTATAGAGCACTGCACACCAGAACAACTAGACACAAGAACAGTTTTTTCCTGAACGCCATCACTCTGCTAAACAACTAATTCCCTCAACACTGTCAAACTATTTACTAAGTCTGCACTACTATTAATCTTGTCATCGTTCCTATCACCCATCTCCTCCCACTTATGACTATGACTGTAACCTTGTTGCTGGTATCCTTACGATTTATATTGACTGTTTCCTAATATGATTTGATTGCTTATTTGTACCCTATGACTATCATTAAGTGTTGTACCTTATGATTCTTGACGAACGTATCTTTTCTTTTATGTACACTGAGAGGATATGCACCAAGACAAATTCCTTGTGTGTCCAATCACACTTGGCCAATAAAAATTCTATTCTATTCTATTCTATTCTATTCTATTCTATTCTATTCTATTCTATTCTATTCTATTCTTTCTATTCTATATGACAACTGTATTTTATTTATCTCATCATAAACTCTATTTACAAGTTGCAAAATATTATAGATCCAACTTTATTCTCTTCATGGTGACAAGTTCAAAGACATTTTTCCACTCACGTTAGTCACCAACATGCACATTTACTCGATACATTTCATCTGGATATGTCATACCCAGCTAAGCTCCATCCATCAAATAAATACAGTCTAATCAGACAGGTAAGGACACTTGTGTTCCAAGAAGTTTCATGTCTCATTTATTTTGGAATCTGAAGGATTATTTTGTATTATTTTATATTTTGCATTATTTTATAATGGTTCCATACCGACCATTGAAGTATAAATTATAGATAGAGATTGGCATGAGAACCTAAGAGAAGATATTATGGTGCAGATGAAAATAGCAAACAAGATAAAGGGGGAAAATGTATTTTTCTTATCATAAGAAAAAAAAGAAAATACTTCCAGCACAGTTCAGATTAAACAAAAGAAAGACTTTTTAATGAGGAAAAAACCCACAATCTGGGTTGGTCACCAGGACCAGAGATTTAGTCTTCCGAGCTTTTGCTAGAGCCCATCTTCAGGGAACTTCTTTTTAGCAGAATGTGCTATTACACTCTGTAATAGAATAACTTCTTAGTTTGTTTCTGAGTCTAAAAGTCAAAAGATCTAGTTGTGCCGAGTTATAAGCAAACCTATCTGGTTTTTACACTCAGAATTCATTGCCTACTCTAGCTGCCACTTAAATTTAATTTTTTTTCTTGGTGACAACTCTGCCCAAGTCAAGATTGAAAGGATATCATTTCTGTTTAAAACTATATAGGTTTAAATTTAAGGAGAATTTAAGGATAACTTTTTTGTTAATATAATTCTAATTGAATTATAAATCATCACTGTCAGTACAAATAATACTGGCCCGAGTCATCTGAGTTAGCCCTCTTGAACTTTATTAATGAATAAAAGCAACGATGTTGATTAAGGAGAATACTGTCTGTGACAGTAAGTCCCCAGAAAAGAATGTCAGAACAATAAAGTAGAACATTTGTTTGTACTCTTCTATGGGTAGTTCGATGACAGCAGTGGTGGAATTCAATTTTTTTTACTACTGGTTCTGTGGGTGTGGTTTGGTGGATGTGGTGTGGCTTGGTGGACATGGCAGGGGAAGGATACTGCAAAATCCCCATTCCCTCCTCACTCCTAGGGGAAGGATATTGCAAAATCTCCATTCCCATCCCACTCTGGGGCCAGCCAGAGGTGGTATATTCCGGTTCTCTGAACTACTCAAAATTTCCAGAACCTGTCAGAACCTGCTGAATAGCACCCCTGAATGATAGTCTCTGCACAACTCTAATACCTTTAATGTAAGAAATAAGTGAATATTTCCCTTACTGTTGTGAGATTATAAATTCTAACTTCATACTGCAAAGACAGGAAACTACAGTCTTTATCACTTCCTTTGTCTGGAAGATGAAAAATGTGCTCCTGTTCAATTATAGCTATGCTAATATCCTACATTTCTCCAATATTTGAAATAGGCAATTCTCACTTCTATCTTAAAGGAGGAAGGACTTAAAGCAGAAATCAATCTAGTGGCTCTATCAGTTCTGTATGCTTGAGAGCAGTCAAGATACAAAATATTAAGTTGTCAATTTTGAGAAGTGGAGGAAAATGGAGGGCAAAGGCAGGGAAGCAAGAGATTTTCTCAAATTCCTAGCAGCTTATAAACATGAAGACTGTAGAGCTATCTAGTATTTTATTTAAAAATCCCCATGTTCGCTACAGGAGGAGTTTGGTAGCACTTTTGGTAGCAACTAACAAATGTTATTAAAAGGCATAAGCTTTCATGAGCTGCAGCTCACTTCATAAGATGCACAGAGTGGCTACATTGATATAGGATTTAAAATTGAGTGAGGCAGGAGGAGTGAGGGGAAGACAGGTTGGTTATACAGATTCAGGTTGCATATGAGTCAGATTACAAGTACCTTATCAATTATCAATTGCAATGTGTTTAAAAGCCATTTCACTTGTTGAAACTTAAGATTGCCTGAAACCTTCTGATGTATGCGAGTTCAGCAATTTCTTGCTTGTGAAAATTGTGTTTCTCCAAGATGGTCTTTCTGAGGTCTGCAATAAAGGTCTCAAGAGACTGAAATGCTCTGATACTACTTTTTCCTTGTTTTGAGTCCTGAAGTCAATTCTGGCTCCATTAATTCTTTGCACAATAAATCTTGAAAATATAGTGAAGATCTTACAGTTAAAATTGATGACACCATCTTTTAAGTATGTACAAAATCACACTTTTTAATGGAATTGTTAAAAGTTCTGTCAAATGAGTAGTGATTCTGAAGTAATGATTATACCATGCTACCTGTCTATTTCCAAATTCTCAAAAGAAGCAACAGTTCTTTTAATCCCCATTTAGTTTTAATGTTTCCTTGATTCTACTTAGAATACTGTACATATTATTTATTATTTATTTATTATTTATTATATGTATTTATATGCCGCCATTCTCCCGAAGGACTCAGGGCGGCGAACACAAGTTAAGAAACAAGTACAATAAAATCCCATTTTAAACCAAATAACTAATTAATAGTAAATAATAAAACCCGGAATCAGAGTCACCCTATTTGTTTGAACAGCCAAGTCTTCAGGTCCCGACGGAAGGAACGGAGATCAGGAGCCGTCCGGAGCTCGGTAGGTAATTCATTCCAGAGGGTGGGAGCACCCACAGAGAACGTCCTACCTCTGGGCACAGCAAGACGACATTGGCTCACAGTCGGAACCCTGAGGAGAGCTGCCCTATGTGAGCGAACAGGATGGTGAGAGGCAGGCAGGAGAAGGTCCTGCAAATATCCCGGACCTAAATCATGTAGAGCCTTATAGGTGAGAACTAGCACCTTGAAGTGGACCCGGAGAACCACTGGTAACCAGTGCAGCTCACGCAGGAGGGGTGTTATATGGGAGTAACGAGGGGCTCCCGTAACAACCCGTGCGGCTGCATTCTGGATCAGCTGGAGTCTCCGGGTGCATCTCAGGGGCAGGCCCATGTAGAGCGAATTGCAGTAATCCAAGCGGGAAGTAACTAGGGCATGAGTGACTGTGCAAAAGTCATCTTGGTCCAGGAAAGGGCGCAACTGGTGCACCAGGCGAACCTGTGTGAAGGCCCCCCTGGTCACGGCCGTTAGATGGTCTTCTAGGGACAGCCGAGCATCCAGGAGGACACCCAAGTTGCGAGCCCTATCAATGGGGGCAAGTTTTTCCCCATCTATCAAAAGTGATGGGGCCTCTGAAACCCGAGATGCCGGCATCCACAGCCACTCAGTCTTGGAAGGATTGAGTTTGAGTCTGTTTCTGCCCATCCAGGCCCGTACCGCCTCCAGGCAACGGGACATCACGGAAAGGGCATCTCTGGGGTAGTCAGGGGTGGAGATGTATAACTGGGTATCATTAGCATATTGATGATATCTCACCCCAAAGCCACGAATGATCTCACCCAGTGGCTTCATATAGATATTAAAGAGTAGGGGGGAGAGAACCGACCCCTAAGGCACCCCACAATTTAGGGGCCTCGGGGTGGATCTCTGCCCTCCCACCCATACAAACTGAAAGCGACCAGAGAGGTAGGAGGAAAACCACTGTAAGACAGTGCCTCCCACCCCCAACCCTACAAGTCGTTGCAGTAGGATACCATGGTCGATGGTATCAAAAGCAGCTGAGAGGTCAAGTAGGACCAGGATGGAGGAACAACCACCATCCCAAGCCCGCCAGAGATCATTCACCAGAGCGACCAATGCCGTTTCTGTGCTGTGTCCATGTCGGAAGCCCGATTGATACGGGTCAAGGTATTCTGTTTCCTCCAGGAATTGTGGGAGCTGTTGCACCATTACAGTCTCAACAACCTTCGCGATGAAGCGAAGGTTGGAGACGGGACGATAGTTATTAAGTGAGTCTGGATGCAGGGAAGGCTTCTTGAGGAGAGGTCGAACCACCGCCTCCTTAAGAGAGGCGGGGAAGTTCCCCTCTCTCAACAAAGTGTTGACAATTGCCTGGATCCAGTCTCTAGTCACCTCCCTGGCAGCCGAAACCAACCAGGAGGGACAAGGGTCCAATAAGCAAGTGGAGGAATTAAATTTGCCCATAATCCTGTCCACTTCCTTGACAGAAACAGGGTCAAACTCAATCTAGATATTATTCTCAAGACCCACCCTAGTCTCCTGATTGGATTCTGCCCAGTCAGAGTCCAATCCGATCCGGATCTGAGCGATTTTATCATGCAGAAACTGTACAAAATCCTAAATATTATATAGTACAGCATATTATTATTACATGTGTACATTAGTATACTGCAGTGATTTACTTTAAGTGGAATGCCATTACAGAAAGAAACTTCTTTCAAGCACTGGAATTTCTGTATTCCAAGAAATCAATCCAGTATGTTCATATTGACTTTACATAGCTCAACATCTATTAGGCTTATGCAGCTTTGGAAACTGTAAATATAACTTGCAAAATATTAAAGCAGTTACGCTTCTTCCTGGGATTGTGTGCTAACTGCAGGGGAAAGCTGTGATCCTGGAAAAACATGTAGACACTTTGAGGAATATAGGTGTTACATTCATGTTCCCATACAGTCCAGAGCTCCATTTGGAGATCAGATCCAAAATACTGCACTGCCCTAGAGTATACATATGCATATTTGAATAACATTAATAAAAACATTTTACTTTTTAATCATTGTATCTTTTCAACTCTGAGCAATAGTCATTCTACTTTTTCAGGATTATTAGCTGTGACAAATTTTATCTGTTACTAAATGACACATTCTACTCTGTTCAAAATGACCACCTCTTGCTAATTATCTACGAAACACTGCCTGATATGCAAATAATTTATGGATCATTTAACTAATCTGATCTGTCTTGAAAGACTCCAAGTCGAGAGGAAAAAAAATAAATATTTTGAATGTACTGAAGTTTCTACAAGATATCTGGGGGGAAAAAAACAGCTTGCTTTTTTACATTCTTTATAGCTCTGTTACTCCATATAAAAACGAACAACTTACCTGTAGTTTTAAGTATTCCAATTTCATCTGTGCACTTATTCAGATTCCTTTTTAGGACTTGCTACTTTTTAGCAAACTATGCTAACTCTCCTGGGCAATCCCCTGAATGAGATATTCTTCCAAGTTGCTCTGCAACTATTCAGAGTGCAAGCAGTTGATTGATACATAGCTTTGGAAAAGCCTCTAGGAAGTATATGGGAGTCTCCCATGCTCCAAGATTCTTCTCTGAAATATATGTATCACTCTGAAAACAGAGTATTACGGTTCTAATGTGTAAGACTGTTGACAGGCAAGTCCACTTAAATTATTGCCCAGTAAAGCCTTTGGGATACTTCTTCCAGATTTTACCCTTGCCATATTTTGAACAGTTGGATGGATTGGATTTAACTCTTCAATCTGAGCATACAAGTGAACTTCCAAAAGAAACATAACACAACTGATTATTGTATCATACTTATAGTAATGGATACAGAAATACCATTACATGGCATTTACTGATATCACATCAGTTTTCAATTCAATAGAAAAAGCTTAAGAAAATGGACCTTAATGGGTTTTGATGAAACTGATCACTTGGCTAGAGCGAAAGATACTAAACAAATCTATTTAATGGGCCCATTTCTGTTTGATTTTTACATTAATGCTATAGTACCGTTTCTATTTTTAATAATTATAAAATCCAACTTATATGCTGACATAATGAACCATTTATTGTTTGTGGGGTTGAGTTAAGAATATTGGTGATCAGAATGGTAGAGCAACCAGACAGTAAAAAAAAAAAAAAAACTATAAAAAACTTGGGGGGGGGGGAAACAATGATTGTCCTTCAGTTATCAGCAAAGACATTTCTGAAAGTGGCCTTGAATTTCATATTGTGAATGAAAGTAAATTTGAACCAGGTTCATCTAATTTTTTTCCCTATGGCAGTCCCAAATAACAAGACTAATGCTGAAGTGACATTTTCTGAGCTGACAACAGGATTGGACGTTTCCAAAATATTGTAGAATAAGAACAGATGGATATTCCTTCTGTGTTTTCTAACTGGGTAGCAACTGCCCTTGAGTCAAGAAATTGTTAGAATGAGTATCAAAGGCATCAAGGAACTCCCACTTTAGTGTACTCATAGCTAAATTATGTCTTAAACTACACGCATCCACTCTTCAAGATTTTGTAATGTAACCCATTTTTCCTTGCAGTAAACTTGACTAATGAGAATTCTTGCTTGTGAGTTCCTGATAGGATTTGAAAGATGCCTATGAGAAAGAACTATAGAGAAACTCCAAATTTCCTCATCAGAAGGAAAATATTTTGCAATGGTGGTATTAAGAGAGAAGAAATATGGTGGCAATATTTGATGATGGTGAAGAAATATGGCAGTGATTAGAAATAAGATTGGATGATTGTAATTGCAACAAAACCAAGCATTCTAAAGATTCAGACTTGGAGAAATCTGCAAGATCTCTACCGTGTTTCCCTGAAAATAAGACCAACCCGAAAATAAGTCCTATCCTCATTCTTAAGTGTGATTTTAAAGGATATTTATCAACCATAGATGCTACTGAAATTCCAAGTAAGATTGGTTTTCAGTAGCAGCCATGTCTCCATATTTGCTCATTATAAAGCATCTAAGTGATCATGGTCAAAACTAGTCTAGCGCAGAGAAAGATTGGCAGGCATTACAGCCAGTGGTAAAGAACAAAGGTAAAGCAACTAGCAAAAGCTATGAATTCTAGAAAAAATAGAATGTACTACACATGGAACACGTATACATTTTGCTCATTTTGTCAATTATAGTACCCATAATTCAGCAATAATAGTAAAAACTGTATTATATATATATATTTTAGACTATTCAAGAAATAATGCGTTTGTCATTTTGCTTCTTAAATCTTTTTTTTTAAATTGGGACCAATTTGTATGTTTTAAATTTTCCAGTCAACACAATACAAAGAACAGCAATACATATATATGTCACTAAAAGTTAACATTCTTATAATCTTCCGTGGTTGTGCACTACACTTCTTGTTCATGACTGCTGACATCCATGAGTAAGCCCTAAGAGATTTATTCTGAGTGAGAGTTTTTGTATGCCTCTCTGAAATGGAATATGAAGTGACAGAAAAATAACTCAAAATTGATATAAAATGATTGGTATTTCCAAACGCACAATGTGCACTTTAATATAACACAGTTCTTTTTACTTGGCAGTGTTAAAACATATGTAGTTTGAGCTGTATATGAAATGTTTGAAAAGCTGTTATTTTGTGCTTAACATGAAAGCAAATGACTAAATAATTTAGGAATTTTTACTATTACTACCCAAATCTTATAGGCTAAAAATGTTTAATTTTCCTTTATAATTCAAAAGTATTTAATATTGTTGCAATCTATAGAAATACTCTTCATGGTTCAAGTTATACTACTTTGAACTTTCATATAAGAGTACATGAGAACTTTCATATAAGAGTACATGAGAACTATTTCAATTGTTTGCTTGTTCAGTTCACCAGTTAAACTCCCTAGGTTACATTCACTCTCATTTTGCCTCAGCAATAGTAATCCAGGTAGCTAATATTAGTCCTCCTTTATCTACTTAAGCCCTACTATCACCATTGAAAACTTTTTACTGAAAGATAGTACCATGAGCAAACTGATACCAGTATTAACTGCACTTGATGGGGTAGGGAACAACAAAAATAGGGTAGTTTAATTAGCACAAATGAAAATGTTCTTCAACAACACAGTTACCATTAAATATATTCTCCTACTTTTTTCATGAATTACCAAGTCTCATTCCTGCTCTGTTGCCATCATCATTCACACTTTAGTCATCCAATCAATGACCTGTAGTAGTTGCTTCTATGCATCGTTACAGGGATGGACTCAAGCTAGTGTAAACATTATTTTAAAGGCACCAGATTTCAAAATTCTTTGGGGATATGTTCAGCAACTTTGATGACTTCCTTGTTGATGGAATCTTGAATTTAGGCACAGCAGAATGATTTTACACAGAGATCTGATTGCCTGCCCACCGCCCTCCTATCAATGCTGACACAACAAACTAGATTTTGAGTGTCATTGAATATTCATTACATGATGAATGATCATGAAATGATCAATTTTAGATTGTTGAATGAGGGATTGGAAACTAGTGGGATTTATCCTCTTCCCTGAGCTTTAGATTTAAGGTAGAAGTTACAGAATGCAGGATTTTTCAGGTAACAACAGAGATTACAAAGGCCATCTATTTTCTAGAGAAATAGTAAAATGTTAGTTAAGAACTGTACCTAATTTGTTTCCTGTATTTGCTGGATAATGCTTTATTGGCTTTGTTAATTATTTGTCTGTACATCTTCAGTCATTAAATGTTCTGTGCAACAAGATCACTTTACATAACAGAAGGCTAACTAAACTACTGGAAGGAACACATACTTCCATCATCAGAATTTTCCTGCATATTTTTTCTACAGGAGTTTCTTTTAAAATACTGACTATAATTTTAAATGCTCTATATCTTTAACTCTCCAACATGAAATGTGTTGTATGCGTACCAATTTTAAGTAGGAATTTTTACTTTTATTTCTCTCTTTTAAAAATAAAGTTTATTTTGTCTGTAAATTGTGAGAGTGACCCAACTCACAAAAGATGGGTAGGTAAGATTGTAGAGGCCTGAAGATTACTCAGGTTTCCTCTTTTTTGAGCTGAAACGCATGGACACAATATTATTTTATTATTTTATTTTATTTTATTTTATTATTTTATTTTATTTTATTTTATTTAGAAATTTTATATGGCCACCCAACTCATTCACGGTGACTCAGGTGGCTTACAAAGCTAACACCCCAGTATAAAAATCAATAAACATCCATCATATCATGTAATATCCCAACATATGATTTTTTAAATTTATTTATTTGTTTGTTTGTTTGTTTACATGTTTATAAAATTTATTGGCCACCCATCTTACCATAATAGGATAACTCTGGGTGGCTTACAGTTACATCTAAGCTAAAACATAAAAAGTTAAAAACAAATATTAAAACCAAAAACACATGGGGAGAGGAAGGTAGAGTTCAGGGGGAGGTGTGAGGAACATTGTGCTGTTCCTCCACTGAGGTCCCAAACCAATTAGTAAAGTCTTTAGGCCCTTACAAAAAGATAGGAGGATTAGGGCCAACCTCACTCTGGGAAACAAAATGTTCCAGGAGCAACAGCAGAGAAGGTCCTCCTCCTGGATCCTGCCAGCTGGAATAATCGGGCAGCATGCCTCCTTTGCTGGCATGAGTGGTATGGGCCAATTCCAGTGGGTTGAGATGGTCCCTCAAGTAACCTGGACCATGATACTTGTTTATTGTTAGTTTACCTTAGTTGTCTAGATTCTTTCCAATAAATTATTTTCACAAAGTACAGATCTTATTTTTCTATCTGTTCACTTAAACATTTTTCACTTAAATTTACAATCAATAACACTTTTCGTATACTGTAGGTTGGCTGCAACAATACTTTTTAATATGAAAAGAAATGGTATTACTTTTATATAATGTATTGTAGATTTTTTCCAAATGGCAGTTAGCAGCAATCACTTTAATCTTTTTAATATGTAATGTATATAATGCTTAATGTATGGACATGCAAGAAATCACATCATTTTTAAACAGAGATCATAGATTTGACAAATCTTCAGAATCCAGAAATTGAACTACTTCGTAATTCCTTCTATTACCAATAATTTTCCAGAGTGTCATACCTGGTTTTCACTTCCTATCCCAAATATGCAAGACAGATAGGGTTTACATAGCTAGCTTGCCTTTCTAGAGATTCAAAAGTCAAAATACAAAACTTGACATTTCAATAGTGCCATTATAGGGCCATGTATCATAGAGGCATAGTTGCTATGGTTCTAGTTATAATAACTAGGTGATTTACCAATTCCATCAAGTCCCCTAGAAAATAATTCAATCTTACATGTGATAAAATATTCACTGAAACTGTTAAAAGCATGGTAAAAATGACATTGCTAATGGCTGGATCTGATGATCTGAGAATAAGACTTGAGGAAAGAATTGAACAAATTGTTAATTCTTATGCCTAATAGTAGAATCTAGAATATTTAGTAAGTATTAAGTTCACATCCATGTATCTAATGCAGACTCTAACTAAGACCAAGTGAGGCCTATCCATATTGACAAACTAGTTGGCCACCCAAGGTAAATAGAATGTGAAATATTGACATGGTAGTAGGCATATCTTGTGGTAGTATGCATATTTATTACACGGTTCTCCCAGAATGACAGTTACTGGCAATTATTTTAGGGCCACCACTGGTGTTGACCATACATTTGTTTTTTAAGTGGGGGGGAAAAACCATGTAAAGTAAATTAGTGAAGTATGTAGGAAAAATCAACTTTTGAGCTGTTTTAGGATCTGTGCCTCCAGTGAGCATACTAACCTTAGAAATGAATAGGATGTGGTCAGCAATGATAGCATAGATCATGATTCCAAGAGGCAATAGTCTTATCTCTTTCTTCAATTCAAGCATACTGTCCAGAGACACATACACTGCTTTCTTGATGGGGTATGAGAAAATTCAGGGGAAATTGCTAGGAATGTATATTATTGTCCTCACGTTCTAAAGAACCTGTGTGCTCAGGTTACTATCAATTTGTATAGGAGAAAATAAGTAATAAGCAGTTAAAACAAGAGAAGTCTTCAAACAATTTTCATTCTTCATACCCTCCCCTCAAAAAATGTTTCCCCTGTGTTTCTGCTCATAATATGTGTGGGTCTTTCAGGTTGTGGTCTCCTTTCTTTGATTTGATTCTCACTCATTAAGCATATTCAATGCCCATAGCAGCATAATACAATTCCTTGTAGTAATTGTTTTTATTTAGTTGTGTTTATGAAAGGATGGTAACAAATATATATTTGCTAGTTTCAAAGCTCTTGAATTCTTCTGAGTATACAGAATCAAGATCCAGAAGTAATGCCAGCTTCACACTGCCATTGTTGTTTTCCATCTTCACAATAATTTTAGTGGGACTGAGGAGAAAAACACAGCATCAAGAGGAAAGGGTAAAACAAATCTTCCCCACCAGCACCACCAACAACAACTACTTGTATTTTGATGGGCTCTAAAAGCTGTAGTGGCTTCACAACATATCTCCCATTTGGGATACTATACAATAGGTGTATAATTAAGCTTCAGACATAGACTCTAATTTTCTTGGTAAATAAAATATACTTCGTTTCTTACATACGTAAATTTCCATTTATATGGTTTAATGATTTTTTAAAATGTGATTTATAAAAATATTTTTGTCCATGTTTCTTTCTCATTTTTCCTATTTGTCTCTTCTCTAATACTTTTTTAAGCCAACTACTGCTCTGTAAGATAAAATTTTAGTTAGAAGATGACTGTTGGGATATTCTCCCTAAAGTGATATTCTAGGTAAGCAGAGACCTTATAGGAAATTGTGGTTTCCAATTAGGTAAATGAGTTTGTGTTTATTCCCCTCTGCTGTGTCTTTGATTGTTACAAAGTGGAATTGTCATAATTTCTCAGTTTGGAGGACCATTTTTGTCACAATTAAAAAAACAACCTTCAATTCATGATCTTCTGATCTCCAGTCTCTGGTTTTTCTACTTAAAAGCAGAAGCTGAAGCTTCCAATCTCCTTATGGCCTCAGAGAGGAGAAGGTAGGGGTCACAAATACAAGTGAGCAGTCCTGAAGTCTGCTCACGTGTCAGGAAACCATGGTTTCCAATTTTATTTAAACTGATTCATTCAGCTTTTCACTAAACTATCAAACTATCATAGATCATTCTCCTCACAATGACTTTATTAGAAGGGAATATTTGGACATGATGAGCTCAATAATACAGCCTCTCTATTTCCTTTATACTAAACTGAACACATTGCTCTTTAACCTCAGTTTGTAAATTATGTTATCCATTGTTCTGACCATCCAATGCTCACAATGGCCAATTTTTTCCAGTAATTATATTTAACTAGAATCATTTTTAAAATATTACTCTGTTTTACAAGTAAGTTCTCCAATTTATAAGTGGAGCCTTCCTATCAGAATAACGGAGACACAGTTCTGGAACAGAATCCTCCATATCCCAAGATTCATAATGGTTTCCACCCTCCAATTGATCTACAGATCTTTGAAAAACTGGCTTTGATCCCAAGCCAGAGATGCTTTGGGATCCCAATAATTGGCATTCATTAATTGATAGAACTCAAGGATGCCAACTGTGCCAACAATCCATAAAAACAACTAAAACAATATAATCAAGTCAGATAATTAATACATTCATCCTGAAACATGTAATTCCAAAGACAAAACTGAAGAAGTTAACAAAGCAGAAAGTCACTCAAAGGATAAAGGCATGGTCAGAATGTGGGATTACCTAAATCCCAAATGCAAGAGCATTGAAGGTGGTGACCCTTAGGGAGCTGTATGCAACAAAATTTCATTTTAATGTATGCCGATTAGTGTACATTCAAAGTGACAATAAAGTTATTTAAGTTCTTCTAAAAAGCCAGATCTTCAGCTGGCTTCACCTGGAGCCATCAGGCAGATAATGATGGCTGTTAAAGGAGAGGTATTCTAAAACTGGGATGGCACAACAGATGATAACTTCCATATAATGCTTGTGTTAATAATAGTGCCTAAAGATTACATTTCTCCAGCTAGGTGAATTATTCTTAAAAGAATAGAAAAGTATTCTAAGCCAAAGGAGAAGAAGAGAGAATTCAGTGAGAGCTACAATATCTGTGTAGTTCCAGAATGCCCTATATAGTATGGTCTAAACCAGATAATCTTTTCAAGAACAGTTCATACTTTTATTCAGTAAATCTGAGTCCAACTCCAAATAATATATTTGGGAACTTAATATTATTTATGCCCCTCAATGTTTCAAGGACTTAGCAAAGGTCTTCCTAGCATGGTTACTCCATTGACAGTTTGCCATAGAATTAGCATTTGTGCAGCATTTATTTATTTATTTTTGCAGTTATTACTGATGACTAATAAGCTGAATCTCTGTTTATTAACTGTAGGTCAAACATCATAATGACAGATAAAAATAACGGGGAATAAGAGATGCTGAAAATATCAGCATGTCTGATGTGATTGCTCTAAGATGAAATCATTTTTATAAAATTGTTACATTTCATTTTTTGAATTATTTGTTTAAAAAAACAAGACGTTAGCTAAAACAATTACAAGAGCAAGCTTACATAAAACTACAATCGTTTTGTAGTTTAGAATAGAATAGAATTGTGGATTATATTGAGGTGCAGAATTAGCAATATAAACATTAATTTTATATAATTTTGAATGAATAAGATTCATGCAATCAGCCTATTTTATAATTAGGTATAATAGAATTTGTCAAATAATATATTTCACAAAAGCATTTCTCTGTCAAATGCTGCACAGAACCAATAATGGACAAAAGAAAGCATTCTTTCTTTTTAACACGAAACACAATTAACAATGCATTATTGAATATTTTTACTCAGTAAATCTTTTGCTTTTTGTATTTCCAGAATTTTCATTCAGTATCTACATTCCCCTGATTATTAAGAGGACACTCATTATTCAGTGGCAATGCTACTATCTTGACATCAAAATCTAAAAAGAAAACAAAATGTTATGAAAACCAGTTGTATCCATGAGTCAAAGTAATATTGGTCTTTTGAGGAGGCTGATTTTTCCTTGGCAAATATAAATTATTGCCACAGTTCCCATGGCAGCCCCTGTCTAGAGAGTGTAAATTCATGGGAAGACAAGACAGGACCTTTTGGATGACAATAACTATGGCATTCTTTTCCTGAGAAGGTTACAATAACTGTTTCTTTGTTTGATTTCAGTACTGGCTATTAATGCCTTTTTATTCTGCACAGCTTTTGAAAGTATTCAAATATATTATTTATATTTCTTTTTCTTAAAAAAAGAAAAAAAAATGGCACCTGGCAGTTCATATTCAAACTTCTTCAATAAGAATTAACAGCCATCATTTAATTTTCTTACTGGTAATATAATGGCAGCATACCAACATTCGTTATTTGTTTTTTGGGCTGCTTTCACATGAACCATAGATGTCATAATGTACTCTGGTGGTCCCTCATCTTATTTACACATCAGGAGAATTACGTTCCATAAAACTAAGAATGGATAACAGAGTTTGCCATTACATTTTTTTCTTTAAAACAGTAATTATCATCTGGCTACAACAAAGGGAGCCTAAAAAGTGGTATGGAGATCTTATCTCCAAGAATATTTACACGAATGAATGTTTCAACCATAAGTTACAGTTAAAATTTGTAGATTATATATCTTAAAGGACCCTGGAGTATGGGTGATGAGAAGAACTGAAGGGGAAAGACACTTTAAGAGAGTTTAATTGAAATGCACAGGCAACACTTATTCCTATATGAAAAAATTCTATATCTGACTGTAACTGGATCTGATTATTGTCTGACTGAATTTGGGGTGGTCTAGATGAATCAGTTGTATCAGTATGTCTTCCATTTGCTCATTCATCACTTGCATAAAACTTGTTAAGGATGGTATCACATAAGCATTTTGTTAATAGAAATGCCTGCAAATAATGTATATCAAGAATTATTCAAGAATATGCATTGAGACAACACAGGTAAAAAGATATATGTATATTGCCATGGGCACCAATGTTTTCTCTGACTTTGCCCTTACTGACCACTAGCCACTCTATCTTTTCTCATTTTTTTCAACTAAAAACATAAAATAGGCAGCTCCAGAACACCAAACTGCAACATATTTATTTATATTTATGACAGGAATTGCCTTTGGATTTCATAAATATCCCATTCACGTGGCACAGAACATCTTGGGGACAATTTCAGCTTCTGAGAAATGAAAATGTTATGACTTATCCTACTACTCTGGCAGTCATTTGTGAATAAGCTAGTCTCCCATAGCAACCATTTTGTAAGTATAACCATGAACATTCTGTATAGGTACCTAACCAAAATTAAGTTTACCAGAACTGGGCCGCATGGATACAGAAAACTTTACCTCTTTGCAGTATCCTGCAGTGATCACTTTTTTTTTTCAGTATCAGATCCAGTACCCTAGCTAAAGATTCCTCTGTGTTTTTAAACTTCCAAGTGTCCTTTGAAACTTTACTATAAATACTGTATGCAGACCTAACTTACAGTGGTTAGAGTTTCAAAAGGGAACACTTTTCTGCTATACTACACCAGGCACACTTGTAATTTGTAGTGAGACTGTTATGGCTTATTTTGCCTTAATTTGGTACCTGTGGTTTTGCTCATATGCCTAGAAACTTGCAACTGTCATCATACATTATCTTCCACCCTTACCAGTTATTACTCTGAAATTTATTGTTCAATTTGATTCAGAATCTTGTTCAGGATGTAACAGCAATTGGGCTGATTTCTTATTTGCTCCTTGTAGGTAGTCCTTGGTTTACAGATGTAATGGAACCTGCTCTTCATAGTCATGTTGGACAATTGTAAATCGAGCCACCCACATGACTGACCTGGTTTTATAACCTTTATTAAGTAAATGCTGCAGTTGTTAAGCAAACCAATGTTTTACTATGAGCTGATTTTATACTGCTGAAAATCCGAAGTATATGCTACTTTTCGGCAAAGCCATCTTAAAACATTCCACATGACCTTGGGATGCTACAAGCAAGCAGTCTGGTTGCTGAGCACCCAACATGCAGTCACATGACTATGGTTGGTAGGCGAGGTGGTGGCCTTAGAACTTCAGAATTGGGTTGTAAGAACCTCCTGGAAGGGACATTGTAACTTTAAACAGTCACTAAGCAACCATTCATAACCTGAGGACTACCTGTAATACTTTTTGCATAGCACTTTATTGTATTAATTTCTTTCTAGCAATTTCTTGGGTAGATAGATGAACCACTATTTGCATACAATGGCTGTTTTTGCAAATCTTAGAAGTATGCTAATTAAACACACACACACATACACATATGTGGGTGTGGGTGTGTATACAATTTCTATTAGTTAAGCAAAGCAATTATTTTCCATAAATGTAATAAATGAAGTTTTGAGTCTCCTTTGCAGGAAAATGTGGTGTTTTTTAAGCAAGTTGATATGAAAGAAGAGAGCACTGATCAGCATTTCATATAAAACAGGAGCTCCAGATCCAAGCTAAGTTTTCAAAATGCAATCAGAGCGTGCTCTATAAATGACAACTGAAAGTCTTGACTAAAACTTGTTCAATATTTTGCCACACAAGTAGCTGTATTCAGAACTAACTATAGACTATTATATAAATTTAAACTAGCATGTCATAGGGTCTTTTCTCTTATATTACTTAGAGACAGGCACTTCATAATGTGACACCATAAAATTATTGTTCCTTTGAAACATGGTTGAGGACAAGATTGAAAGTATAAATAGAGCTTAAAAGAAAGATAAGCTACTTAAATCTTAAAAGGAAAACTAGAAAACCTAATGTTATTTCTCAGGTATCATATTTCAAAGAAGAACACTTTATGGAACAAAGATCCCATTACTTAACTCATGACAGTTTTATTCTCATACCCACAAATCATTTCATTGTTATGTTCTTAAATTGTAGGAACTGCTGCCACCTATAGGATTTGAACAATACTGGCTATCATTTTACTCAGCAGTTCCCTCTATTGGGGACACAAGTATGCTGAATGTGCAGGCACTTTTCTTAACAGCAGGTGTCCCCACATTTGCTGCCAATTTTCGTCAAACACATTAGTTTAAAAGCTTTTCCATGTCTTGTAAAACAAGTTTCAACTTCAACTTCAAAGATAAATAGAAAGGTTGGTCTAGGAAAAAAACATAACAGGCCTTGAACTCTGCAAATCCAGTTCAATAAATGCAATGTTGCAGAACAGTGAAGATTTCCCCATTTGCTAGAAGTGTTTCATCTCTTAACTTTGCTATTTGGAAAATTTTATGACTAGAAATTATTTTCTTTCAAGAAGACCTAATTGAAAGGAAAACACTTTCTATTAAGGAAGAAAGTAATATAGAGTACTGTAATAGTTTTGATTTCATTTAAACTCAATGAAATATTGCATACTTTCATTTTAAATACTTCCAAATGATGGCAGATGCTGACTGAAATTCTTAACACAAGCACTTGGAAGTAAAATTCCCGGCATCTTTGAATAAAAAAAGACAATAGCTACAGTATGTTTATGGCTAACCAGAAATCCATTATAGACTTTTTGCATGAAACAGAAAAAAATAAACTTATGATTTATGGTTTTGATTATTAGATAGATTATAAAAAGAAGACTGTTGTAACCAGAGAAAGAGGTTAATTTATAATTGTATTCTTTCTTTTCGATTTTTCCTCTTTTCTTTTCTTGCAATTTTAACTTGCTCTTTGATTTCTTTTCTTTCTCTTACATTAGTTTGTATTGGTTTTTAATCTTCCTATTTAAAAAGACTTTAATAAAAATCACACACACAGAGAGAGGGGGGGAGGGGGGAGAGAGGGAGGGAGAGAGGGGGGGTAACCTGTTTCCCCTAAAATAAGACATCCCCTGATAATAAGCCTAATCAGACTTTTGAGCGCATGTGCTAAAATAACACCCCCCAAATAAGCCCTCCCCAAAAAAAGCCCTCCCCGAAAATATTTAAACGTATGTGCAGCCGGTCCCCACCATTTCCTCTGGTTAGGGTTAGGGAGACAGAACTGGAAATTAGGTAAAGCGGCAAGAGGAGCCCCGTCTTGCTCCACACGCCCAAAATAATAAGACATCCCCGAAAATAAGGCCAAGCACTTATTTAGGGTTCAAAAATATATAAGACAGGGTTTTATTTTGGGGGAAACACGGTAGTCCTCGACTTGCAACCACAATTAAGCCCAAAATTTCTGTTGCTAAGACATTGTTAAATGAGTTTTGTCCCATTTTATGACCTTTATTGCCACAATTGTTGAGTGGATCACTGCAGTTAAGTTAGTAATACAGTTATAAAGTGAATCTGACTTCCCCATAGACTTTGCCTGTCAGAGGTTTGCAAAAGGGGATCACATGTCTCAGGAACACTGCAACCATCATAAATACATATACAGTAGTTGCCAAGTGTCTGAATTTTGATCACATGACCACAGGGATGCTGCAATGGTCATAAATATGAAAAACAGTCATAAGTCACTTTTTTCAGTGCTGTTGTAATATCAAACAGTCATTAAACAAATGGTTGTAAGTCAAGCATTACTTGTATGTGTATGTGTATGTGTATGTGTGTATGTAAATGTGTATGTGTGTATATATCAGTGGTGGGTTGCCCCTGGTTCACACTGGTTCTATAGAACCAGTAGTAAAACTGGCAGGAAGCCCCATCAACTGACCCTGATGTCATGAAAATGCTTCTGCGCATGAGCAGAAGCTTCTGTGTTTGCGCAGAAGAGCACACACGAGGCCCGTTGAGAACTGGTAGTAAAGGTAAGAAGAATCCACCCCTGGTATATATGTAATATACATAATTCTCTCTCTCTCTCTCTCTCTCTCTCTCTCTCTCTCTCTCTCTCTCTCTGTATAAGTAAATTTCCTATAACTTACTTGCAAGTAATTTAGATTTTATGAAATTAAAACAAAATGATTGGCTATGTTAATTTGTTTATTTCAAATAACCAAGAACAAAAACTGCAAATATACTTTATCTTTCTTTTCTGGGGTGACAGAAAAACACGGAGGGAAGTATGCAGTGGGGACTCTGTCTTAGGCCCAATACTCTTCGAAATTTTCATCAATGATTTTGATGAAGGGATAGAACTCATCAAAGTTGCAGACGACATCAGGCTGGAATAGCCAACAATCCAGAAGATAGGGTCAAAATACAGAAGGGATTTGACAGACTTGAACACTGGGCCCTATTTAACAAAATGAAATTAAATGGTGAGAAAAATACGGTTGCACATTTAGGCAAGTAAAACCAAATTCAAGTAGTCCTTGTGTTATGAACACAATTGACCCCAAAATTTCTGTTGTTAAGTTAGACATTTGTTAAGTGAATTTGGCCCTGTTTTATGACTTTTGTTGCCACTGTTGTTAAGTAAATCACTGCACTTGATAAGTTAGAAATCTGGTTGTTAAGTGAATCTGGCTTCCCATTGACTTTGCTTATCAGAAGGTTGCAAAAGTTAATTGCATGACCCCAGGACACTGCAATGGTCATAAATATGAGCCAGTTGCATCTGAATTTTGATCACATGATCATAGGAATGTCACAAAGGTTGTGACTATGAAAAACGATCATAAGTCACATTTTTCAGTGCCATTTAACTTTGAACGGTCACTAAACGAACTGTTGTAAATTGAGGACTCCCTATACAGGTAGGTACAGGGTATAGAATAGGAGGGACCTGGCTCAATAGTAGCAACTGCAAGAGGAATTTTGGAGTCTTGGTGGGCAATTACTTAAATACAGTGCTACAGTGTGCTGTAGCTGCAAAAAATCCAACACATCCAACAAATCCTAGACTGCATTAATAGAGGGATAGAATCAAGATCACATGAATTGTTAGTACCACTTTATAATGCCTTAGTAAGACTTGGAATATTGCATCCAATTTTGGTTGCCATGATATAAAAGAGACATTAAGTCTCTAGAACAGGGGTCCTCAAACTTTTTAAACAGAGGGCCAATTCATAGTCCCTCAGACTGTTGGGAGGCTGGACCAGCTGAGTAGGCTGGCTAGGTGGTCATGTGACTAGGTGGGCATGGCCAATTTAGCAGTCCAAACAATACACACAAATTAAACTGTAATTTGTTTTGCTCCTGGGGGTGGAAAGAAGGTTAGTCAAGGGATATGACTGCCTTGAGGTGTATACAAGGGACTTCTTTGTGTGTGTGTGTCAGTGGTGGGTTCCTCCCAGTTCGCCCAGTTCCACCGAGCTGGTAGCAGTGACGATATGATGTCACTGAACCGGTTCTGCCCCCCCCCGCTCCCCCTTGCGTTATTCTTACCTTTTATTTGGCCCCACCCCCAATCTATTGCTGCCTCCTGAGTCCCAGCTGATCGGCTAGAAGGAAAAAAACTGTTTAAACTCTTGCCACGGGGCTTCAAAGGGCCGCCCTACAGCTGATCAGTGGTAAAAGGCAGTTTGGTGGTAGACCGGCGCCTCCAAAAACAAATGAGTAGACCGGTGCCTGCAAAAATAAATGGGTAGACCAGTGCCTCCAAAAAACTAATGAGTAGACTGGTACAGCTCTGCAAGCAGTTAAAAGCCTGGTAGACCAGTACCTCTGCTAAATCCTAAAGAATTGTCACATGACCATCAAGCCACGCCCACAAAATAAGCCACGCCCACAAAATAAGCCACACCCACAGAACCGGTAATAAAAAAAATTAGAACCCATCCCTGGTGTGTGTGTGTGTGTGTGTGTCCCTCCCCCCTCTCTCTGGAGGCCGGGGAGGCAAAAAACAGCCCAATTTTCGGCCTCCAGAGGCCTCCACACATCCCATTTTTGACCTCCCCGGCCTCCAGAAGGCAGGTGGGGGCCGGTGGGTAGGCGGGATGATGTGGGCAGGGCAGTCTCGTGGTACCGCATGGGCCGTATTAATGGCTTCGGCAGGCTGTATCTGGCCCGTACACCATAGTTTGAGGACCCCAGCTCTAGAAAGAGTGCAGAGAAGAGCAACGAAAGTGAGACTGAAGGCTAAAAAATATGAAGAATGGTTGCAGGAATTTGGTTTGTCTAGTATAATGAAAAGAAAGACTAGGGGTGACGTGATTGCAGTGTTCCGATAACTCAGGGGTTGCCACAAAGAAGAGGGGGGTCAATCTATTCTCCAAAGCACCTGAAGACAGGACAAGAAGCAATGGATGGAAACTAATCAAGGACTAGAACTAAGGACAAATTTCCTGACAGTTAGAACAAGTAATCAGTGGAACAACTTGCCTCCAGAACTTGTGGGTGCTCCAACATCAGACGTTTTTAAGAAGAGATTGGATAAACATTTATCTGAAATGGTATAAGGTTTCCTCCAACTCTGTTATTCTGTATTCTGTTAGTATTTCTTAGTGAAGGAATTAAAGAAGCAAAAGAACTTACTTTGATAAACTCTTCAGTGGCATACTTCATGGCTCCTATTCCTACTGCATTTTATTATGATACTACTGATTGAATTTACCTGCATACTGCCTTTTTTCTACAAAAGACAGTCTCTTTATCGAGGTAAATATTGCAAAGAAAGGATGCTAAAACAAAGAAGAGATTTCCAGGGCATTAATATACTGGTAAGCCAAGGTAAAGTACTTTTCTAACCTTAAGGAATTCCATAATAGAAGCCCGTTTAGCTAAAGTCAAGTAGCACTCCTACTATCAAACTAAATAAAATTATGAACCAGAAGACTTGAATTCAATAGTCGCATACATCAGATTCCATGTTTCAATTCTCTAAAGTAATTACAGCAAAGCAGCATATTAAGAACAAAATATATAAACAAAGAGCAAATAAAATAAAGCAGTACTAAAATCTCTAGATAGACAAATCAGATAAACATCTTTACTGTTATTTTGATTTTTTTAAAAATCTTTTCATTTTTACAAACAAAAAGTGAAAGATCCAATACCCTATTAAAAAAAGCCTTCCCTCAATAAGAACATCTCTATTACAGAGAGGGAAATCTCTGTTTCCCTCTCCATCACAAAGGCTCAGAGCAATTTAATAGGGTTAGATCCAGAGGCAATCTTCATTAGAATGGTACCATTAGTGTCAGTGGGATATTTGTCATGATTTCAATGGATCAAATTTAATTATGATCACTCTCATTTCATTTTACCCATGAATACTTTGCAAATCTAAGCAAATACCAGTGACTATAAAAGAAATAATTTGGCAGTTTGACTTGGATCCCTCACATCCAAGCTGAAAACATCTCTGGCAGTCAGGACAAAGCTTCCTCCTTTATGGAGCAGTTACGGGTATACTGACATTGTCCAAGGTAAATATGAAGAACAAGGAGACAATGGATCAATTCCTGGAAGTTTAATAAATTGCAGTTCCCCAGCCCATAACCCCTGAGTATTTCTGTCTCCCCTCACCACAATATTTCAAAAAATGCTGCTGAAACCTTTATTGTTAAAAAAAAATATTGTACATGGTGGAACCGTCTTGGCGATATCTCCGCCATACAAAGTATAACACAAGTCTCTTATGTATTCAATATACATTACTACTCACTAATTATATACACATACTTAACCTCTTATACACGCTTACCCTTACATACTATATTACATATTATGCCTCTTGTTTCAATCTATGCATCCTTGTTCTTATCTGTTCCGACTTCTATTACTTAAGTCTAGCCATTGGTAAAAACTATTCCAAATCTCATAGTAGTCTGTCTCTCCTTTATTTTTCAGTTCTAGCATCAGTCTAGCACATTCTGCACAGTCAAGTATTTTCTTTATTATTTCCCGTTCTTTAGGTATGGTTTCACTCTTCCACTGTTGGGCATAAACTATTCTCACCGCTGTTATAATATGCAATATTAAATATGTTAACCCTTTACTCAGATCTTCTTTTATAATTCCTAATAGGAATAATTCTGAATTGAGTTCCAATCTCTGTCCTGTCATTTCTTCCAACCACATTAGCATATTTTGCCTTTAAAATATTATTTTGCTTTTCTACATGTCCACCACATGTGGTAGTGGGTGCCCAGTATTTGGTCACATTTCCATCATTTAGGTGATAACATTTTGTACATTTTGGCTAGCCTAGCTGGTGATAGCTGCCACCTATAAAACATTTTATATAAGTTCTCTTTGTACAATGTGGCCAGAGTTAATTTCCTGTTTTTGTCCCACATTTTTTCCCACTTTTTCAATTTGATATTGTACCCAAAGTTCTTTGCCCATACCACTATCATCTCTTTAACACACTCTTCCTCCATTTTGTATTCTAGCAAGAATTTATACATTGCTTTGATCATTTTCTCTTCTGTCCCCAATAGAAGTTTATCTAATTAATTTCTTTAATTAGATTTTCGTTAAATTTCTGTTGATGCCCCACATTTTCATATCTTTCATATAACTTGACTGAATTTGTAAGTATGACCACCATTCTAATTCCAATCCTTGTTATTTTAGTTGCAGCCTCAATTTTAATCCCCTCTGCTCATCTAATATGACGGTTCCACCATGTACAATTTTTTTTAACAATAAAGATTTTAATAAAACTTTTTTAAAAAGTGCTGCTGAGAAAATATTGATACAATTTATAACAGTTCATTTAGTGACCAAAGTTACAACAGCATTGAAAAAAGTGAATTATGACCATTTTTCACACTTATGACCATTATAGCATCCCCCATGGTCATGGGATTTACATTCAGATGCTTGACAACTGACTCACATTTAAGATGGTTGCAGTGTCCTGGGGTCATGTGATCACCTTTTGCAACCTTCTGACAAGCAAAGTCAATGCCGAGGTGGCGCAGTGGTTAGAGTGTAGTACTGCAGTTACTTCAGCTGACTGCTATTTCAGCAGATCAGCGGATCAAATCTCACCGGCTCAAGGTTGACTCAACCTTCCATCCTTCCGAGGTGGGTAAAATGGGGACCCAGATTGTTGGGGGCAATATGCTATTTAGTATACTGTCTTTGGTGTAAGCCACCCAGAGTCCTCGGAGAGTGGGCAACATAGAAATATGACTAATAAAATAAAATAAATAAAAATAAATGGGGAAACGAGATTCACTTAACAACCACGTTACTCATTTAACAACTGCAGTGATTCACTTAACAAATGTGGCAAGGAAAGTCATAAAATGGGGCGAACCCCACTTAACAAAAGTCTCACTTAACAACATCAATTTTGGGCTCAATTGTGGTAAAAAGTTGAGGACTACCTGTACATACTCCCACAATATACAGTATATTTAATAGCTGTTTCAAAACAAGCTTTTTGCTTGCAATAGTGCTTGCACCTAATATTATTTGAGTTTATTCAGAAACACAAATACGGCCAATATATGATGGCTGGAAACAAGTGTGAAACGAGTGACAGTCATATCAGTGGTCTTCCAAAAGCATTCTGTACTTGAAAATAAGCCTAATAGAACTCCATACAGAGATGGAGCAGATGCTATTCAACTTTGTGATCACAAATTGAGCACACCACTAGCAGATTTTCTGCCTCAGAGCAGATCATGCGTCTCTTTGCATACCCTCCCCAAAATAGCTCTATTTGTAGTAATAAAACAGAGAGAGGTCCACATTGAACTTTATAGGAAAAAACCATTGAGAACTCCCAGGAAATCCTAATGGGCCTTTTGTGTTATATCTGGAACTTGAGATGTTTTCAGGTATGTGCGGAAGAAGGAGAAGAACTGTTATCATATCCTCAGGAGCAATGTTTCTCAACCTTGGCCACTTTAAGCCCTGTGGACTTCAATTCTCAGAATTCTAGGAGTTGAAGTTCACAGAGCTTAAAGTGACCAAGGTTGAGAAACACTGTTCTAGAGTATTAAACACTGAATGTTCTGAGCACCTCTTTGGGATGTCTTAATTCAGCTCTAATTCTATTCAAAATATATGTCAATATACATTCAAGACCATTGGTAAAATGAAGACCCAGATTATTGGGGGCAATATGCTGACTCTGTAAACTGCTTAGAGAGGGCTGTAAAGCACTGTGAAGTGGTATATAAGTGCTATTGCTATTGCTGATTAATGACTTTTATGATCTTGGGTTGGTTTGCTAACTGCTATGCTTTCCAGAAAAGGTGGAGGCAGCTTCAGTTTCATATGTCCTAATTGTATGCACAGAAACCTTTTGCAATGTTCTGGTCACGGGGCCATTTTTACTAATAGTTTGTTAATTGGTCTACTGGGATTGAACATTTGAAACACAAAGCATCAATTACCCTACCTATTATATTGACTGCAATCATTTTGGGACCAAATTTAAAGTGTTGGCATTGATCTTTAAACTGTATGAGAAGAGTTAATTCGAAGGAACATTTTAACCAAAGGAATCTTTGGAGACCTTTGGAGACTCAAAACTGAATACATTAGAGCAATGTAATGTCTACATTAGAGCAATACAAATACAATACTTCCTAGTGAGTTGAGGCTGAAGAGGAAAGAAACTCTGCCCGGGCAGATGTGGTCCATAGCCAATCTCATGACCAGCTCCAAATGACTGAAAAGGAAATCTGCAAGGTAGCCAGTATGTAAAGGACCCTTAGCTTTTCTCTGTAGTCCAAGGCATTTGTACCTTGCTATCTCTACAGCAATATCTCTGGTATACTTCATGATTAGAGAAACATATTATCCTGGCCATAGTATCAAGTTGCTGAAGAATCGGATACTTGGGCAATCTCTGAGATGGTAAGTTTATATGAACATCCCACCATGTTTTAGTTGTACATGCCAGATTTGCTATCTCATACAGCACTAAATCATCAGGTGAGAAGGGGAGATATTGGAGAGTTCCCTTTTCCTGTAGTAATCTTCCCCTGGAACAATCAATTTGCCCCAGCCCAATACCCCAGAGATACTTGTGCCAGACTCCTCTCATCAAGAGACCCCACCTCACCAATAAAAGCCATTCCAACATGTGCATGCAGCTATTAGATATCCACACCACGAGTATTCTGTGCAACCACTGCCCCAAGATATCCTCCCATTTGTGCCAGGAAGCTGCTCATGGAAGCTGCCATGATGCCACCCATTTTATGGAAGATGGGTGGCATCAATCAATCAATCAATCGACTCATTTCCACCTGTCTCCTTCTTCAGATGGTGCCTCTGCCCTCCAGGACATCCTGTCTGAAGCTTCAGCCATCAACACCATCAGACTGGGCAGGCAGAAGATAGGACATCTCCCGCCATACTCCCCTGCCCTCCATCAGTGGCAACTTAACTGTGGAGTGAAGTCCTCTGCCTTCCCAGCCAGCTCCCAATAACTAAGTTTAAAGTATGGATCCACAGCTCAGTCTACATTCAAAAGAAAGAGAGCCAAAGAAATAAACAAACCAAAAACAACATTATGGAATGTTCTTCCCCTGAAGATTAAATTAACTTCATCCCCTGTGACATTCCAGAAATCACTCAAATTGCTAGTTATGTTATCAGGCTTGGGGGTCCCAGGAACAGGAGACATGCTTTGATGGCTCCGTTACCGAGATAGCCAATTTTTTAATCTTCTCTTTGTCTTGGTTTTGCATATTAGTTTTTATAATATTTACCTTTCAATGTGGATTTTATATTTTTTATGTTTGTTGTTTTTATATTTATTTTATTTGATTATTGTACACTATCCAGAATCAATTTCTGTGAGATGGGTACCTATACAAATTTGATTAGTCAATCAATCAATACCGCCCCCAATATCTTAGAAGGATATTGTAAGTATCTTGGAGGGATTGCTATTATTAATGCCTTTTAAATATCTTAAAACAGATTGATAAAATCTCAAGAAAATTCTTATGGGAAGGTCAGCCATATCGTTTACTTGATTTAAATCAAGCTGGCTGAGGAATTCTAGGAATTGAAATCCACACATTTTAAAATTGCCAAGATTGAGAAACACTGATCTACTGTAAGGTTTATTTGTTAAGAACTAAGTTTTTAAAAAATATGCATTTACATTTAAAATGTATTTCAATTTTAATTTATTTTTCTGTTTTAGTCCATTTTCTCTGTTTTTCTATTTTATTTTTTCATTTTCTTGTTCTTTTGTATATTTATTGTTGTAGTTTGTATATTTAAAGGAATTAACATTATTTTAAAAACACTTTTATATTTTAATTATTTAAGAATGCTTTGATGGATACTACCTGGATTTACAGATGTAGTTATTTTCAGTTGGTCAGTCTGGCTAATTTTCACCTCTCATTACCTCTATTTATCCCAGTTCAATTGATTTTCATTTTGAAAAAGCAAGCTCAGGCACAGGTGACTTATGACTTTAACACTGAAGATCAAACAAAGATTGATATTTATTTGTTTTATTTTTATTTTGTTGCAATCTGCTGGGACTCCCAGGAAATACAATGTCACAGAAATAATGACATCATTAAAACATACAAATCCAAACTGCAAAAACAAAACAAAATGATTAATTTTAGTTTTCCCTCTTGTTGAAATGTGCCCACCAGGTTTCCGCGCATTCCATCAGCCGAGGTTGCAGGGTAGGGGCGGGGGGTAGCGGTTATTATTAACGAAGGTCTGAGACTGAGGGAGGCCACTGTTCCTCAGACGGCCGGCTGTGAATCCCTCCTTGTGAAATGGGGCCACGGGGTTCAGATGGGTTTGCTGATCACATATCTGGCTCCCTGCCATGTGGCAGCAGCCCTGCCCGAGCTACTCAGTGTCATCGCCACGGTGGCGGTTGAGACCCCTAGGCTTATGGTCATGGGGGATTTCAACTTGCCGTCCGTTGGTGAGGCATCTGAGGAGGCTCGGGAATTCATGGCTTCCATGACAGCCATGGACCTGACCCAGTTAATTCATGGCCCTACCCACACGGGGGGAAACACGCTGGATCTGGTTTTTGTCTCTGGACAGTGGTTGAGTGATCTCGAGATAGGGGATATAGTCACCGAGCCCTGGTCATGGTCTGATCACTCTCTCCTTCGTCTCGACCTTTGAACTGCTACACCCTGCCGCAGGGAGGCGGAGCTGGTAAAATGGTTCCGCCCCAGGCGCCTGATGGAACCGGATAGGTTCCAGATGGAGCTTGGGCCATTCCCTGAGGATCTGGCACACGCCTCGACTGGAGACCTAGTGGCCGCCTGGGATAGGGCGGCCGCTGGAGCTCTGGATCGGGTCGTGCCTTTACGGCCTCTGACCCGGCGCCGATCTCATTTAGCTCCTTGGTTCACTGAGGAGCTGAGGGAGTTGAAGCGCCGGAAAAGACGCCTAGAGAGTAGTTGGAGGGCCAGTCTTTCTGAATCTGACCGAACACTGGTAAGAGCTCATATTAGGAATTACCTAGTGGCGATAAAAGCAGCGAAATGTAGCTATTTTTCTGCTCTTATTGCATCATCAGATAATCGCCCGGCCGCCCTGTTTAGGGTGACCCGCTCCCTGCTCCACCAGGAAGCGTGGGAGGACCCCTTGGAGGGTAGAGCCGAGGATTTTGTTCAATATCTGTATGACAAAATCGCTCAGATTCGGGAAGATCTGGACTCCGACTGGATAGTCTCAGGGGGAAGGACTGGGGCAGGTCTTGAGAATGTTATCTGGGATGAGTTTGATCCTGTGACCCCTGAGGACGTGGACAGGATTCTGGGTAGACTGAACGCGACCACTTGTTTATTGGACCCGTGTCCCTCCTGGTTAGTGCTGGCTTCTCGGGAGGTGACACGAGGCTGGTTCCAGGGGATTATAAATGCTTCGCTGGGTGAGGGTGTCTTTCCTGCCGCCTTGAAAGAGGCGGTGGTGAGGCCTCTCCTCAAGAAGCCTTCCCTGGACCCGGCAATGTTGATAAATTATCGTCCGGTCTCCAACCTTCGTTTTGTGGCGAAGGTTGTTGAGAGTGTGGTTGCGCAACAGCTCCCCCAGCACCTGGATGAAACGACGTATCTGGATCCGTTCCAGTCGGGCTTCAGGCCCGGGTACAGCACGGAAACGGCATTGGTCGCGTTGGTTGATGATCTCTGGAGGGCTCGGGACAGGGGGTGCTCCTCTGTCCTGGTCCTGTTAGATCTCTCAGTGGCTTTTGATACCATCGACCATGGTATCATGCTGCACCGGTTGGAAGAGTTAGGGGTGGGAGGCACTGTGTTGCGGTGGTTCTCCTCCTTTCTCTCTGACCGGTCGCAGTCTGTGTTGACAGGGGGACAGAGGTCGACCCCGAGGCCCCTCATATGTGGGGTGCCGCAAGGGTCGGTCCTCTCACCTCTCCTGTTCAACATTTATGTGAAGCCGCTGGGCGAGATCATCCGTGGTTTCGGGGTGGAGTACCATCAGTACGCTGATGACACCCAGCTGTACATCTCCACCCCGGATCACTCCAACGATGCCCTTGAAGTGATGTCCCGGTGCCTGGAGGCCGTACGGATCTGGATGGGGAGGAACAGGCTCAGGCTCAACCCATCCAAGACCGAGTGGCTGTGGTTTCCGACGTCCCGATATAGCCAGTTGACGCCATCACTGACTATCGGGTGCGAATCATTGGCCCCCACGGAGAGGGCTCGCAACTTGGGTGTCCTCCTGGATTCACGGCTGTCTTTAGAAGAGCACTTGACAGCTGTGACCGGGAGGATTTTCTATCAGGTCCGCCTGATTCGCCAGTTGCGTCCCTTTCTGGATCGGGACTCGTTACGCACGGTCACTCATGCCCTCGTCACCTCCCGCCTGGACTATTGTAATGCTCTCTACATGGGGCTCCCCTTGAGGAGCACCCGGAGGCTCCAACTGGCGCAGAGTGCGGCCGCGCGGGTGGTAATGGGAGCGACATGGCGCTCCCATGTAACACCTCTCCTGCGCGAGCTGCACTGGCTCCCGGTGGTCTTCCGGGTGCGCTTCAAGGTTTTGGTTACCACCTTTAAAGCGCTCCATGGCTTAGGGCCTGGTTATTTACGGGACCGCCTACTACCACCAATAGCCTCCCACCGGCCAGTACGCTCTCATAGAGAGGGACTCCTCCGGGTGCCGTCAGCCAAACAGTGTCGACTGGCGGCCCCTAGGGGGAGAGCCTTCTCTGTGGGGGCACCTACCATCTGGAATGAGCTCCCCCCGGAGATACGGAGGATCCCGGATCTGCGCTCCTTCCGCCGTGCTGTGAAGACCTTTTTATTCCATCAAGCGGGCTTGGCCTGATCTCTTCCCTTTTTAAATACGTAAATTTTAATCTGTTTTTAAATTATTGGGGTATTTTAATTTGTCTGGGCCAAATGATTTAATTTGATTTTATCGGGTTTTTAAATTTTGTGTATTTATGTATTTTATTGTTGGCTGTTCACCGCCCTGAGTCCTTCGGGAGTAGGGCGGTATACAAATCAAATAAACTAAACTAAACTAGTTCCTGCAACTTACTTGACAGGATTTTTGAAGTAGTTTGCAGTTGCTTACTACCTAGGGCTTCCTAGTGCTATGAGAGAAATACAAGCTGAGGTTCACCCATCTAACTTCATGACTACAGCTCAATTAGAACTTGTGCTCTTCCAGTTTCTATATCTCTAAGGCAAACATGAGATCTAACGTATGACTGCCTACCTGAGTTGATCCAAAGATAACCATGGTTGCCATAGAAGCCATTAATTCCTGATCCTTCCCAGAACCAAACCTCAGTACATGAAAATTGAAGTCACCAGAAAGCAAAGCTTTCCAGCACCAGAGCCAACATCAATTTCTCTAACATTTCCCTATCCCTTACTATACCCTTAATGTTGCCTTGTCCAATAGCACAAAGATGACTACTTAGACCCCAAATGTACATATTCTGTCCCAGAATATGGAATGGAATGGAATGGAATGGAATGGAATGGAATGGAATAGAATAGAATAGAATAGAATAGAATAGAATAGAATAGAATAGAATAGAATAGAATAGAATAGAATAACAGAGTTGGAAGGGACCTTGAAGGTCTTCTAGTCCAACCCCATGCTTAGGCAGAAAATCCTACACCACTTCAGACAAATGGTTATCCAACAACTTCTTAAAAACTTCCAGTGTTGGAGCATTCACAACACTGAACATTCTGAACAACATTCTGTCAGGAAATTTCTCCTTAGTTCTAAGTTGCTTCTCTCCTTGATTAGTTTCCACCCATTGCTTCTTGTCCTACCCTCAGGTGATTTGGAAAATAGCTTGACTCCCTCTTCTTTGTGGCAGCCCCTGAGATATTGGAACACTGCTATCATGTCTCCCCTAGTCCTTATTTTCATTAAACCAGACATACCCAGTTCCTGCAACCGTTCTTCATATGTTTTAGCCTCCAGTCCCATAATCATCTTTGTTGCTCTTCTCTGCACTCTTTCTAGAGCCTCAACATCTTTTTTACATTGTGGCGACCAAAACTGGATGCAGTATTCCAAGTGTGGCCTTACCAAGGTATTATAAAGTGGTATTAATACTTCATGTGATCTTGATTCTATCCCTCTGTTTATGCAGCCTAGAACTATGTTGGCTTTTTGGCAGCTGTTGCACACTATTGGCTCATATTTAAATGGTTGTTCACTAGTACTTCAAGATCCCTCTCACAGTTACTACTATTGAGCGAGGTACCACATATACTGTACCTGTGCATTTTGTTTTTCTTGCCTAAATGTAGAACCTTGCTTTTTTTCACCATTGAACAAAATTTTCATTCCTTGAAAAACACATTGATAGCTATTTCATTTATTAACACATACATTCAGAGGTGGCCCATTTCAACCAAGTTAAAAGAAAAAGAAAACTTATATACATCTTAGAAGCAAAGCTTTTGTTAATGACAGATCAGGCAGGATTTGCAAATAGTTACAAGATAGCAGTTCTTTATGTGTGTAATAAAAAACTTACAAGGTTTTTTCATTTTGAAAGACTAGTTCAGTACACACAAAAGAGCAGAGCAGATGGAAATCATCATTCTATAGGAATAAATGAAGAAAATACTGCACACAGGATCTCCATGTGTGCATTAAAATGTTTGAAGAGCTCTCCACTACAGGCCATGTAAATATCTCTACAACTCTGGATGTATTTAATAAGAAGGTGCATATAAAGAACAACAAAAGGATGAAAATTCATTGCATGAGAGTATCAAGGCAATACCTAGAAAACCACTTCAAAGCTTATACAATGATGTATTTTTCAAAGTTGACTACATAGTATGACTTTTTATTTTCCTATTATACTTTTGTACTCTCAAGGCCATTAAATAACCTTAGTATTCATAATATTTAATTTCTGGCGAGATGATGTATGGTATCACTCGATTATGTATTAATCTGTTAGAGCCAATTATTTACATTTTACAGGATCCATTTTACAGTGATTTAATATTTGGGAAAAATGAAAATATGTAGCAGCATCCGGCATTAATGCTCTGATAGTTTGCTTTGTTTTTCATTTAATTATGTTTTACGAATCAAAACATTTTCTAAACAAAACATATCTGTCCTCATTTCAAAAATTTTAAGCAATATTAGTCTTACACACTGAATTACTGCTTAACTACTGTTGCCAGCCATTGGAGTATATTTACCTTACTGTATCAGTTTGACCCAGCTTCCAGTGCTTAATGGTCCTTTAGGCTAAAAGCGAAAGCTGATCCATCAGACTTACATTAGCATAGAATAACACTCACTGCCTGTTGATGTGTATGCAGTGTAACTACCACCTTTAGTACCAAGCTAGATCCATTATTTTCATTTTATCTCAAGTCATTTGTATGATTCTCTGTCCCAGTTAAAGGTAAAGCAAGATTAGTACTTAAATGAATCTGCAAGAAAGGAGACAAATGCCCTTTGAACTTCAAGCACTTTTCTATCAAGGCTTTCTAACATAAAATATACTAGTATTTTTGCTAGGTCCACTTAAAAATATCTTCAATGATTTTTTTTTTACAGAGAGATGTGAAGGGGAAAATCTATGTAAGTGAATTAAAACAGCCTTATTTCATTATTATTATTCTTTAATAAATTTAATATATGAATTTCTCAATCCCTGTCTCCCTATTTAGATATTGACTATGTACTTAATATATGAAATAGCTAGGATTTGTTTCTGAAATTAATTCATTTCTTTAAAAGTCATTACAGCAACTTCTTCATTGTCTTAATGCCCCCGTTTTGCCATTGGCAAATACTTAAAGTAAAATTAATACTCCAAGAATTATTAGTTGTTTTCAATTATTTCCCTCTAATAAATTATTTAAAAAAAAACACAAGAAGCTGCTTATGTCTCCAGATATCTCATGATCTGCTCATACTTTCCCTCCCATCCACTGAACAAAGCCTTTGAAGCATCACTCCTGTACAGAATAAAAGGATTTTGCCACAAGAGTCAACACATGTTACAAATGCTGTTTTCCTGAAAAATTATGCCAAGAAAGAAAACTGTACTACTATTTTCTAAAATCAGATAATGAACTCAAGGATTATTTCAATGAATCAATAATCAGAACCAATAAATGTCCTACTATTGTGCAGAAGCTGTCAAATAGTTTGCAATATTTTGATTAAACCCCAACAAATTTTATACAGTCATGACACCTCTCACCTAGTTATTATTATTTTATTTGTTAAATTTATTTACCACCTATTTTGTTGTAGGGATACTCTAGGCCAGGGGTGGGCAACTGTGGCCCTTTTACAACCTGTCGACTTCAACTCTCAGAATTCCTGAGCCAGCTTGGCTGTATCAGGAATTCTGGGAGTTGAAGTCCACAGGTTTTAAAAGGGCCTCAGTTGCCCACCCCTGCTCTAGGCGGCTTACAACAATAAAAAAAACGTAGAAATGGAAAGAGTAAAGAAAACAGAAGTCAAATAATAGAATAAAATAAACAATGAAAAAGCAAACAGTAAGAACACATCAATATGATAACGAAAAATGGATAGGTAGAAAGCAGAGAGCAAGGGGAGAGCTGGAGTCTCCCATCCATCCAGCAGCCACCTCCAGCATGGCTTTATTTATATAAATTTATAAAATTTAAATGGTATTTATAATTTATATGATGATTGGGAATAATGTGGAATAACTAATTGTTTCAGATTAGGGAAAGACATCTTCCAAGGATTTATATTGTCATCTTGTTTGTTTAACTTATAGAAGGAAAATGTCATGAGAAATGCTAAATTAGAAGCAATTTTAAAAAACCTTAGATGATACCACTTTGATAATCAGAAAAAAAATAAGATTTCAGGTAACTCTTGTTGAAAGTGAAAGAAGAGAATGAAAAAGCTTGTTTGTTGCTCAGTGTTAGAAAAAAGAAGAGGAAAGGAATGTCAATAGGCAATACTAGCATAATGGAAACAGTGGAGAGGTTGAGGCAGCAAGGACTTTGTTATTTGAAGTTCATTGTGTGGTCAGTGTATACATGAAATAAAAAGGGTCTATAGCAGACTTAGACAAAATATTAAAAGGCACACTGATACACATCACATATATACATATACATCACACTGATAGTGAACAGATTTTGTTGAGGCCATGGGCTTCCCAGTTCTACCATATGATTAGCAAAGCTGGGACATCAGAATAGCTGAAGAAAAAATAATATCTTTTGTCCTTTCCTGGTCCACAGAAATCACAGACACACAGGTAAGTTTTATATCTTTACTAAAGAAAAGTTTTTAAATAGAAATGCAATGGCAACAGGCTTGAATATACAAGAAGAAGCCCAAAGAGTTGAGGAACATAATGATGAGACAGAAAGTTGTCGCCAACAGATCTGTGAGACATGAGACTCCTATTATATATGGGGAATAACTCGGATTTGCTTCTTCGATGGGGCAGGGTTCTTTCTGACCAATAGTCTTGTTGAATGCCTTTGTTCAGCCCTCCTCTATTGATGGCAGGCCCTTCCATTGGGGGGAGGTGTTAGCTCCGCCTTTGTCTTCTGAGGCCAGCGATAACTGTCTCATCTGGTTGCTAGGCAATCTTCCAGCTGAGTCCCTACAGGCTGATGATCTTCTTCATCTTCTGTGAGCTGGTCCTGACATCTTTGAATTGTAATACTGGAGGAAATTTTTGAGAATACTTTGGATCACACAAAGAGTAAATGATTCAATTGCTGATGAAGTAAAATCAGATAATTCACTGGAAATACAAATAAAGAAGATGAAGCTTAATTAATTTGGACACAAAAACAAAGATAAGATCTAATCTGAGTTGGTCACTGGGACCAGAGGTTTATTCTTCCAAGCTTGTGCTGGAGCTCATCCTCAGCTCAACCTCTCTCTTTCCAGAATGTATGCACTGAGCTGTTCTGTGCATACTATTTATGTGGCTTTTAATTATTAATAGGGATGTTGATAGCTGACTATTTAAATCATTGATTGTTATTTCCTTGTGCCATCAGCTCCAAAGTACCTCTAAACCAGTGGTAAATGAGCACTCCTATTGACCGACAAGAGGTCCATTTCCCAGGCTTCAATCCTTTTTCTGGTTATTTTTGTCCCTGCTGGGCCAACAATCTTAGTAGCTGCAAAATTGAATGCATGCACATTCTACAAAATTATATGGTCATGAAAAGTCAGTTTAACTGAATGATTGAACAAGGTTTCATCTGCAAGTGGTTCTGTAAAGCTTAACCTATCTGTCTGTCTTGTACATCTATCACTTACTGTGAATAGACAGTGAGAGAGAGAAATATTTTGTTCAACTTCCTTACAAAATAACTCTGCTCCTGGAACTAAAGCTCTGCTATTATTCTATCAGCTACAAAAGCCCAGTCAAGCAATATCCTTATGCAATAGATTGATACCGACTAAGCTAGCTGTAGGGCAAAGTAACAGCAGTTTTTCTCGCTACTATTCCTGCTAGCTGAACTTTCAAGTGGTATTGGTACAGTATTTGATCTTTAGAAAGAGAGTGTTACATGCCCATAATCACAGTGCTTTGTACTACAACTAGAAGGGTGCGTACTTAAGAGAATTATTGAGAAGGAATTTCAAAACAGGAGACAAATCTACAGGGAGATGTATGAATAGAGACATTCATTCATTCAAAAGTTGATGCAAAGCATCTGGGAAAAAAGAATTGTAGTCCAAAGGCATCACTCAGACCTCAACAAACATTGCTGCAAAAACTTTGATTTTCTAAAAGAGCTTTAGCCTGTTGAATTCAGTTGATTTGAGAGGTTTCTCTCTTAAAAAAAAACAAACAGGTTGAAAATAATGTTGACTTCTATTGGTGACCAAAACAGAAAGCTCTTAAAAGCAAGCTCCTGAATATTAGACATTCCAGATTTCCAGGAGGAGGGGAGGGACTTTAACCAAGTATAGACTGATTTTAAGGCAAAAGAACAAATTTACTTTCAATATTTGTTGAAATGTATTATGACCAATTGCTATAAGAAAAAAAAACCATGTTGTTTAGCAATGGACAAACATTCTACATGTGAAAACTCAAATTGGTAGTGCAAAATATTGGATATGCTTGGATATCCAATATTGGAAATAATCACATTTCTGAAAAATCTATCTAGGGGACTGAGGACTTGTCAATGTATAGTATATATTTATAGTCATTATAAACATAGCATTTATTTCCACTATCCTGAGTAACTGTTTCAAAATTGCCAGTTAACTATACAGTTTGTAGGCAGAGATTCAGCTAAATTACGTAATACTGATTGATGATGTAGCTCAAGAATTAGTATGCTGATGTGGATAATTATATTAATGTCTAATGAAATAAAATGTTAAGGAGCAGAAAGAAAGTGATCGTAGATTGTCCTGTGGAAGTGAACTAACTGTGATCTGAGATTCTTGTCTTTAATATATGGCAATTTCATCAAATCAGATTAGAAAATGAGTATTAACTTCATGTACTTAAAATGAAAGCTTTAGAAACAACAACTGCAAATCCTGACTATGAAAGAAACTGAAGAAAATGGGACGTTGTCTTACCTGAACATCCATTTGGTACTCGATGCTCCGACACTCCACTGTATGGGTTTCTTTCGTCTGTCATTAGATCGACTGGGTGCCAATCAATTTTTTTCTCCACAGCTTTGTCCCGCCTCCTCCAACTGCGCATGTCCAGTCTTTTCACGAAGTCCATCCAGAACTATCCTCAGACTGTTATCTTTATTGTATTCAGGACCTTACTCATCGATTTTCATATCTACATCGACTACTGTCCTCTTGTAATTGTCACTGTAGAGAAAAAATTAAAGAACACCCCAGCCGGACCAGGTGATGGACAGTAACTGGGCGGGTCGGAGTGTCGGAGCATCGAGTACCAAATGGACGTTCAGGTAAGACAACGTCCCATTTACCTCCTCGATGCTCCGCCACTCCACTGTATGGGACTTACCCAAGCCTAATTGATCTGGGAGGGAACTGCATCCATCTCCTGGCCATGGCTGGGAATTATTTCTTGTAATACTCTCCTACCAAAAGCCGCATCTGCGGATGCAAATGTATCTATTCTGTAGTGTCTTATAAAAGAGGAAATAGATGACCAAGTGGCCGCTTTACAAATTTCCTCTATAGATGCTTGTTTTGCCCAAGCTATCGATGTAGCTGCACTTCTCGTAGAATGTGACACTATACCCCCAGGTACTTGATAACCTTTCAATTTATATGCAGTCGAAATGCATAATTTGATCCATCTACCTATCGTTGTTGATGACACTTTCTGACCCATAGTTGATGGCAGAAATGAAATTAATAAGGCTTCTGTCTTTCTAAATTCCGCTGTCTTAGTTAAATAATATTTCAATGCTCTACGTACATCTAACGTATGCCACATCTTTTCCTTTGGATGTTTCGGATCTGGGCAGAAGTTTGGTACTATAATTTCCTGCGCCCGATGAAAAATAGTATTGACTTTGGGAATAAACGTCGGCTCTAGTTTCATGACAACTCTATCCGGAAAAAACACACATAAATCTTTTCGAATTGACAATGCTGCCAATTCCGACACTCTCCTTGCTGATGTTATAGCCAACAAAAATGCTAATTTAATTGTCAAATGTCGTAAAGATGATTCTTTAATGGGCTCATAAGGATCAGCTGTTAAAGATTGCAACACCAAATTAAGATCCCAATTCAGAAATCTATGTACCACAGGTGGTCTTAAATTTACTGTACCATGTAAAAATGATTTTATTCTCTCATCCTGTGATATAGGATGTTTTCTATCTGTTGATAGTACTGTGGCTAATGCAGCTACCTGACGTCTCAGAGTTGCTGGAGCCAATCCTTTATCGAAACCTAACTGTAGGAATCTAAGAATGTCTTGAATGGACGCAGATGTAGGGTCTATATGTTTTTCCAAACACCAAAGAGCAAACTTCCTCCAAGTCGCGTTGTAAATGCGAATTGTGGCTGGCCGTCTGGCTGCTTGAATAGTGGCAATAACATCATTCGGCAAATTGTCCTTCATTAAACGAATCCGTTCAAGTGCCAGACGGTCAACTGCAGCCATTCTGGATCTGGATGAAATATTGCTCCCTGACTTAGAGAAGTACTGTCCAGTGGCAACTTCCATGGTTTGTCTATTGAACGATCCTTTAGGTCTGCAAACCACTCTCGACGTGGCCAGTATGGAGCTATCAGAATTAGATCTGCTTTTTCGCTCATCATCTTTCTGATTACATATGGAATGATCGGAATAGGTGGAAATGCGTAAAGAAGCCCTTTCGGCCATGGGGCCCTCAACGCATCCTGATTTTCTGCCCCCGGAGCTGGGAACCTGGAGAAAAATCTTGGGAGTTGTTTGTTCCTCTCTGTTGCAAACAAGTCCACTATCGGTGTTCCATATTTGATTACAATCAGGTTGAACAGTCGTGGATGTAACATCCATTCTGCCTGATCTATTATTCCTCTGCTTAACCAATCTGCTTGTTGATTTAGTGAACCTGAAATGTGTTCTGCTCTTATTGAACTTAAATTTCTTTCTGCCCATGCCATCAATCTCTCTGTCTCGCTCATGAGAGACTTTGACCTTGTTCCTCCCTGCCTGTTTATGTGTGCCTTCGTGGCCATGTTGTCTGTGAGAATTAAAACATGTTTCTGTGCTAACTCCCTGTGGAAATGTCGAAGTGCTAATCTGACTGCTCTCAGCTCTAACCAATTTATGTTCTGTTGTTTTTCGACTAACGACCACGTCCCTTGAGCTAATTGAGAGTTCAGATGCGCCCCCCATCCTAGGAGACTTGCATCTGTTGTCAGAATGACTCTGGCTGGTTCTAGAAACAGAGTCCCTTTGAATAAGGCCGGGGATAGCCACCATTTCAGCGAAATTCTCACAGATGGAGGAACCTTTATTTTCTTTAAGGAATTGGCTATTCCTTGTTTCTGAAATGGCAATAGAAGCCATTGCAATTGACGAGAATGGCGTCTGGCCCACGGTACAATGTTGATTGACGATATCAGTTTTCCCAAAAGTTGGGATAACATTAACAGGGAAACCGTTCTGTGAGATAGAACCTGTGAAATCAAATTCCTTATGCTGTTTTGTCTGTCCTTTGACAGATACACCATGCCTTGCTTTGAGTCTATAATTGCTCCAAGGTGCAATAACCTTGTCGTGGGTACTAGATGACTCTTGTCCCAATTTATCGTAAGACCATGATCTTGTAGAGATTTGATCACCATTTCTCTGTCCCGTTGAGCCTTTTGTATTGTCGAAGACAGTATCAGAATATCGTCCAAATAGCAAACAATTCTTACCGACTGTTCTCTGAGAGTGGCCGCTACTGCTGCCATGAGTTTCGTGAACGTGCGAGGGGCTGATGATAGGCCAAAAGGCATCGCTCGGTATTGGAAATGTTGGGTCCCGTAAGCAAATCTGAGAAATTTGCGGTGTGCCGGATGTATGGGAATATGAAGGTATGCTTCCTTCAGATCTATGGATTGCATGAGATCGTTTGCTCGAACACATCTGAGTACTGTTCTCAAGGAATGCATTTTGAAGCGTCGGTACCTCACATGCAGATTCAAATGTTTCAGATTTAGAATACCGCGCCATCCACCCGAGCTTTTGGGCACAAGAAATAATATCGAATAAAATCCCTTTGTCTGTTGAAATAAAGGAACCTCTTCGATTGCTTTTATTTCCAATAAATGCTTTATCTCCATATTCATAAGATGTTGTTTGTACTGAATCAATGGTAGGGAACATTGAATGTAAGAGGAAGGGGGAAATGAAATGAACTCCAACTGAAGTCCGTCTGTTACAGTTTGTATTATCCAATTGTCTGTTGTTGACATTTCCCATTGGTGATAGAACAATTGGATTTTGCCGCCAATGGGAAAATGCATCAAAGAGTCATTTTCCACGACGGAAGGAACGAAAATTCGTTCCTCTAAATGGCCGTTTGAACCCTGCCTGACGTCTTCCCCTGTCCCGAAAGGAAGATCTTTCATTGGCATTGTTGTACTGTTGGTAAGATGTACGTGAAGAGTAGGATCCACCAAATCCCTGCTCAGAACGAAATGGCTGCCGTGGAAACGGAGAAAACCGACGATCAGAACGTCTATAAGCTAAAGGTAATACTTTCTTTTTATCCCGTCCTTCCACTAGAACGGCATCTAAAGATTTTCCAAACAGAGAATGACCTTGATATGGAGCTGATGTCAAACGCCATTTTGATCTCATATCTGCACGCCATTGACGTAACCATAAAAGACGCCTAGAAGTAACAGTAGACGCAAGGGCTCTAGAAGCAAACTTTGCAGCGTCTAAAGAAGCATCTGCGGCATATTCCGCTGCCGCAATCAATTTTGCCATATCATGTTGTGTGCGATTATCTTGAAATGGTACTCTATCCTTCAGTTGTCTGAGCCATACAAGTGAGACTCTGTTAAAAAAAGATGCAGATGTAGCTGCCTTGATAGCCCAGGCTGCTGCTTGATGTGTTTTTTTGAAAGTTAACTCCGCTTTTTTATCTTCCTGTCTTAAACCATCTCCTGCATCTCCTACTAACACAGATGATGAGGAAAGACTAGCTATTGGCTCATCTATTGATGGTACTTGTAAAATCGTATCTAATTTTGGAGATGCACAATAAAGTTTTTTATCAAAGTTATTTGGAACTGAAATTGAACCTGGTCGTTCCCAAGGTTTCTGGACAACTTGGGCAAATAAATCAGGATAAGGAACAAAATCACTATCCGAAGTAGGTACTGGAAAAAGATTATTCATCGAATCAACCAGATTATTAGAAGAAGAAGATTGGTTAGAATCACTATTCATATTTGTAGCTATTTTTGCTTTGCGAAGGAGTGACTTAAATAGAGCAGGATTAAATAAACCTTGAAATGCCGGTTTGTCAACCACTTCTCCATCATCATCAGATAAATCAAATTCTTCCATGTTATCCTCTGGATCAATCAGTTCTGGTGAATTGCCTCCCTGTACAGAATGTGAAAACTCAGCCCTAGGTACCTGATAATGGCCAGAATGGCCAGCCACTGGTTCCTTAGGTGCTACAGGTAAACCTGAGTATTGTAAACCTGTTTGGAATATTCTGGTAAAAGTCTGGGTCAAAAATGCCTGAAATTCTGAACTTTGTTCAGAAAGGGAATCCTCCCCAAGCCTAAGTCCAGCCGCAGTTGGTGTAAACGTGGCCTCTGGGACTGACTTTGTCAAATTTTTAATAAAAGGCCCTGATGGAACTGCTTCTTGTACTATAAATTCCTCTGGATTTTGGTCCATGTTCTGACCAGTCACCAATGGAGCTGCAATATTTTTTTGGTTAGAAACCGAATCCTGAATCATGCTCTGCTGACCTTGATTCAACTGGGAATTAAGCATAATTATGTCATTTTCCCCACTTTGAATATTTGTCTGTGCCAAGCGCTTTGCTTTATCGAATTGCCTTTCCAAGGCATTATGTCTGCGCTGATCTTGTCTAGTTATTCTCAAAGCCCCATCTGCTTGAGAGGATTGGTGTTGATGAGAATGCCCTGAAGCTTTGGATTTAACCTTTTTTTGTCTGGTTGGCTTAGGAGAAGGTACTCTAATAGGGGATGGACTTTGATCCAACTCAGAAGAAATTACCTCTTCTGCCATAATAAGTCACACAACACCCCCGAAATTAGAGTAAGACTTTGAATAAAAAAATTATACTTTCCTGTAATAAGTAGCTGCTTTTCACATTCAGGAGTCAGGACCCAGACCAAACGCTGGTACTGTCCCTCACACAGCTTCCACTAGGCTTGGTTAGCCAAACCGCCCTCTAACCGCTCTGACCAGATGACGGTTGGGCGCAGTAACGGCGGTTCAAAGAGATGACGTTATTGCTGTTTGATCCTGCCGGACCCTTAGCAAATTAGCCGCTCTTCTTTCGGCTGCTGAAAGCGCCAATTATTCCTTTCTGGAAGCCAGCTCCTGAATAGTTAAGTTTGCCGGCAAGGCAGGGACTTTAAAACTGCCGCTAATGAGGTTTAAATAGCGAGAGCGGTTTTGCCGGCGCGCCGGTAATCCGCTCCACGCTCGCGGCTGCAATCAGCTGAGGGAAGTTCAAACTTCCCTAAAGTCTTCAATTATCGCTTTTAACAGCAGCGAAAGGCGCCCCAGCCGGGAACGCCTATTCGCGCAGCGACAAACAGTTTAAATTAAACTCCTCTTTATTTTACGATCTAAATAAGTCGCTTAAAACAATAGGAAGATCGGCACTACAGTCTGATCACCAGCGACTGAGTGAAAAGACTGGACATGCGCAGTTGGAGGAGGCGGGACAAAGCTGTGGAGAAAAAAATTGATTGGCACCCAGTCGATCTAATGACAGACGAAAGAAACCCATACAGTGGAGTGGCGGAGCATCGAGGAGGTAAATATGTTTATCCTATAAAGCCTAGGACAGAAATGTCATCAAATCAAACTGAAGTATACTTTGAACCCTTAAAATTATGCCACTAGCTATATTCCATTACCAAGCTTTCAATTTGATTTTTTTAAAGTAGCCATTCATTATCTTCAGTAATGGGCTGTCAAAACTGGAATACTGAACCTATATCATGTAGAGTAATAATCGGTCAATGTGCATTGTTATGTTTAGATTACTAACATTATTTACAAAACCTCTCGGCAATTTTAAACAAGATAGTTGACTTGAACTTTTTAAAAAATTGTAACTACTCCATGTATTCCATTTGTGCCAATTAATCGGAACATTGGTACCATAGAAAAACAATGTATATGACCAGTATTTATTAGATTTGATATAATTTGTGAATGCATAGACAATATGATTAGTCAGCTAAAGTAAATACACCTAACTAAATAATATTCCCAAGAATAAGAAAAAATATTACCTTTGTGAATATATAATAGACTAATAAATGTATAGTATATGCTGCAGTTGCCAGAAGATATCATCTCAGGAGTATATATCTGTATGGCAAATAAATCAGACAATTTATAAAATAATATATAATACGAATTAAGTCAGTGTATTGTTTAGCATATAATATTGTGATTAACTATAGAAAAGCATCTAAAAACAGCAGCTGTAGCATCCTTCCACAGCAGGATATCACAAATCAAATGACATGTCAGAATATAGAACTGTAACTAACCATAACTATAACTCTCAAATTTGTATAATGAATTCTAGACCTGATTGTTCTTGTTTACAGATAGTTTTAGTTCATTAATACAGATTGTAATGAAATAGTTGCATAAAGTGAAATGAAAAGCATTATAGTTTTTTTTTAATTTCCTATGCAAAAAATCTAGGATGTAAAAGAGTGTTACTAATATAATGAAGAGTTATAGAGAATTACTGCTATGAACCACTCTGATTATTGTTTATATATGTATAGAAGTGTGTGTGTGTGTGTGTGTGTATGTGTGTGTGTGTGTGTGTGTGTTCTATGAATGAATGAAAGTTATCAGTATGTAACAAAATTAAAACCTTTGTAACTGCAAAGGCAATTTGTGAACAAGACTGCTGTTTTTAACAGCAAATTCAAGCATCAATAGCCAAAGCTTTTAATGACAAATATTGGTGATAAATATTATCTATTGACATAAAATTGTTCCTAAAATACTTTTTAATGGCTAACCTATAAACCTAAACCCAAAGCAGTGCAAAGGTTAAAAATAGATACCTATTGAGTTATCTTAAGTTATCTTAAATAGACTATAGGCAGAAAGACAGGATAATCTACATAAGTATGTATTTTGATGGGATGTAACTTAACACAGAGAGAGACATACAAATAAGCACCAAATACGAAAATTCCATTTGGCTATCATGATTTGTAGCTGCTTAAAGACAAAGCTTCTTTCAATTTGTCAATCCATTGTCCTGTATTAAGTCTATCACAATGTCCCATGCCATTCCAAATATTAAATATGTATTGCACAAAGTGCTACTTTTTTCTTTCTTGAATCTCCAGGCAATTAATTTTATTACCTATCCCAAAGTACACAGGAATTCAGTAAAAGCCATAATGATGCCATACATCATGACATCATCAAATTACATCATCAAATCATCAAATTAATGATAAAATGTATGTTAAGTTGAATCAGTGATATTATATCATGGTATAAACAATGCATCATATGTAATTTGCATCATGCGATATCATTTGCCTCCTCAACCATTCTATGGGCACTTATGGCCATATTATTTTGAGGTAAGTTGAGTATGCATCCATCTACTTTCTTCTCAAGAGTTTGTTGCTTGTAGACAAGTATAGAAATATGACATAATTTACAATACTACCCTGATAAACAAGAGGCTTTCCTTCAAAAAAAAATTTCCATGTGTTTCATTCTTCCAATTATTTGGAAAATCTAGAGGTGCCTTTATCATAAGGTTTTACAACCCACTTCATCAAAGGTATGAAGAGTGATCCTTATTTGGCAGATATACATCTGTATACACACACCCCTATATGAAGGTATTAGAATGGCGCCAACCCTGTTGGCCTTTCACAAGCTTCTAAAAACACAGCTATGTACCCTGACCTGGAACTCAGAATGTGTTAAGGTTCCCATTTCTTCATTTTATTGTTAGTTGGTTAACTATCTTAGCTGCTGTATGCATTTATTTTCTGGATGTTTTTACTATTTTATTCTTTTAATCTTTTCAATTGTTTTACAGTTTTAGAATTGTGAGCCACTTGATTGAGATGGACAGCTAAATAAAATTGAATTTTAAAAATTAATGCATTAATTAAAGTAATAATTAACCAATTAAAGCAATTGATTAATGTATTATATTTTAAAGAATTAATTACATTTTTAAGTATGTTCATGTTTATCACAAACAAAACTTTGTGGGTCATGGAAACAAATAAAATATAAATAAAAAGCATACAAACAATTTACCCAAATGTATATATTTGGTTGCCTGGATATATTACATTCAGGCAGAAGAAGAACATCATGGCTTCAAAATCTAAGGAACTGGTTTGGACAAAACTCAGCAGCACTTTTTCATGTGGCTGTTGATAAAAATAGGATCGCTAACATGATCACCAACATCCAATGACAGATATGGCACAACAACAAGAAGATATATATATTACATGCACGCCCAGAGGTATTCATCAGGATAGCTTCACTTCTGTCGTTACCATACTGAGGAACAGAAAACACAATGGAAAAAGATATGGGAATGCCAAACTGGTCTTCTTGGGAATAACAGTTTTGTTGAAACTTAGTGATGATCCCCAAGAAGACCTGAACTATTTTGGCAGCTATTGAGTTTGGCTGAAGCTCAGACTCTTTCTGCATGACAAATTGAGAAACTGTTGGAGACAATATCTATGACAATCTAATCTAAATTCCTTAAGATACCGCAAGGTGATTTCAGGAAAGGCAAAATATCTTTTGGGGGTTTTGTTTGTTTGTTTGTTTTTTCTTATCCTCCTGAAATCTTTCCCCCTGAGCTCCATTATGCTAACAACTCAGGGCAGATGTTAGTCCAATATTATACTTCTCTATTTCAGGAACAGGCAACTCACAGTCTCATAACTTATATATAAGTATATTTATACAAAGCTGACTTTGTATAAATATACAAAAGTATGAAGGCTATTGCTTAACGCATTGTAAGCTGCCCTGAGTCTCCGGAGAAGGGCGGCATATAAATAAATAAAAATAAATAAATAAAATAAAATAACTGCAAACAGCAACTGTGTCTCTTTTATGCAATTCCTCAGCACTCCCTTTGAATGCACTGACAGATTTAAACTTTCTGTTTTTTTAAATGTGGGAACACATACTGCCATAATGTAAATGTTAGAATAGATTTAAGACCCATTTTATAAACAACAAATTCCTTGTATATTTTCTCCCAACCTCTCATCTACTTTGACTCTGTTTCCCCAAATGCTGAACGCCAGTCTCCAACCTCCCAAAAAAAATCCTACTATTCTTATATAGAAACCAATGGATTATGGAAAACAAGAAATAAAAAATGATAATTTCCCTTTTTCCTACTCGCCGTTCAGACACTCCTCAGTCTGGGTAACGATCACTCCTATTTGCAATGCTGAGTGTCAATCAAATCCCTCTGGAGCTGGATCCACCTCACTTCCTGCTCCTTCCTCAGACTTTTTCACTCAGCCATTGCAAGTGCATTGAGTGTCTGTTACTTATTCTCAATTTTATCGTTTTTGCTTTGTTATCTTTCTAAATTGGATCATTTTAATTCCTTTTCTGTTGTAAAGGTGCTGCGCTTTGACTATCTTCACCTAGGTGAAGTTTTAACTGCATTGCGGTGGTTCGGGGCTCCGGCCGCCGCTAGCGGCTTGGCTTGGCGGGCGGCTTAATTTTTTGCCGTTTTGGCCGCCATTTGCAACCTGTCACTGCGCAAGGCTGCCGTTCGCTTTAGCGGCCGTAGCACCTAGCGGCTTGAGTCCCTGCCGGCTGGCATACTCATTAGCCGTTTTGAACTGTTGTGACTGCCCCCTTCGTTGCAGCTTCAGTCCGGCCGTAGGCGCTTTGTTTCGCCTGGCTTAGGACTCGTTGGGGCTTCCCTCGCGGGCCGCCATTTTGTGCCCAGAAATTCGTCAATTCTCTGAGCTGCTCCGTGGACAGGGCGACCTGGGCTTAGGTTTCCAGGGTCGCTTGGTGACTCGCAGGTTTGGACGCTGTCCTGCTCATGCCTGCGCTTTTCCCTTGTATGCAGAGGTGTGCCTCAGGATTTAAAGGGAAGTACATAATTTTTTGGCATTTGATTATATCTATTTAAAAAAAAAAAAAAAAGAATTTGTCTGTTGGCGTTGCCTAGTTATATTTGAAGCCCCTTTTTTCTTGTAAATAGTTCTTTATTTCACCTTATATATATATATTTTAAAAAAAAAATTGATTAATTAATTAATTCATTATCTTAGAAAACTGATAGCTATATATTACAATTTATTGCTGTTTTTTTGTTGGGGCTATTGACATGGAGGACAGGGAGGCAGTTGATCTTTCTTCGGATATGGACAGAAGTCCTTCTCCTTCCCCAGTGCCTTCCCCTAAACAGCTCAGGGGGAGGAAGACTAAAAACAATAAACAGGGGAAATCCTCCAAATCTACGGCTGTAGATAAGGATGCCCAACGTAGGCACAAAGCCCTAGAAAAGCAGTTTGCTAAGGCCTGCCAGCAGGTGCAAGTACCTTGTCAGGGGCCTATGGAGGGAGATTTAGACCATGGGGTGGCTCGTGACCCCTCAGCCTCTCATTCTATGGAGGCCTTGGCTAGTGGGCTAAGGGAGGATTGCCCATCTACTTCTCAGGGGTGTTCAATGTTTGCTACTAATCAACCCTGTGTTAGTGCCAGGTCACGCTCCTCCAGTTTTGCCAGCCAACTTTCTCAGGCTTCTAGGGCAGCTCCAGCAGCTACATTTACACCCACTGCAGCTGGCCTCCGCCCGGAGGCGGGCCCTGTGTTTGGTCAACCTGTGGATTTTCAGTCCTTTTTTACTCAGGCCATGTCCCATATGTTCCAAATGGGGTTACAGCAATCCACTGGTGCCTTGCCTGCCCCTGTTTGTCCTCCTGGGCCTGCTTTTCATCTGCACCCTCCCGGTGTACACCATCAACAAACTCAATCTGTTCCCTATGATCCTGTGTCGGAATCAGCCCGGGAAGATGACTTCCTAGATGACCTTGAGATGTCAGAGGATGAAGGGGAGATTCAGGACAAACCGGCTTTCCCGGGCCTGTTTAAGCCTTCTTTGTTTCGCTCGTTGCTTCGCAAAGCAAAAGCGGCTACCAACATGGATTCCACCCCGCTTCAGGGCTCTTCTGTTCCAGCAGGCCCTAACAGTCATTTGTTTAATCTGCCTCAACCTGAGGAGGACTTTGTTCCGTGTCCTGATCTTTTCTGCCAGGTCATTCAGAAGCCCTGGGACCGCCCCTCCTCATTGTCTGGTCCGAATTCGTTTGACCGTAAGCTTTATGCCTCGGCTCCTGCTCTGGATGCACTTCTACAGTTGCCTACGATTGATGATCCGGTGGCTAGCCTTACATCTTCTTCCATCCTGGTAGGTGAGCCGGGGGACGGCCTCAAGTTTGAGGACAAACGGGCCGAGATGGGCTTTCGTAAGACGCACCAAGCGGTGGCTTGGGCCATTCGGGCAGCAACTTCGTCATCCTTCTTTAACCGGGCATCGCTGGTGTGGCTGCATCAATTGAAAGAACGGCTCCCGCCTGAAGACGCGAGATCGCATCAAGACCTAGTGAAACTGGTTGCAGCTGCTGAGTATTCGGCTGACGCATCCTTGGACGCGGCTAAATTCGCTTCCCGTGCCTTGGCGTCAACTGTGTCTTCAAGGTGTCTCCTATGGCTCTGCAACTGGAAGGCTGACGCCAAGTCCAAGTGGCGTCTAACTGCTGCTCCTTACAAGGGCCCTGCCTTGTTTGGATCATCCCTGGATTCAGTGCTAGTGGAGAACAGGGATAAAAAGAAGGTGTTACCTACTTCCTTTCGCCGCCAGGACAAGCGCTACGTACCGTATAGCCGACAGCCCTTTCGGCAGGATCAAGGCGCCGGTGGCGCCTCTTATTACCGGCCCTCGCAATTCCAGTACCAACCGACTTCAGACAGGGCGTCCTTTCGGGACCGCGGTCGCAGACAGTCCAACTTTAGACGGCCCTTCAAGCAGTCTGCGGGTCGTTTCGCCAGACGTGGAAAGTGACTCACCGTTCCCGGTCCCGATCGGCGGCAAGCTCCAGGCCTTCTCTCACCTGTGGCCGACTACCACCTCGGATGCCTGGATTGTCCAAACTGTCACCGAGGGATTACGTTTGGAATTCACCAAGATGCCACAGGACTTTTATGTTCACTGCCCTTGGCCGGTGCAGCCGGAAAAGCGAGCCCTTCTATCGCTCGAAATTTTCCATCTGTTACAGATTCAGGCCATAGAACAAGTCCCTTCAGACCAACTCAGAACCGGCTTTTATTCAACGCTATTCCTGGTCCCGAAGAGCTCGGGCGACTGGAGAGGCATTTTGAACCTACGACGTCTCAATCAACACATCGTCTACCGTCGGTTCAAAATGCATTCCCTCAAGTCTCTGCTTGGCTGCATCCGACGGGGGGACCTGATGCAGTCTGTAGATCTAAAGGAAGCGTACCTACACGTCCCCATTCACCAATCACACAGAAGGTACCTCAGGTTTGCGTTTGGAGACCACCACTTCCAATATCGGGCTATGCCATTTGGCCTTTCGTCCGCTCCGAGGACCTTTACAAAGTTGCTAGCGGCAATTGCGGCGTCCCTCAGGGAGATTCCGGTTCGTCTGGCATGCTACCTCGACGACATTTTGATCCTGTCATCTTCTCCAGAGCAAGCGACCCTCGACCGGGAGTTAGTACTTCAGACTCTTCAAGACCACGGGTTCACTTTGAATTTTGCCAAAAGCCATCTGGTCCCCACGACTCGTATCCTCCATCTAGGAGCGATAATCGATTCGAGCCTGTGTGTGGTCTTCCTGTCTCCAGACAGACAAGTCAGCATACGGAACCTAGTGTCCCAAGTCTTACTACACAGGACTGTGACCTTACTGACGCTCTCCCAGCTTCTGGGAAAATTAATATCATGCATAGACATTGTTCCGTGGGCACGTTTCCATCTTCGTCGCCTTCAATGGTTTCTGCTCCCTTACCAGAGACAAGGGCGAGCGGAGTCTCTTCTCAGGGTCACAGTCCCAGCTCCTGTGCGCCTTTCCCTGAGGTGGTGGCTGTCTCCGGCCCTCGACAAAGGTTCCCCCTTCCTAGAACCAGAGCGGATGGTGTTGACCACAGACGCCAGTCTCCGAGGCTGGGGGGCTCATCTCAACCTTCAGTTGGCCCAGGGGGTCTTGTCGTCGACAGAACAGCCGCACAATATAAACTGGCTGGAGCTCAGAGCGGTTCGCCTCGCCCTGGTGCACTTCAAACACCTTGTGTATCGCCGGGACATTCTGATTTTAATGGACAATGTGGCCACCAAGGCCCATATCAACAAACAAGGGGGGACTCGCTCTTGGACACTAATGCAGGAGGCGGAGCGTCTCCTGTCGTGGGCGGAACTACACCTCTCGTCAATAAAAGCCGAACACATTTCGGGGTCTCTGAATCGAGAAGCAGATTGGCTCAGCAGAGACCAAATAGATCATGCCGAGTGGAAGCTGGACCCCTGCCTGTTCCAGGACCTGTCGAGGAGGTTCGGTCTTCCCCTAGTGGACCTGTTTGCGACGGCTCACAACACCCAATTGCCGAGGTTCTTTTCCCGCTACCCATCTCCAGCAGCGGAGGGTCTGGACGCTCTTCGGAGTCCGTGGCCCCGGGGGCTTCTCTATGCCTTTCCCCCTCTTCCAGTTCTCTCCAAAGTCATTCGGAAGGTTATTCAAGAGCAGGCGAATCTTCTGCTGGTAGCGCCATATTGGCCTCGTCGGGAGTGGTTCGCCGACCTCAAGAACCTGTCAGTCGAACCGCCCTGGAAGATTCCACCCGACAAGGTTCTGTTAACTCAAGGGGCCGTCCGTCATCCAGACCCAGCGTGGCTTCGATTAGCCGTGTGGCATTTGAGCGCATAAAGCTCTTCAAGGACAATTTGTCTGAGGATGTCATCTCCATTATTCAGGCAGCTCGAAGACCATCAACAATTCGTATTTACAATGCCTCATGGGCCGCCTTCACGAGATGGTGCGGTGATCAGCACGTGGATCCCACAACAGCGTCTGTTCCGGACATTCTGCGTTTTCTGCATGCGGGGTTCTCCAAAGGCTTGGCCCCTGCGACTCTACGTCGACAGGTGGCGGCTCTCGCCACCGTCCTGTCCGGGGAGGCGCGAGTTCCCTTGTCTCAGGATCCCAGAATCCGTTCCTTCCTCCAAGGGGTCTCAAACTTGCGGCCTCCGCCGATTCACCGCTACCCTACCTGGGACCTCACCTTGGTGTTGCAGGCCTTGACGGGTCCACCGTTCGAGCCCATTGTCTCGTCCAGCCTACGCTACTTATCTTTAAAGATGGCCTTTTTGTTGGCAATTACTTCGGCTCGCAGAGTCTCCGAAATCGCAGCCTTGTCCATGAGAAGTGATCTCTGCGTCTTCTACCCTGATCGGGTCGTTTTACGCCTCGACCCAGCCTTTGTTCCCAAAGTGAACACTCATTTTCATCGAGCCCAAGAATTGATCTTACCCAACTTTTGCCCGAACCCGCGTCATCCTGCTGAGAGGCGATGGCATACCTTGGATGTCCGACGGGCCTTGAGAAGATACCTTAAAAGAACTGCTTCCTTTCGCAAGACTGAGGCTCTGCTGGTGTCCTTCCTTCCCTCCTCCCTGGGTCAGAAGGTTTCTTCTGCTACAGTGGGCAGGTGGCTCAAGGCCTGTATATCTAAGGCATATGAATTAAGGGAGGTTCCTGTCCCGGGTGGTATACTGCCCCATTCTACCCGTAGCGCTGCGACATCAGCGGCATGGGCTACCCAGGCTTCTGTAGATGATATCTGCCGGGCGGCCACATGGTCCTCCCTCTCTTCCTTTGTAAGTCACTATAGGCTGGATAAATTTGCCTCTGCAGATGCTGCATTTGGCAGAAGGGTATTACAAGCTGTAATCTCTCCTCAAGGCCAGTCTACGGCTTAATTCCCTCCCTTTTTCTCTAACTTGGGTATGTCCCAGACTGAGGAGTGTCTGAACGGCGAGTAGGAAAATGGTCGTTGCTTACCTGAACGACCCTTTTATACTCGACGTTCAGACACTCTGTCCCTCCCGTATTTTCTCCGCGTCTGGCCTTGGTGGAGGTCTGCTTTCTTTCCCTCTGTAGCTGTCTACTTCCTGTGTTACTATCTGGCGGAGTTTTTCTTCATGGCTGTCCCAATGCTCTTGAACCACGTTGTCTTCGTGAAAAGTCTGAGGAAGGAGCAGGAAGTGAGGTGGATCCAGCTCCAGAGGGATTTGATTGACACTCAGCATTGCAAATAGGAGTGATCGTTACCCAGACTGAGGAGTGTCTGAACGTCGAGTATAAAAGGGTCGTTCAGGTAAGCAACGACCATTCTTCACACAATGGAATAACTAAAAATTTGTATTCCATGAGTATCCAAGTAGTAATTAGTGGCTGGTGGGAAAAGAAGGGGGGGGAGAATGAGAGTAGGTTACCAGAATGCTCTTTTTATGATTTTTAAAAAAATGTTTCTTTTCCTTTTAATTTTTGTTTTAAAATCATGTTTGTGTGCTTTTGTTTTTAGATTTTGCTTAGATAATAAAAATGAGAAGTTAAAAAACAATCCAAAATTTCAATTGTTTTTTTAAAATTATATCTTTTTTATCAATCAAAAATATTTCTAGAATTAACTTCATTGCATTTAAGTTGTTGGCAGTGCAATGAAATTAACTGTTTGTTCGAATATATTGTTCCATTTCAGTAAGAAGCAATTATATGTGTTAATTCAACATTGAGATTTAATATTCAATCACATTGGAGTTGACCTCTGGATAAAGAAAATGAATTTACAATAAGAAAAACATCTTGTTCAGTATTAGAAACAGAAACGTGGTTCCAATTATTCAATGGTTTGCAAATTAATACAGACTGGTTAATATTAACCAGGGATGGCTATAATGAACAATAGCAGAAATGTAGTGATATACGAATGTCTGTAAATACACATATTGTATATTCTTGGTTTTTAACTTCTCCCCTTTTTACTAATCTATTGTTTTTTTTATTCTCTTTTCTTTTTTGTATTTAGTTAATTAACATAGAGACAAGAAAATGTTATGCTACATGACATACATGTTCTTAATCCCAATTCTGTTTTGAAAATATTAAATATAGAAGTACAGTTGACATGACCCCATTTTTCCCCCAAATAAATTACTTGAATGGTCTTATTCAATAATTGGATCCTGGAAATGTTGAGCATGGGTTTCTTATCAAACAGTATATTGGGACTTTATCAGAAAATTTTACCATTAATAACGAAATTGAGTGTTCTATTGGTCTGCTTAGCTGACTCGTACTAGATGATCAAGTTAAGTATGCAATGAAAGGTAACAAAAACATCATGAAGGAAAAAAAACCCTCATAAATATATCAAATTGGACTTAGTCTATTGTTTATGCTAGTTTTATCACCTACTGTGTAAACACTGCTAAATATTCCAATTATGCAAACACTTCCTGAAATATTCAGCTGCAGAATTGTTATAATACCTTGAATTATTATTCAAATTTTTGAAACCATAACTGTTTTATCAGTCACAAAGAAAAGAAAACAATAGGTATGAACTAACTGAAAATATTGTCCATAAAATCTTTTTCATAGAACTTCAAAATATAAATCAATCTTTTCTATTCTTTGGAATCAACAACTTGAATTATAATGATGTAGTTTAAAATAAGATCTACAGTGAAGTATTTGTATTGTCTAGATGCCCTTGAAGCAGTAAACACATATATCGGGTCTTAGAAATATGCTGTCTCTGGAAGAATCATATACTGTATATTGTGCAGTATTTTCATTCCTATGGGACTAGAAGTCATTCATAAGTACTTCTTGAAGTGCTCATTCATTCTAAAGAGGAAAAAAAATCTTACCTATATTTACTGACACACAACACTTAACAAATTAATATAAAATTAATTTGTTTATCACCTTGCCTTCAAAGTAAGCAAATTCTTATAAAATACAGTACATCAGTGCAATCACCATCATTTTACTTCAGTTCTAATCAGCAGGTGTTGAAGCTTACTTTAACATGTACATACTTAAAATAATGTGACTTCTGATATTTTAGGAGATTTATAGAGAAGAAATTCTCATGGAATTCAGTGGGATTTCTTCCAGTATAAAATTGTATAAGTAATCCTTGACTTATGACTATTTGTTTAATGACTGTGTGAAGTCATGATGGCACTGAAAGAAATAATTTATGAACAATCCACACTTAATCTTGTAGGATTTCCTGGTCATGTGATCAAAATTTGGACATCTGGCAATCCACATTCAGTGTCCCAGGGCCATGCGATTGCTATTTGAGATCTTCCTGGGATGGGGGGGGGAGTGTTTCTGATAAGCGAAGTCAATGAGAAAGCTGGATTCACTTAACAGTGCAGTTTAATGACTTAGTAATAGTAATTCACTTAACAAGCTTGGCAAAAAGGTGTGTCTCACTTAACAGCTCCATTGTTTAACAATGAAAATTCTGTTCCAATTGTAGTCATAAGTCAAGGACTAGCTGATATAACTCCTTCTTTAAGGATCTTTGTGACAATACAATTATTGTACAATTCATATAAACTACACTAACTAATCTTTTCAAAGAACATAACAAAGTGGTTGTGGCAAAGTGGTTGAATGAGTGGTTGAATATATAAATACATTTCAATAGCTTGGTTTGGGAAAAAACAGATGATACAGCAAGCCTTCTAAATTTACAAACAGGGCAGTATTGCAATTACTATAACAGTAGCAAAGAAATTCACAATCAGATGTGATATACTGTATTTTTCTGAAATAAACTTTTATAACAAGCCATGATATCCAGTATATTCTTTGATATGTTAACAGTTGAACCTGACACAATGCAATGTAAGATGCACAGAGAGGTAGTTGTGATTAAGCTGTTAGAAGAAGAATTTGGGGTTCCATGAGCCAGAGTGGTAAAAACAAATAATAAATAAATAAAATCCAGACATACTGTGAGAAATGAGATCCATTTATTCCCAAAAACAAAGAGATTTGTTTTGGGGGTGGGGGGTTGACTACAGAGAAAATGGGGTCCAGAGACTGGGTTTCATCTGTGATGTGAGGTTGACGGTATGGTTTGTGTTTGTGCTGTTTTTAGTGAATCCCTCCTGTGCAGATTGAGGTGTTCCTGCCCAGGGCTTTGTTCCAGAGGTACGTATGAAATCCAGAAAGGAATTCAAAGAAATCCAGAAAGGAATTACCCTTGCCTTCAAATATGTAGATTCCTCTTTATGTGTGGATTTATTGTGAGGGGATCTACCCTGATTCCCCTACAATAAATCCACCCTGAGGAAATTCCTATTCTTTGATGGAATCAATGAGATGCTAGGAAGGGGGGTGGGCAGATGAGAGACCTATTAATTTCCAACAAAGTTTATGGAAATTTTATTCTTGAAGGAGGCATTAATATGTGCTCAGACTCCTGTACACAACTGATACCAATACCATAAAAATACACTGAAAAAAGCGTTAGAAAAACAGAGAAATACACAGAAGTTTTCTATCTGTCTTCTGGCTAGGAAACACCAAACAGAGAAGAGCCAATAATTATTGCAGAATGATGAGCTGACAAGCAGATCAGCTCTTCATAGTTCTTCTCCAAACAAGGAGAGGACTTGAGATTGTTCACAAGTGCTTCACTGAGTTGTTACTCATGAAGAGACCACTTAAGAGCAATCTCCAGGTTTGGGGCTCTATAAAATGAGGGAATAGATGTATTTTTGCTCAATCCACATTAGTGACTTTAAGGCACTGGATTCACATACTTTTAAAATCACTTTTGGATATTGCTTGTTAATTGTTTTTCAGGTATTAGGAATCTTTGGATCAACAAGTTTTCCAGCACTGAGTTTCTTTTTCTTCTTTTTTGCTCTTCTTTTCTGGTTTTCTTCCTATTTTCTGCATTATTTTTCCTTTTTAGTGTGTTTTTTAGTTTATATTTCTTCTTCTCTTTTTAATTATAACTTTTAATAAAATTAATATAAAAAAGAAAAGATAGGAAAATACATTTTCTTGTATTATCTATTAAAGAAATTTAACTACATTGATTCTAAAGTACAAAAGGGGGAAGAAACAGGTAGAGATTACACTGAAAAATACCAGAATACACAGCTGCAAGGACATAGTCCTCTTTTTGAAAAAAGAATGTTTTTGTTTTCCATAAAAGGAAATACAGAAACAAAAAAGAGTGACTGCAACTTCTATGAAACCAGGAGAATATCTGAAAACAGAAAAGCATTTTTCTCCCAATAGTCTGCAGTTTATAAAAGTAAAATGATCTTTGTGCTGTTATACCCTAAAGCACAACCATTCATGAGTATCTGATAAGGACAGGGATTTCTGATGGATTAGCTGTCTATGTGCTGCTTTGATAGAATAAGATGGAATGATAAGTTGTATAAGGTGTGTTAGTCACAGCACCAAGTGGATAGAGGAACTTTTAACACTGTAGTGTAAAGAAGTAATTTACACTTATATCTTGAGAACATTAACTGAAAGTCAAGAACTATACCTTTCAAAGGCTCAGCTATTTTGAACACTTAATACTACAGTAAAAATTACACCCACCAAATGATGGAGCTGACAAATCATAAATAATGTTCATATACTCTATACGGAATCACAATTTCCACCACACAACATATAGAAAGAAGCACTTCCTTCCAAAGAATCCTTAACCTCTATATAGTGCCGGATGTAGAAAAAAAAGTAAATACTAACCCTAAATTTATCTTATTTTCTGTGGTTACATGTTATTTTTAAAAAAGAGTTATTATGTTCCTATTAGAATTTTAATTAAACAGTAGTTATATTGAAAGACTATACTAAATCTTATTTCTGCATGATGATATTGAGTGATAGTGGATCTCAGATGCCCATTCATCCTCTGTCTGGTCATGAATTCAAGAGCATTCAATGCTCAAACAAATAACTGTGTTTTCCAAAAACTGACATTAACTGAGTGATATGGAATGCAATGAGAAATTCAGGGTTAAAATAAGCTTGATCAATCACTGTGTTTTATTCTTATTTTTTGCCTCAAATAAACATTGAAAACAATGTAACTGTTAGGATCCATTGCATCCCTAAGGTCTTGCTTTATTACTTCATCATGGCAGGGAGGTGATCCTAGACGGAATGGGACAACTTGACACGGCCAACTCGCTGCGGCCAACTCATCACCACGGCCAATTCACTGCAGTCAACTCACCACAGGACAAGTTGCCATAGCCAATGCGCTGTGGGACAACTCACTTTAGGACAATTTAACAATTCTCTTTAATCATTTAAAATAAATAAATAAAAATTTAATTTTTGCAATTCATATTTCATTCTCTCCCTCCTTTTGCATCCTTTCTTTAGTGATTCTATTGCAACATTTCTTTGATATTAGTGTAGCTCTTGTCCTGTAGCAAGTTGTTCTGTGGCGAGTTGGCTGTGGCGAGTTGTCCCACATCAAGTTCGCTGTGGCAAGTCAGCTGAGGCAAGTTGGCCATGGCAAATTGTCATAGATCCATTCCTAGGAGACATGAGTGAAGAACATTCAGAGTGTATGTCAAGAGTAGATACATCCAGTGGAGTTACCCAAAACATGAAGGTCATCCCACCTGCCTCAGTAAAGCAAGCGGGACACAGCAGCTATACAAAGATGCTGGAGGTAGATGTTCACTCCAGTAACAATGGCTAAGATATGGTTTTATATTGTTGAAATGGTAAACCATTCCTGTATTTTAGCACAAAAACCAGATGGATAGACAAAATAAAATTATTGATGATTCATATGGAGATGAACTGTCTTTATGGTCACTAAGAGTCAATGGCAATTTGTTGGTGCATAATGAAGATCCACAGATTTAAATTAGATGTTTAAAATAATGAATGTGTCATTTGTTAAATCAGTTGCTGGTATTACACAAAACAAATAAGGAAATAATTTATGATGTGCAACAATATTCGGTATGCTTTTAGTGAAGAATATTCACAAAAGTTTTGGACATTTCCTCACAATTTTCATTATAATTTTAGTTATCTATGAACTCAAGACATATGTGGGGGTCAAGGAGCAGATCCAATTTACAAAGGTATTCTTTTAGAGTACAACTCATCCCATAAATGTTTCATCTTGATTGCCAGGTTCTGGAATAGTAACACCTAACACTTCCAGATCAAATGGTCTGGATTAAGCAACACAGTGTATATAACTATGTACACCTTTATATATCCAATTGAAACCTGATATACCCCTCTTAACAATGAGAGGGCATGGATTCGATATATTTCTGATCTATATAAACAGCTTTAATACAAAAGAATCTGTGTTAAGTCTGCATATACAAGTGCAATGGATAGTTATGTAAAGCATAGGGCAAACAAAATGCTAAGTAATCTATTCCTACATTGCTTTATGATATATTTGAATCATCCTCAAAACTGAGATTCCTTTTAGCATGAAATTTAAATAAGAAGAAAGCAAACCTACAATCAGAATACCATTTATTATTAAAATGTATACATTCAATTTCCCCTTTTCTTCATTTTAAAATTTCTAGTTTGTTGATGAACTAGCTCTATTTGGAATAATTAACACAAAGAACTTCAGAACTCAATGACTGAAAATAATTGCTTCACTCTTTTCTTTTCTGAGTATGCTAGAGCCCAAGCTAAAGATTTAAAGCTGACTGGACAAATATAAAAGATGTCAGAAACAGTGACCACTGACATGCCATTCAAGGCACATGGAAGAACATTCAGGCATGAATGCCTCTAAACTGCTCATTGGTAAGATCAGCTATCAGTGAGGCACAAGTGTAAGTCAGCACAATTCACTGAGCCTGCCATGACCTTAAAATCATTGCTCCTGGGGCATGTTCATCCACCAATTAGTTTATATGCTCACTGGAAATCTATTGCTCAGTAAATGCACTGGCCTCTCATTCCACAGTGTTGATGAAGTGTGTGTGATGCCTTTTCTCTTCACAACTTGACCCCTAAAGCTGACCCATCTAAAACTAAGGTATTCATGCCAATTGAGTACACCACCACCCCGGTTTATCACGGGTCTCAATAGTTTCTTTAAAAGCCATTATATTTTTCCCCCTCTAGCCTAGAACGATTTGCTAGACAACCCAGCTAAACACGATTTTAAATTTGCTAATGTTGGGAAGAACATTTTTAAACAAAGGATAAAGCACAACCTAACAGATAAATATAGTTGAGAATCGAAGAAAAACTAGGATAATAACACACAAACATTTCTTACCCTGGGATGCAACCTTAAAAGATCATTGTAGAGGAAAAAACATTTATATATTGCTCTCACCAGGAAGAAAGAAGATACACAAGTATTTTTCATCATTCAAGGACCATGGAAAAGATTAAATATGTTAAATAAAATATATTTGAATGATACATACTTTTTGAAATTCTGCATGAAATAAGACTGCAGATTTCAAAAAGCAAAAGGTTTGTAAATATTGCATTTCTTTAGTATTGTCTACATAAATGTAAATAAAACGATTATTTATTAAAACAATTGTTTAAGTCAATTATTTACTATAAAGCCAGAATAATTGTTTTGGATGTGATGCGTTTTTCAAAAATTGTGTAACTGAAAAATTGTTATCATTTCGCTTAATGCTAAAACCCCTGTCAATCACTTTTTGCTATGAACTCCTCAAAATTCTATAACTTGGATAATAATCTTATATTGTTCAGATAACTTTGTCAAAGTTTAGGCAGCGTGACTAGTATTATAAGATAAACCCAGGAGCAAAACAGACCACACAGCACACAGAGCCTTTAGATAATTAACTGTGGTTTTATCTAAATATATACAGACTTATACGTGGTAAATACCTTATCATACAGCTACTGACACAGAGAGCAATGAGATACACGATGAGAGAGAACATGAGGAGATCTAATAATTAGAAAGATATTAGATTGCGTTGAGATGGATAAAATGACATTGGAACTGAAAGGACAGATGGATTCGGACTTTTATGTAATATGGGAGAAATTGTATAATTGGATTGAAGATAGAAAAAAAGGGAAATAACAGATAGTAGATTTTGTAAAATTATATAGATTATAGGAGAATATTAGTATGATGATCTGTAAATGGTCACAGTCGTGCACAAGAGTTGAATAAGAATTTTTTGTTAAAACCCAATAAAACTCAAATGGAAAAAAAAATCTACATACCCAGACAAACTTTGTTTTATTTGGCCCCTAATCATTAACGGCATTTTTTTTCATTTTTCAAACTGTGTTGAACCTTTCCTTTCCTTTCCTTATTTAAAATTATAGAATTATAAAAATATTATAGTTGTGAGATAAAATTTAAGACCTTAGTTTTGTAGACATAACAGAAATGTTTATTACTTATCTCACTTTAACATATTGAAGTTTGCTGCCTTGATTTTTCTTTTAACTAGAAAAAGTCAGATAATGCTATCATGTGCTAGTAATAATTATATAATAATAATAATAATAATAATAATAATAATAATAATAATAATAATAATAATAATAATAATAATAGCATTATTTAAGCTTTTGTTTTTAAAAGAATTCCTAGGAAACTTTCTCAATTGAAATTTATTACTAGGTTCTAATGGAAAATAAATGTAATTATTCAATTCTGTCTTCGATTCATAGTTTAATATTCTATCCTTGTTTACTCAAATGAATCTACAGATTTAATTTAACAATTTCTTGTGTCATGAACAGCCACTGAAATATTCAATATGTATATTTCTGTGAAAAACTGCCCCCCGACGGATATTATTAATTTTGTGTATTTTTGCCACTGAATTTTTGCAAAAACTCATGTGGGTCCAATGATATACAGAGAGAGTTTGAATAAATCAACAACTCAATTGATACTACTTTAATCTATTCCATAAATGAATTCATCCAACATGTCAATGTAAAAAAACAAACATTCTCTTATATTCAGTAATTAGTATACTACTTTTAACTGCAACAATTGCAACACTGGTTATTGATTTTTCACATTGTTATATTTTCTCTGTGGCTAACTACTTCAAGTCAATAAAATTTGAGGTACTCAATTCAGGTCATGCTACAGTATTTCTATAGGTTTAGGTTTGGACTTTGACCTGGCTGTTCCAAAACACTTAATTTGTGCTTTCTTATTCATACTGTTTTACTTGCTTATAATTTTGAGTTTTCTGCCTTGCCGCATGACTCATTTTGTAGGTATATAAGTAAAATGTAGGTAGACTGTTCTACTGTACCCCTCTTATCATCCTGAAAACTGAAATTTAAATGCCTTTTCTCGTCCTAGTGTCTGTGACCATGGAAAATAGTTCCATCTATCTTTCCTACAGCTCCTATACTTAGAACTATGCAGGGTACTCCAGATGTGGTCTCATCAGTGCAGAGTAGAGGGGAACAACTTCACATGTCTTTGATGTAGTGCTTTTTCTATCACAATCCTGCTCTAACTATTCTAGCCATTATCTCACACGTTCAGCTCATGTCAGGTTAACCATAATTAAGTCCTTTGCTGAAGTCATGTTTCCAGACTATATTGCATGTGTGCCCTATATTTTTGCCTAAGTGATATATCTTGCACTTCTTCCTGTTAAATTACATTTCATCTCAGTCCTTTGACCTAGCTGTGGTAGCGCAGTTAGAAATAGGAGAACTACCATATGGATTAAAGGAAGTTTAGGATACTGAGATAAATAATCCCATAGAGGAGACATATTGGCAGCAGCAATTGAAATCAGGCGGATTTACTTCAGATTCAATGGAAGAAATGTAGTGGCTTATACACAATTGGCATTTGTCTCCTCTTGAACTTGCAACACATATATCACGATTTTTCTTCCAAATAATGGAATGTTGTCCAAAAAAGTATGATTCTTTTATTTATGGTTATCATGTGATAAAGTAATATCCTTTTGGCAAAATAATTTTTGGAGGAGTATTATCACCAAACAAAGAATTGAATGCTCTCCAAGGTTAGGCTTATTGCACTTATTTACAGGAACAAACCAAAAATTTAAAAATAAAGAATTGATTATTTATTTTATTATAGAAGCCAAAACAACAATTGTGTCACATTGGAAAACTTCGACAATGGAACAACTGAATTGTGGATTAGTAAAGTCTCTTCAACTGCCACATTAAGAAAATCACAGATAAAGTAATGAAATTTCAGAAGCAGGAACCACAATTTGATCCAACTTTTAGTTGGATTTTATGATTTATGTTAATAGCAATAGCTTATGATTTGGTGTACTCCTTATATATTTTCACATGTATAGTACCTGACTTTTTATTTATATGGTAGTAGATTTTTTTTTGTATTTGAGATGGGCAGTTCAAAAAATGTGAAAAATAAATAAATAAATATTAATGAAGGCCTTCTCTGCTGTTGCACCTGCCCTCTGGAACATCTTGCCTCCCAGAGTGAAGTTGGTTCCAATCCTCCTGATCTTTCGTAAGAGCCTAAAAAGACGTGCTCTGCCAGTTGGCCTCGGGCTCCAATGGGGCAGCATCACAATGTAGGTTGTTGATCAATTAACAACAGATTGCACCTCACGATCATCCTGCTCCCACCCTCCCCATCTTTTGATTGGTTTCCTGTATTTGGCTGTGTGTAGTATTTTATTTATGTTTTTATAGAATATATAGAATATAGAAGTCTTTATTGGCCAATTGGACACACAAGGAATTTGTCTTTGGTACATATGCTCTCAGTGTACATTAAAAAATACATTCATCAAGAATCATTAGATACAACACTTAGTGACAGTCATAGGATACTAAATAAACAATCAAATCATACTAGGAAACTAAATAAAACAATATAAATCATAAAGATACAAGCAACAAGGTTATAGTCATAAGTGGGAAGAGATAGGTAATAGTAAGGATGAGAATATTAATAGTAATACAGTCTTAGTAAATAGTTTGACAGTGTTGTGGGAATTAGTTATTTAGTAGAGTGATGGCATTCAGGGGAAAACTGTCCTTGTGTCTAGTTGTTCTGGTGTGCAGTGCCCTATAGCATCGTTTTGAGTTGAAACAATTTATGTTCAAGATGTGAGGGGTCTATAGATATTTTTACAGCCCTCTTTTTCACTTGTGCAGTATACAGGTCCTCAATGGAAGGCAAGTTGGTAGCAATTGTTTTTTCTGCAGTTCTAATTATCTGTTGAAGTCTGTGTCTGTCTTGGTTGCAGAGTCAAACCAGACAGTTAGAGAGGTGCAGATAATAGACTCAATAATTCCTCTTTAGAACTGAATCAGCAGCTCCTTGGGCAGTTTGAGCTTTCTGAGTTGGCGCAGAAAGAACATTCTTTGTTGTGCTTTTTTTATGACGTTTTTAATGTTAGGGGGTGTTCATTTTTAGTCTTGAGATACGATAGAACCTAGAAACTTGAAGGTCTCTACTCTTGATACTTTGTTGTCTAGTATTGTAAGAGGTGGTAATATAGGAGGGTTTCTCCTAAAATCAATTACCATTTCTACCACACCATTTTGAGTGTGTTTAGTTTCAGTCGCACCACAAGGCTAGTTGTTCAACCTCCTGTCTGTATGCAGATTCGTCATTGTCTCGAATGAGACCTGTTGTATCATCTGCAAACTTCAGTACTTTAACAGAGGGATCTTTTGAGATGCAGTTATTGGTATATAAAAGAAGAGAAGTGGAGAGAGCACACAGCCCTGGGTGGGTGGGTGGGGGGGCTGTGCTAATTGTACAGGTATCTAATGTGATTTTGCTTAGCTTCACCTGCTGCTTCCTGTCTGTTAGGAAGCTTATGATCCATTTACAAGTGTGGTCAGCTACAGTTAGCTGATTTAATTTAGTTAGAAGAATATCTGGAATGATGGTATTGAATGCTGAGCTGAAGTCTACAAAGAGGGCCTTTGCATAGGTCTTTGGGGATTCAAAATGTTGTAGGATGTAGTGCAGAGCAGTGGTGGGATTCAAATAATTTAACAACCGGTTCTCTGCCCTAATGATTTCTTCCAACAACCAGTTCACTCAGAAAGTTAACCATCGGTTCTCCCAAAGTGGTGTAAACTGGCTGAATCCCACCACTGATGCACAGCCATATTAACAGCATTATCTGTCAATCTATTTGCTCGGTAGGCAAATTGCAAGAGGTCTAACAGCAGATCCGTGATGGTTTTCAGGTGGGCCAGCACTAGCCATTCAAAGGTTTTCATAACTACAGATGTTAAAACAACCGGTCTGAAGTCATTCAGTTCCTTGATGGAGGGTTTCTTTGGCACTGGGATGATAGTAGAGCTTTTGAAACAAGAAGCAATATAGCAGAACTCTAGTGATTTATTAAAGATGTGGGTGAAGATGGGGGCCAGTTGGTCAGCACAAGCTTTTAAGCAAGAAGGAGTTATCTTGTCTGGGCCTGGTGTTTTTTCCTGGCTTTTGTCTGTGAAATAGACCTTGCACCTCATTTTCTGTAATCCTTTTATCTTTATATCTTTATACAATTAAGCTTTTATGTTTATACAGCTTTTATTTTTTATGATTGTAAGCCACCCAGAGTTATCCTGAGGTACAATGGGTAACCAATAAATTTTATAAATAAGAAAGGAAAGGAAAGGAAAGGAAAGGAAAGGAAAGGAAAGGAAAGGAAAGGAAAGGAAAGGAAAGGAAAGGAAAGGAAGGAAGGAAGGAAGGAAGGAAGGAAGGAAGGAAGGAAGGAAGGAAGGAAGGAAGGAAGGAAGGAAGGAAGGAAGGAAGGAAGGTGTTCTGACCTAGGCGTCCTTAGAAAGCATGAAGCAAAGTCTTAATCCCAGTAAAATCTCTTTTATTAACACAACTGTGAATTCTGTTCATTCACAGTCAACAAGGCTTTGGTAAACAGTCTTTCAGAGGAATGTTTAACAACCCCCATCTTATCTCACTTGAAATGCTGCCAGAGAACCAATTTCCAAATGCAGAGCAAGGCCAAACTTCGCACCAAGTCTATTAGAGTCACGAACAGAACTTTCCAATCTTGAAATGAGATAAACGGGCTTCCTGAAAAAGCCCACATCCCGTTTGCTCCTCTTTTATGTCCTATGGGAGGGCCAATCATCTCCAAGGTGTGGTCTTACTCCCGAGTCTACCCTCCTTTCTTAATTGTTCTTGTTTTCTGACAGCTTTGCACCTGCACAAACTGGGAACGGGCTCCAGCTGTTCCTCTGCCTCGCAGAGCCCTCATCCGAGGTTTCACCAGCCCCCAGGCCTGGCCCAAGTTCCTCCCTAACCTCCTTCCCAACCTCCTCACTGTCCGACTCTGCTGCCAGCTCCACTGGCCGCCAACGGGCCACAACAGGAAGGAAGGAAGGAAGGAAGGAAGGAAGGAAGGAAGGAAGGAAGGAAGGAAGGAAGGAAGGAAGGAAGGAAGATATTGGATATGTTGGAGCTGTATAAATAAATCTGTGTTACAATGGATACAAGACTCTAACAGAACTTATGATGTAAAGTTGGTAAGGAACATTTATTTAGTAGTGCGAGGATTCCTTTATTTGTACTTGGAGCTCTTTAATTGATTTCAAGTATTTTAAATCTGCTTTAAATTTCTGTGCTGTTGCCTGTTACTCAAATTGTCATATAAACTATAGCAATTGTACTCTTTTCTCCAATCCTTACTTAACTTAAGGCTTTTGTTGCCTTAAAAAATAATTTGTTTCCTGATTACTCCACTGTTGGGTTTGTAATCAAGCACCACAGATTCCAAAACCAATGGGTCTGGCACAGCGATGAAATGCTACCGGTTCATACCAGTTCAGGCAAACTGGTAGTAAAAAAACTACCAGTTCCTCCGAACAGGTATTTCCGACGATCAGCTATGCCGAGTGATTTAAAATCACACAGAAAATCCAAAGCAGGACATCCTGCTTTCTAGTGAATCTAAATTGCGTGGCACACTAAATTGCCTGCCTCGCTGTTCTACTTACCTTCCCAAAACTCCTTTTTCCACGTGAAGCGTGCATTTGGCACATAATGTGCATGCATGTACAGCATGCATTTGGTGTGCAGTGCACATGCACACACAGCATGCATTTGGAGCACATTGTGTATGTGTGTGCGCATAGCATGCATTTGGTGCATACACCGCATGTGCTGACAGCAAACCAGTGGCAAAACGGGGAAGATTTCACCACTGGTCTGGAAGAATTTTTTCAGCTTACACCATGCTTTATCAACCTCTGCTACACAAGTAATACAAGATAGTGCAGACATTGATTTACTTCCTATTCTTCCATTACTGATGAGAAAGAAGAGGCTTCGAACCCAGAGAAAAGTGGATTGCTGGAGTCATGTGAATAGAAATGTTCAAAAAAGGTAAATTACCATAAGGTGGCAACATTTTCATTTTTCAAGTATAAGTTCACATGATTCCACTTGAACTGACTGAGCAGCAGACTCCCAGTGGGATAAAAATACAAGACGTTTTGTCATGTAATGGAATAACCTCTAACCTGATTTCTATATAAAATACTAATGCCTTCTACATAAAGTATTATATATATGAAAAGACATTTTACTGCTATTTGGCTGCAAATGGCATGAATAAAAAAAATTATGAAGGTGAGTAGGAAGAGATCTACAATCACAACAAAACAAATCCATAATCCATTTATATATAGCAATAGCACTTAGACTTATATACCGGTTTACAGTGCTTTACAGTTCTCTCTAAGCAGTTTACAGAGTCAGCATATTGCCCCCAACAATTTGGGCCCTTGTTTTACCCACCTCAGAAGGATGGAAGGCTGAGTCAACCTTGAGCCTGGTGAGATTTAAACTGCCAAATTGAAGGCAGCTGACAGTCAACAGAAGTAGCCTGCAGTACTGCACTCTAACCACTGCACCACCGTGGCTGCTATATTAAATGTTGGGGCTATTTGAGAGACCTCCTCATCTGAAATATTTGTTTATATATTTTTCATTAAATAAGGATGAGAGAGTTTATAACCATTTATAGACCCATTATGTAAGGGGCGGAGAATTACCTTATTTTCCAGAGTATAAGGTGCGCTTCCCCCCCCCTAAAAGAGGGTGGAAATCTGGATGCCAAATGTACCAAATATACCAAATGTAGCCCTGCCCACCCACCCGTCCTCTCAAATGGAGCTTTTGGAGGCTGCAAATGCAGCCTCCCAAACAGAAAGCCTCTCAAGCAGAATTTTTTTTTCTTATTTTCCTCCCCCCAAAATAGGGTGTGTCTTATACTCTAAAAAATACGGTAATTGGGTTTTTTTTTATTATTATTATTTTCAACCTCTAGCCAGGATGGATTTTTTAAAAACTGTTTAATATTGGGTGTTTGGGTCATTCCCCCACCACCACCTTTTTTTTTTTTGTACACGTTTTTTCTATTCTTTTGTTACTGTTGGATGTATGTTTTTTTTGTTTTGTATTTTATTCCCATTGATAAAACATAATAAATGTTTTCTGAGGTTTTCGCAGGTGTTTGTATGTAGGTCTTTGGTTATTCGGGTTTTCTCCCACGTAAAATTGGAAGTGTCTTGGCGACGTTTCGACAAAGTCTCATTCGTCATCTTCAGGCTGGTGTTTTCGGCTTTGTGCTCTTAGAAGCACGAAGCCGAAAACACCAGCCTGAAGATGACGAATGAGACTTCATCAAAATGTCGCCAAGACACTTCCAATTTTACGCAGGAGAAAACCTGAATAACCAAAGACCAACATAATAAATATATACATGGAAAATCCAAGTGAAGTGTATATGGATTTCCAGATTCAGGTAAATTGCATTGTTGTGCTAGATTCATAAGGTTAATATATATTTAATTAAATTTTAATAATTAAACTATTTAATTTGCCTGCCTCACTCAGTGACTGCAATTCTAGCTCTGCTCATTGTCGTCATTAATCAACTGCATGATTGATTAGAAGGTGAAAGATCCCAGAGCTCAATGGCACATGGAAACTTGTCATGGGCCAGAAGGCCTTAGCTGGTCCTTCTGCCTCCCCTTCCCATTCCCAGAAGGCTTTAACTGGCTAGGCCCAGTGGCATTTGACCTGGGAGAGCCATAAGCAATGGAACCTCCAGAAATAGCCAATCAAGTCCTAAGCACCATTACCCAATTAAAAATTAGCCATTCGGTTTACAGGAATGGTCAGCACCTGTAACTACATTACAGCAACTACAACAACTACAAACATTACAGTCTTCCATCTCAAGCTCTCTGACAAGAGGAAATTGAAATTAGGCTGAAGTGTCCAGACCAACAGTCCAAGATCCCTTTAGGTGAATGTCACACTATCCTTTAAATATTGTGTGCCACGCGCTTCACAAACAAACAACAAAAAATAACCAGGACAGCAGATGCGAAGCTCCCATTCTTTTCATCATCCTAACCAGAACCAGAAATATATAGTATATATTTATTGAAAAGTATAATAATCAGAAAATATGACAAAGTACAACCAAAGATATAGCAGTGCTAGTAAAATCAGAAAAAGATATATAAGATAATGAAGAAGTGAATAACATTAATAGAAACTAAAAGTATACCCATAAAATGTTAATATAAAATTAGCTCAATCCTTTAAAATATTATTAAGTATAGTCATATACACTTTCTAATTATCCATCTTCTAAATTTTAGTAGAATATATTATTTCTATATCATATTTATAATATATGATTAAATTGTTGCTATTTTATTATGTAAACACCTTAGAGTATTAAATATAAATAAATGAAAAGAAGAAAAATATTCTATGAGTATTAATTACAATTTTGAATGCTAATGTTCCAAGCATTATAATTATTTAACTTTTTTCTTTCCTTCCTTCTTTCTTCTTCTCTTTCTTTCTTTCTTTCTTTCTTTCTTTATTCAGAAGTCACATCACAGTTTAATGAGCTATATGCAACAAGATATATGCAACAAGAATAAATTTTGCTCAAAAAACACAATTTTGAAATCTTGGGAGGTATTACAGAAAAATAGCCAGGACTAAGCCCAGTACCATTATCATTGCATGCACCAATTACACAGACATATAAAACAAAACAATAAGCCTCATAGACACATGAATGAAAGAAAATCTATGTGTCTACTAATAAATCAATGCATCTGCCACTTTTCATTTGTAACTGTTAAGATATCTATATTTCATGCAACATGAATACCTTAGCCAATTGATATGTGCCATCCACTTATGGTTTTGAGCCCACTTATTAATTGGCATGTTTCTAACAGATTAGCACTTTCCACCATGGAAATGCAGCTTTTGGTAGAAAAAATATACAGTATATTCTGGCCCTTCCTTATTTTCTAATTTTGAATTGATTGAATCACATCAATAAACTCTAAATACTGCATTTTTAAAAAAATGTAACTTGTTTAATTAAATCTCATATAATTATTAAAGAACTCTATTAATATTATATATTATAATAAAACTGAAGTATTTAGTAACATTAAAAATAGCTGAACCAAATAAAGCCTATATCACCGGTGATATTGTGACATTTCATTATCTGTGGCATTGCACGTACCTTGCTGGAAAGTATTTAATGTGATAATATAAATTATTATATTATAAATATAAGCCATAGCATTCAATTTAAAACTACACTCATTAACACAATACCTCAACAAATTAAAATATCAAATGTCACCTTAACCTGTTCATAAAAGACTAATAGAATGTAAAATTACTTTAACAAAACTGAGCTATTTCAATGACAATACTTACTAGGCAGGTAATTTTTTTTATAAAAGCTCTCTAGTTAGTGAAATTGCTACTTATGCATAGCTAGGACTGAAGCAAATGGTTTAATGTACTCAAATCTTTATTTACAAATTATGTGTGTATAAAATATTGAGGTTTGGCAAAGATACTGCCTTCCTTGCAAGTTACAACTGCTCATTGCTAGGTAGAAAACTATTCCAATGGTAGCTCTCGACAATATTTATATGTCCCTTTAAGTATAGATTTACTTCCTAGTTGGTGAGATGCAAGTAACAATAAAATTATCCTGCAAGGTACCCTAGAGATCCTACTTTGCACAGAGTGTGTACATCCTTGGGGTAAAGTTGGGCTTTGATTGCACTTCTGGTATACTGGTCAAAAAGTGCCCAAGTTGACCAGTACTGTCCTTACCATCAGCAGGGACAGGTGCATTTGGTATAAGGATGACAAAGGCTGGTAGCTTAGTTTGCACATTCTCTAAAATGCAGCTTTTCAAACCTCAAGGTCTTGGACACTAGAGGTAATGATCAAAACAGGCCTTAAAGATGTGAATATATCATTGGGCATGGGGATCAGAATGTAGGGCAAAGCCCATGAGATGGTTATGCTGATACTGAATTTGAACTTTTGTTTACAGTTTTATGCCAGTTGCATAAATAGGTAACTATTGTTATGTTGTTGTTTGAATGTTTTTTTAAATCATAATTAACCACCAAAAGTCACAATGAGAAGATGGGTAGCAGTAAACAAAAAACAAACAAACAAACAAACAAATAGAATGATTCTTCAAGGAGAATTAAATATGCCAAGGTCTCGTAGAGAGCTAACCCAAAGTAGATCAGGGAATTCTGGAAATTCATGAATAGGCACATCCAGGTGTAGTAGTGTAGGAAGTTAGCATCCACCCCTTTCCTAGAAGAATGAAATATTTTAGGAAATATTAAAAAGGCAGAATATTATGTTTCCCTGGTTGAGAAATGGAAAAACATGTTTTAAAGACAAAGCAACTCCCACCTTCCTGCCTCCCCCCCCCCCCGCTTTGTTAATGGGCCAGAGGCAGAAACTCAATGTTTGACAATAGGACCCATCTGCAACACAATAGCAACAGAAACTCACCACATGGCACATGGGAAGATTACATCAGACAGCAAGGCTAGCTAAGACCCCCACCCCCTGGGAGTCTGACAACCAATCAGGATACTCTTTTGGGGCCCCAGGATGTTCAAAGCCAGAAAAAGCATAAAACCCAGAGATTTGTTCTGTCTTGGCCCTTTTCTGTTCAGGAACTCAAACCATGTGATCCTGTTCACCATTAAACCATCTTTCCAAGCAGTCTCCATGTTTCCAGTGTCTTTTTCCCCACTTGGAGCTGAACCCAGAAGGATATTTCTTCCTACAGTAGTCTGCTCAGAAAGTGAAAGTAAATAACTACTGTAAATCAGGGTGTATATGCTGATTACAGTATACTTCAATACCCCCTAGAAGAAATGAATTGTTTAATCAAAGTTTTCAAAAATGCTGTAAAAATAAACTCCGTATAATTTTTCTGCAAGAAGGCTGTCTGGTCCAATAAATAAGAATGTGTTACAAGAAGAGGACACTGAAGAACTGTCCAGGTGGGATTCTCCTTTGCAGAAAAACAGAGAGAAATCCAGAATGTCAAGCAACTCCCCCCCCTCCTCAATATTAGCATATAAAAATTAGGATCCCCTTGTTTATATTTATTTAATTTTGCACAGAATATTAAATGTACTGCAAGTTGAAATGTGGATTAACTCCCCCCCCCCAATATTTATGAAAACTTTAAAGAATCGCATGGTGATACCACAAGGGTGCATGGCTATATATACCCTGTTTTTGAACAGACTCCCACTAGCTTGAGAATACTAATACTGCTCTGTGGCTGGTGTTCTGTCTGCACAATCATTGGGAGGAAGGATTATAATAACAATTTGTGACATAGTGGGTCTTAGACTCTTTAACAACCTCAGTGAGATACCCAGCAGGCAATCTTCAAAGTCTATTGGACAGTAGGCAGATTGCCTGATAATCGGATCATTGCCCTATACTATGCCAAGCTATATAAGGTGCAGCCAATAATCTTGTGTGCAGGCTATTTCCCCACCCCACCCCCACCCCCACTTCATGGACACAGCAGGCATAATATAGTATGCAACAATAGGAAGTGAGACGTTTAGTTTCAATGAAAGTGCTATATATGACAATGAAAGCTTTTTAGTGGACAGTCACCTTAAGGAATAAGTAAAAATGGGGACAATGCCATTAAATTTTATAGGTGCTGAAAGTGGAACTGGAATGTCAGGATGAACAAACTGGCTGAATGAAATCCTTGTTTGCAGGAACTGTCAATATAAAACAACAAATATCATAAATACAGAGAAATTAATAGTAATATTTTTGTTAAAGCTAATTTCAGATGTGATGTCTAAGAAATTTAAATCAAACAGTGTTATCGTTTTATTAAAGAGGAAAGTTTTTAATTATCGTATACTACTTTTATCATTAATATGAGTGCATGTTAAAAACAAGACACATGCTTTAAATAAGGAATTCTAAAATGAATTTTATAACTAGATTTTGAAATCTAGGTCAGTTGCCTCTGAACTTTTTCCAGTGGCAGTCCATTGGTTGCAATCCTTTATCAATTTGGCAATACAACTTCCATTGCTTCTTCTAATCTTGTGTAATTTGCCCTATTTAATTCTTTGCTTCCAAATTGACTACATTTGCCACCCAATGAGTTTATTTTACCAGTCATTTCCTTTTAACAGTAAACTAAAACTATTTGAGGGGAATAATCCGCCTGTAAATTCAGCATAGGGTAAAAAGCTCTTATTTATCCAGTGTTTTGTACTTTGAATTGAAGCATTATCAGTAAGAGTAGGCAATAAACAAAAACACCTCAGGGGCCTGAGAAGAGCAATGTAGCCAATTACATTTAATTAAATCAAAGGATGGGAGCAGTAGGGATGAATGAGCTGAAGAATGAATTTGCATTAACACCTAGCAGCCAAACATATAGTCATTGGTTTAGTCTGAAGCTGCATTTCTTGCTATCTCTTCTATTCACTAAAAGAAGCCATTAGCTAAATAATGAGGCATTGTTTACTCAGTGATATAAGGACAGCTTTCCCCACATTTTTACTTCCTAGTATAGGAAAAGAGATCTCTAATCCATACTTTATTCAGAGTAAAATAAAGATAATCCATCATGTTTTAAAAACTGAGTTCTGAGACCTACAGTTGAATATTAAATATTACAAAATTAAAGGGCAAGAGAAAAGAGCTGAAGGTACAAAACATAGCAAAAAGCAACCAATACCCAAACTACAGCGCTTGATCAGAGAATATTTTTCTGTATATCCTTGCTATGTTTCAGAAACAGAAAAGGAATAATTAGCACAGCTAAACTTAGAGATTGAGAAGAAACACCGTCATTTAATAGATGAGGAAGAGGGGTTGTTTTAATATGTTCTAACATTAATTATGTTAACTTGTTTTAACATAAAATCCAAGAAATGGAAAAAAAATCTTACTCTGTGTGTGTGTACACACACACACACACACACACACACATAAGATTGATTTCCCCTACAGTTTATAAGATACTAGGGTTGCCAAGGTGTCCACTATTTGAGCGGACAGTCCACTTTTTTCACATTATGTTCACTATTTTTTTTCACAAAATAGTGGACTTTTTTTATTCAAAAGCTTTATGATGAAATGGTACGTAATCTAAAGCTGTACAGTCTAAGAGAATAAGGATAGGAGAATCACGTTTTGTCTTTTTTTTCATAAGTTAGAATGAGACAAAGATCGAATGCTCATTGCAATAATCACATTTTACACAACAGCGCAAAAAATGCATTAAAGCAGTTATCTTTTGATATCGAAAATGTAGTGCTGAAGGTTTTTGCCGAATTTTCGAATTCTGCGAAGAAACGAGAAGAGTTGAAATCATTTTTTGAGTTTTGCGAGTCAGAATTCCATGAAGTTTTGCGCCATGTTCCAACACGTTGGTTAAGTTTGTTTAAAGCAGTCGAAAGACTTCTTTTAAACTGGATACCTCTAAAATCATATTTTATTTCTCTTGGATCTGATGAGTGCCATAAGGTTATCTGGAACCTTATTTCGGATCAGGAAAATGAACTCGCAAAGGACGATGAACCAACAATTTCAGAATTGTATTTATATTTCACGCATTTCTTCATGTCAATAATGCAAGACACCCTACTGAAGCTGGAAAGCAAGAAAATTCTTGCATGTGATCTTCACATTATCATGTGTAAGCTGCGTGATTCTTTGCAAAAAAAAATATGATGAGCAGTTTTTTGGAATGAAAGTTTTATTTGCCTTACATAAAAAACATTTGCCTGAGAATGCCGTGCAAAAGTTCAAGAAAGAAGCCATCAACGTGTATCAAAGAGCCATTGCGTACCTAGAAAAGTGGTATAATTTCACCGATTCAGTATATGAGACGCTAAGTTGTTTCAATCTAATTGATCGCAATAATCCTCCAACTTTAGAAGAAATGACGAACATCTGGTTATTATCACCATGGCGAGAAGAACTTCCACCCAACACTCTCTTCTGCCTTAGAAGAAGTTTATGTTCATCTGCAGGGCGATTCATCCCTTGATAAGTGGACGTACTTTTTCAAGAAAGAGCCAGCTCCCAGTTTACTGAAACTGTTCCAGTATTGTGCATCAATTCCGGTATCAAATGAAAACGTTGAACGAATTTTCAGCATCATGGGAAATTTGTGGACTGACGAACGTAACCGACTGCTTGTATCAGTTCGAAGTGAACTCTGTATATTTTTTAATATTTCTCAACTGAAATACTTGTACTGAAATTAAAGAATTATTCCTTAAACACAAAGAATTGATCAAAGCTGCGCAGTCAAATAAAAAATACACACGACAGCAAAGTAAAATGTAATTTAATATTTTACATATTATTATAATATATTTGATGTTTTGAATTTTAAGTAAAGTTTTGAAGTGATTATTTTAATACGTGTTAAAATGTTTGTAAGAAAATATATAATTTAATTGTAATTTTTTTAATTTTTTTTACTACTTAAATGCCCCCCCCCCCCCGCTTGTCTGCTATTTTTTGGAAGCAGATCTGGCAACCCTATAAGATACTAATATAATAATCAGGAGATAACAATAAATTACATCTGGCAACACCAAGTCCCACATTTTGTGAGGAAAATGTGATTCATTAATAGCTCCAACAATAGTCCTTCATGTTGCAAACCTAGCAAAGAAACTATTTTTTCAAGTGCAAATTAAGCCTGCTTTTTTTCAGAAATGCATGCAAATAGACTGCCAGGTTTTTAAATCACTTTTTTCTGTGACTCCTACTAAAAGGCTGAATTTATAAAATGACTTTTTATAGGCAATCAGTGCTTATTGTGCCCTGGTGATTTAATAGAAAGAAAGCCAAGTCAGTTCTGTGAAAAATGCCTGCTGTACAATAATCTCATAATGTTTTATGAGCTTTATGATTTAAGGTTCAAAGAAGAGTGCAAATAACAATAAAATGTTTTTATGATGAAACTTTATGTGATACCTCAGGTTCTAAAATAGCATGTACAGTATATGTTTTGCTAACTTTATGTTCTGAAAGGTTTAAACTAAAGTTTGTCTATGCGCATGAGAGAACTGATACAACAGTTGAAATATGTCTATAATAATTAATAAATTGTATGTCTAGCCACAAGTGAATTGTTAGTGCTTGAAGCATCACATTAGTTCTTATAGTGATATATATACAAGGCCTGACCAAGCCTTTCAATGTTCAATAATTCACTCATTAATTATTAATAACTAATAATGAATACTTGAGCCAAGGAATGAAACAAAAGACCCATGTTTAGATCTACTACTCTGTTTCCCCCAAAATAAGACGTCCCCTGATAATAAGCCCAATTGGGCTTTTGAGTACATGGCAATAAGGCCAAGCATTTATTTCAGGGTTCAAAAAAATATATTGGGAAAACACGGTATCAATCCCAGAAGCTTATCAGTTGATTTTAGGTCAGACTTTGGGCAATGTTACATAATGCTTTATTGCTGTTACTGGGTTTGGGGTTTTGTTGTTTTTCTTTTGTTATAATTGCTATTTCATATCTGTGTTATTTCTAAGCAAAGTAGTACTTTTTCAGAATTAAATGACATACACTTTGCAACTTTAAATAAAAAACAGATTGTTGCTACCATTTATACTTCACTCTATCCTTCTAAAAGCTGTACAAAAACTTTTATTTCATAATATACTGTATGTCAAGTACCAATTGGATCTGTGTGCTTTTAATCATTATTTCAGTACTCTATTGTATTATCTTTCCTGCTTCCTAGGTCATTACTGGGTCAAGTGGCAGTCACTCAGTATATGAAAAAAACCTCTCTTCTGTTATATCTAAGTCAAGTTCTGAGACCATGATCATGTCCTGGCCTGAGAATCTGAGTACAAGAGACTATTTCGAAATCAAAGTAGTTTGTTATAGCAGCAGCACCTTAGGTAAAGAATAATTATCTGGAGATAAAAAATTATCTGGAGCCTACTCTTTTACTTTCTTAGTGCTAGGTAAAGATAGTTTAATTCTTCTAGCTTTTTAATTTCACTTTACTGTTGCTGTGTTGTGTTTTAAGTTTTATATGTGTGATATATTTAGCTGTTATAGTGTTTTTAGCATCTTGCTTTAACTCCATTTTTAAAGTCTATTGTTTTTTTCTTATGCCCATACAATTATACTCCTCTAACTGATATTTTCCACCAATTTTAATTTTGTTACTATCTAAAGTATCATTACCTGTATTGTTTGTTGTGTCGGTAAATTTAGTGAAGGTCTCTTATCATTTTTAATCTGAAAATTAAAATTAATCTGATACAAGTTTAAACAAATTAATGTACGGTTCAAACATGCCTTGAAAGCAGAGCTTTTCAAATTCATAATTCTTGGAATCTAGGAAACATAATTCTTTGAATTGAGTTTGGGTCAATGAAAATTTGGAATGAATGAAGGTAAGAGTATCCAAACTGAGTGAGAATTGAGTGCTGTTGCACCCATTTCCTTTATGTTTAAGTTATTTTCCTCTTGAGTCCCGAGGATTTTACATATATTAAACCTGATTCACATTAGTACAAAATGTTTCTGTACTTATTCTAGAACTTTTGATTAAACCCTTGGAGAGAAGACAAAGTCATAATACATTACTTAAAAAATATTTTTTCTTAAACTTTTTGTTCTCAGGACCCCTTCTGTCATGGCCCAGGTGTCAACCCTGAAGCTCACCTGACTGAGGCCATTTTGAGGCTTCAGGGCTACTCCAACTGGAGCTAAGGGATAGAGAGGGGGGAGTAGAGATAGCTGGGGTTTGTAGCCAAAACAAAATACTTTCTTTTGGAAACCAAGAACATTTCAGCAGGTGCTTAGAAGGAGGAGGCTGAGGTCACCTAGCAACTGGACTGTATCCTGATTGAATTATGTGACAGATTGTTTTGAGAAAGTGAAAAACTTTTACTTTTAATTAGGTGAAAACTACTGGAACATTTAGAGTTGTTTTACCAGCCCGTGCCAATATGGCATATCCAATAAAGCTATTCTTTGGGGACTCTACCTGCCTTGGAGTTTTGTTTGCTGTGGGTATGTTAACTTAGAACCCTGACATCAGATTTCTAGACCCAGATTCTGAAGCTGAAGCTGATGAAACTCTTCCAACTGATCCTCTGGCATTTAGCTTCAGGAAGCACAAAGACAGACACCCAGTGGTGAAATCCAGCTGGATCTATCCGGCTCGCCTGAACCGGTAGGGCCGGCAGCGGGAGGTTCCACCCACTCACCAGGATGTCATTATATCCCGTTTTTGACCCTCTGTGCATGCGCAGAAGAGGCACGCACGCTCACATTTCTGAACCGGTAGCGAAGGTAAGTGCATTTCACCGCTGCAGATTCCACATGATCAATCACAAATACCACCTGAACAGCTAGATCCATCAGAAGAGGATAACTGAAGGTTTCCCAGTCCCTGCACTAGAAAGCAGAAAGGAGAGCAGAACAGAGAAAGTCTATAAGGCTACTTGCCAAGCAACAAGTAAACACTATGATTAGTTACAGCTGGCTGCAGCCTATATAAGACATTTGTTTTACCTCTGTTCTTTTTGCTGAAAACAACATCTGGATTAAGTGTGATCCCTGTGTGGGAATGCCACTCTTGAAATTTGGACTGGCTGACAACCTTGATCTGGCTCTTGAACCTTGGACTGACTTTAGAAAACTCTTTTTGAAAACACATTTTGCAGGCAAGCCTTTGCTTTTTGATATTTCTGGTTCCATTGCTAACTTTGTTGTCTGAAAGTAAAACTGATAACCTCCCAAGAAACCAGGTCTGCATGGGAGATTGAAGCATCAAGGAGTATTGTGGTCCGCCAGCAGCCTGCAGAGCTGGTAGCAGAGTCGGACAGTGAGGAGGTGGGGAGGAACATGAGCCAGTCCTGGAGTCTGGGGAAGGCTCAGACGAGGGCTCTGCATCAGAGGCAGAGATGGGGCCAGGGCCATCTGAGAGTTATGTGTGGACTCCAGAGCCTCCAGAGTCAGACATCAGAGAGGCAGAAGAACAGGGGGGGCCTGTTCCTAGTGCGCACATGCGCAGAGCTGCCAGAAGGCAAGAACAGTTAAAACAAAAAGGACGACTCGGGAGTAAGGTTTGGAGATGATTGGCCCCTCCCATAAGACATAAAGGAAGAGCAAAGGCAGGTGGGCCTTTGCAGGAAGCAACGTTGTGGATGGTGTTGGTTTGTACTTTGAAGCTCTGTTTTTGACTCTGTGTTTCCATGTGGCCTTGCCAAGATAATTGCCAATTAGGTCTTTGGCAGCGTGTCAAAGAAGATAAAGGTTTACCAGCCTTATCCGAAGGACTGTGGCAGACTTCTGTTGCACTATTTATAAACTCTTGGTGATTCAGCATGTGCTGTGAATGAAAGGAATTCACAGCTGTTAAAATAAAAAAAGGGGGTTTTGGGACTAATTGTGTGCTTTTTACTATATCAGGGAGCCTAGGTCAGAACAAGGAGGACACTTCCCACTTTTAAAAGTTATGGAGGACCCCAAAAGATCTTTTGTTTGCATCAGCTATATTTATTAATATTTACCATATTAAAATTTAAAATTGATGTCTTCATACAATATTTATTTATTGAATTGTATAAAAATAAAAATATCAAACCATTAGTTATTAAATATAAAAGAGTGTCATGATTTGAAATTTTTAAATATTTTCAGTATCTATTGGGCCCAAATGAGACCAGTGAAATCCAATTAAGGCCATTCCTTTACTTGCTTACACCTAATGAACCAAATCTTGCCAAGTTAAAGCTATTAACTCTCTATATGACAGATATATTCTGAGAGATTCTAGGGTGTGGCTACCCTGAACGTTTTCCTCTTTTCCTCATCCAGCTCAGAATTGTGCAGTCTCTTAATCTGGGCTTCTCTCTGGGATGTACTACCTTCTCATGACTGGAATGTGCTGATAGAAAGTTATAAACTGTTCAAAAGAAACAGACTCAACAAAAGAGGAGGTGGAGTTGCATTATATATTCGCTACACCTCCATAGAAATGCCTAAAATTAAGAATGAAAGCATGGAGGATAATGTAAAAGGAAAAAGAATGACATAAGCCATACTACAGGCCCCCCAATCAAACAGAAGAAATAGATGAACATTTTGCTAGTCGGTTAACTAATGTGTGCAGGAAACATACCACAGTAGTAAGAGAAGACTTTAACTAATCTGACATGAATTGAAACAAACTCTCCATCAAGTGGGAGACTGAACAGGTTCTTAATGAGCCTAGCTGACAATTTTGTCATCCAAAGGAAGAGGAGGGAACTAGAGGCTCAGCTATACTGGAGCTAATTCTTACTAATAGAGAAGAAATGATAGAGGGGGTTGAAGTTACAGAAACGTTGGGGGAGAGTGTTAGAATTCAATAAAATGCAGACACAAACAATAGAACAAATCAAACCAGTATCTTACACTTTAAAAGAGCAGATTTCAACAAACTTGGAGTTTGGGAAGGATTTCAAAGATGAAAATTTTAAAGGGGAAAACAATTCAAGAAGCTTGGGAAGCACTGAAAAATATGATTGTAAAAACCAGTCCAATATCACTGAAAAAGAAAAATAATACATCCAAGAAGAAACCAGTATGGTTGCATAAAGAACTGTCTGATAAACTGAAAGATAAAAAGGATAAGAATAAAAAATGGAAACAGGGGCAACATAACTAAGGCAGAATACCAGCATATAGCCTGAATCTACAAAGATGAAGTCAGGAAACCTAAGGCTCAGCATGAACTAAAAGTTGCAACAAGTATAAAAAATAATTTAAAAAGTTTCTTTCCACGTGTAAAAAAACAAGGAAAAAGTCAAGGAAAAAAACAGTCCACTAATGGAAGAAGATAGCAAAGAAGTAACAGGCAGCAGAGAGAAAGCAGTGCTCCTTAATTCTTGGATATGTCTAATTTTTGGATATGTCTTCACCCAAAATAAAAAATAGCCCAACCTACCAAAAGCAGAACGGTAAAAGACAGACTAGGAATACAAGTTAAAATAGGCAAGAAGATAGTAAAACACTTGTCTACTATAGATGAATTCAAATCATCAGGACCAGATGGATTACATTCCAGAGTTCTGAAGGAGCTGGCAGACATGATCTTGGAACCACTGAACCATATCTTTCAAAGATTCTGGAGCTCCAGGGAACTTCCAAAGGACTGGAAAACAGCTGACATCGTTCCTATCTTCAAAAAAGGGAAAAAAACAAATCCAGGAGACTACAAACCAATCAACCTGACATCAATACCTAGGAAGATCCTGGATATCATAATCAAGCAATACCTCTGCAAGCACTTAGAAGCAAGCAAAGCTATAATCAAAAGCCAATGTGGATTTGTCAAAAATAATTCATGCCAAGCAACTCTTATTTCATTCTTTTACAAAATGATTAAATTAGTGAATCAGCAAAATGCCATGGTCATACCGTGTTTCCCCGAAAATAAGACCCTGTCTTCTATTTTTTTGAACCCTGAAATAAGCATTTGGCCTTATTGCCATGCGCTCAAAAGCCCAATTGGGCTTATTATCAGGGGATGTCTTATTTTGGGGGAAACATGGTAGTATATTTGGACTTCAGTAAGGCATTTGACAAAGTAGACCACAACCTATTTTTTCCTAAGTTAGAAAAATATGGGATAGACCACATCACCACCTGATCCATAACTGGCTGGCAAACCACACTCAACGTTTAGTCCTTAATGGAACTATATCTACATGGAGAGAAGTAAGCAGTTGGGTACCACAAGATTTTGTCTTAGATCCAGTACTCTTCAACATCTTCATAAATGATTTAGATGAGGGGATAAAGGGGGAACTTATCAAATTTGTAGATGACACCAAGCTAGCAGGAATAACCAAAACTCCAGAAAATAGGCTCAAGATCCAAAAATATCTTGACAGACTTGAACACTGGGTCCTATCTAACAAAATGAAATTCAATGGTGAAAAAGTGAGGTTTTACACTTAGACAAGAAAAATCAAATGCACAGGAATAGAATAGGTGGAACCTGGCTCAATAGCAGTAACTTTGAGAGGAATCTTTGAGTCCTAGTGGACAATCATTTAACTATGAGCCAGCAGTGTGCTCCAGCTGCAAAAAAAACCATAATGTAATCTTTGGCTGCATTATCAGAGGGACAGAATCAAGTTCACATGAAGTGTTAGTACCACTTTATACTGCCTTGGTAAGACCACACTTGGAATATTGCATCCAGTTTTAGTTACCACAATATTTAAAAAAGATGTTGAGATTCTGGAAAGAGTGCAGAGAAGAGCAACAAAGATGATTGTGGGCTTGAAGTTAAAACATATGAAGTTGCAGGAATTGGGTATTTAATTTAATTTTATTTTATTTTATTTTATTTATATGCCGCCCTTCTCCGGAGACTCAGGGCGGCTTACAATACGTTAAGCAATAGCCTTCATACTTTTGTATATTTATACAAAGTCAGCTTATTGCCCCCACAAACTGTGGGCGTGGCTTGGTGGGCGTAGTGTTGCTTGGGTGCATGGCAGGGGAAAGATACTGCAAAATCTCCATTCCCATCCCACTCCAGGGGAAGGATACTTCAAAATCTCCATTCCCACCCCACTCCAGGGAAGGATACTGCAAAACCTTCATTCCCTCCCCACTTCTGGGGGAAGGATATTGCAAAATCTCATTCCCACCCCACTCTGGGGCCAGCCAGAGGTGGTATTTGCAGGTTCTCCAAACTACTCAAAATTTCTGCTACCAGTTCTCCAGAACCTGTCAGAACCTGCTGGATTTCACTGGTCTAGTCTAGTCTAGTGAAAAGAAGGAAGAAGGACTTTTTAAATCAAAGAAGCAACTTATAACTAAGGAGAAACTTCTTGACAGTGAGAACAATTAACCAGTGGAACAGATTGCCTCCAGAAGTTGTAGGTCTCCATCACTGGAGGTTTTTATGAAGTAATTTGTCTGAAATGGTATAGGGTCTCCTGCTTGGGTGGGGGTTGGACTGGAGGACCTTCGACATCCCTACCAATTCTCTTATTCTGTTCTGATACTCTGTTATTCTTTCAATGAGCATATGTATCCATCTCATCAAGCCCAAAGAAAGTCTGGAATAGTATAGGATCTTCTACCATGGGCAGGAAGTTGGACTAGAAAACCTCTAAGGTCCCTTCCAACCCTATTGTGCTATTTCTATCTGCAGAAACACTGTGATGCCATGATTCCCCTCTACTGTTTCTCCAGGTACATTTTCCACCACAATATCCAGCAAATAATGTTGATGTTGAGGAACTCTATGAGGTCTTGGGGTACACTCAAGGGTACTAGGACCGCACTTTAAAAAACATTGCTTTAGAGGATCAGGCTCTTCACTGGGTGTCAGCACTTCAACCTGCATTTACTCTAGTGCTGACATAAGAAGGAGAAGAGGGGGCAGCTGGCAAGAGGACGCTTGACATTTCACCTACTTATTTTCCTTGAAGATAATATCGCCTAGGAAATGAGATGGGAGAGGGGACATTCCTGGGAGTTTAAGTAGTAGATATGGGGAGAGTGATTTGGAAGAAGGCCAATGAGACGCAGAAAATTGGGGAACGGAAAGGGAAGGTTTGGGGTCAGGAAGTCAGAGTTGGCTACGCCACGATCGGGGACAGGTTGTCGTGCTTAATAAAAAGGGACGTTGTCTTACCTGAATGTCCATTTTGTCCTTGCTGCTCCGACACTCCACTCATTGGGTTCTTCTTCACCGTCATTAGACCGACTGGGTGCCACTCAAAATTTCCTCCACAGCTTGGTCCCGCCCACTCTAACTGCGCATGTCCAGTCTTTTCACAAAGTCCAGCCAGAACTCTCAGCAGATCGTAAACTGTAGAAACTCCAGACAGGACCAGGATCATCAGACTCAACTGTAACCTTCCTCCAACATCTCCATGGTACGTTCACTGTAGAGGAATGAAGAAAAAAAAACACATAACCCCCCCTTACCAGGCGATGGACAGGCACTGGGAGGGTCGGAGTGTCGGAGGAGTGAGGACAAAATGGATGTTCAGGTAAGACAACGTCCCTTTTTCCTCCTCACTGCTCCGACACTCCACTTATTGGGACATACTCAAGCCTTCTTAATTTGGGAGGGAACTGCCTCCATCGCCCTGGCCACGGCAGGGAATTACAGCCTGCAAAACCCTCCTGCCAAAAGCCGCATCTGCCGAGGCAAAAGCGTCTAATCTATAGTGTCTTATGAAGGAGGATATGGATGACCATGTGGCTGCCTTACAAATCTCATCAATAGATGCCTGAGTGGCCCAGGCAACTGAAGTAGCAGCACTTCGGGTAGAATGTGGGACTATACCGCCCGGGGCCTGTGACCCTTTCAGTGTATACGCAGGCGAAATGCAGAATTTTATCCATCTGCCAATCGTTGTCGAATAAACTTTCTTTCCCATAGAGGAAGGTAGAAACGAGACCAATAAGGCCTCCGACTTCTGGAAGTCCGCTGTTCGTGCGATGTAATATTTTAGTGCTCGACATACATCTAAAGTATGCCACCTCTTTTCCATTGGATGTTTCGGATCTGGGCAGAAATTTGGCAGGACAATCTCTTGAGCACGATGAAAAGTTAAATTAATTTTAGGAATGAATACTGGATCCAATCTCATAACAACTCTATCTGGGAAAAAAACGCACAAGTTCTGACGAATTGACAATGCGGCCAACTCCGATACTCGCCGAGCCGACGTCACCGCCAACAAAAATGCCAGCTTCACAGTGAGATGATGTATGGATGATTCTTTGATTGGCTCGTAGGGAGCAGATGTTAACAATTACATGCTCCAAGATGGCGACCCGGCTCTAGGCTCGCTGCGGTAAAAATGGGGTGTTTTGGCTGGTGAGGGCCTCCGGGGGTCATTTGTCCATCTAGGACCCCCTGCCCAGCAAGCGTTGCTTGTAGCGAGTTGGCCGAGAGCTTTTGTGCTCTCTAAGGTGCTTTCTAAGGTGCTGATACCAGCGTGGCACCGACGCTCCGAAGAACAGCTGTCCTGCGGCCGCCGCGAGAAGGGCAGCGCGAGAAGGGCGGCGTTCTGGTCTATGGCGGCGGCGGCAATTGAAACAGCCGGCTTCGGCTATATCAGGATGGCTGGTGGGGCGGCTGCGGAGGGGACGCTGGCGTCGTCGCGGACTGCACCCCCGCCCCACGTCGGAGTAGTGAAGTTAGACGTCGGGGGGAAGGAAGTGGGCGTCGAAGGAGGCGAGGTCGAATGGAAGACATGGCTGTTGGTGGTGCCCGCAATGATGCCAGCGCCTCCTGCCAACGCCATTGCAGCAGCCAGCTGTTGGGATGGCTGGACTCCTGCAGCCAAGAAAGAACATGAGGTGGGAGCCTCCATCGCTGAATTCTTAAACCTTGGCAACTTCGAGCCGCCATAGGGCCTTGGGATAATTCCCAAATTTTAGCTCCTATGGTGAGGCCTCCTTCATAACCATCTTGGGGGCCTAAGACCGGGCATGGATAGGGTGGTTGGAAGACCTGGAAGACCCGGAGGGGGATAACGAGGGTTGAGAGGCTGTTGGAGTTACTGCGTAGCCCCGGTCAACCCTCCCCCCTCCCTAGTTGGGCCACTATTAGGCCCTATGACTAACATACTTGCCCTGCCAGTTTCTGTTCGATGGAGGCGGTTCCCACCTATTTTCCATCTATTTTCTTGCCTGTTCTATCCATCTGTACGCTGCCTGTATGAACATTGTGGACAGCTTATTTCCTTCTGGAGATTTTGGACCTGGCTCTGTTTGTTATCCAGCACGCTGGCTGTATGGAAAATGGCAGCTTACGGGAGGATGAATGGAGCCGGTTTTTATCATTGTTTCACCACTGATGGGATGTATCATCTTCCCCATGGCCAGTTGGCCAACCATCGTGAGAGGCTGGTTGGACGATTACCCCCGAGTTGGTTGGAACATTGGACTCCCCTATTGCCGTGAGAGGACAGTGGAGACTCTTCCGTTTATGGTCAACCTGCCTTGTTTCTTTTAGGACATTTTGGACTATCATAGTGGAGCCCTTGGCCATACCTTATCACTACCTCAGAGCTTTAGATGTATTTAAGGTCACAGCTTCTTGCCCTGTGAGACTCCCCCCTCTCGCAAGCCTGGCCCTCTGCATTATCGAGGGCCTACCTCAATGACGGGTCCTGGAACCCAGAGAGGTGGCATGCTGCGAGGAGGGAGTTGAGGGTTTTTTTATGTATTTTTTGGTTAAACTTTTAAGGGGTCCCAGGGGGGGAGGGTAAAATTGGAACTAGGGTCGTGGGTTTGGGGGATAACCCACTAAGGGGAGGGTCGGGCCTGCCACTATGCGTGGCGGAGGGGGTGGGGGATCCGGAGGTAATGGGGGGGTCAAGCTTGTCCAGATTGTGTTTTTACCATTGGTACTGTGAGTGGGAGGGGTAGATATGGCGGGACCAGGGGGCCATATCATGTTAAGGGAGCGCGCACCCGCTGTCTTTGAGTGGTAGCATGCTCCAGCCCCCAAGGTTCCACTCGTTCTCCAGGTTGCACAGACCCTCGAGGCCCGGGCCTTCGACTGATGTTGTGCAATGCCAGGTTCATAGTAAATAAAGCCCCCCTCATTTGTGATCTTGTAAAGGAGGGGGGAGCGGACCTGGCGGGTATTACGGAGACCTGGTTGGGCCCGGAGGGAGGGGTCCCTCTGGTAGAAATGTGCCCACCAGGCTTCCAGGAATTCCATCAGCCGAGGTCACAGTGGAGGGGCGGGGGAGTAGCGGTCATTATTAGAGAAGGCCTTAGGCCGAGGGAGGCCACTGTTCCTCAGACGGCCGGTTGTGAGACCCTCCTTGTGAAGTGGGGTCATGGGGTTCAGATGGGTTTGCTGATCACGTACCTGGCTCCCTGCCGCGTGGCAGCAGCCCTGCCCGAGCTACTCAACGTTATCGCCGCGGTGGCGGTTGATACCCCCAGACTTATGGTGATGGGGGATTTTAACCTGCCATCTGTGGATGAGGCATCTGAGGTGGCTCGGGAGTTCATGACTTCCATGACAGCTATGGACCTGACCCAGCTAATTAATGGCCCTACGCACATGGGGGGAAACACACTGGACTTGGTTTTTGTCTCTGGACAGTGGCTGAGTGATCTCGAGATAGGGGATATAGTCATCGAGCCCTTGTCATGGTCGGATCACTCTCTCCTTCACCTCGACCTTCGAACCGCTGCACCCCGCCTCAGGGAAGCGGAACTGATAAGATGGTACCGCCCCAGGCACCTGATGGAACCTGATAGGTTCCAGATGGAGCTTGGGCCAATCCCCGAGGTTCTGGCTTACACCTCAACTGGAGACCTAGTGGCCGCCTGGGATAGGGCGGCCGCTGGAGCTCTGGATCGAGTTGTGCCTTTGCGGCCTCTGACCCGGTGCCGATTTCACCTGGCTCCTTGGTTCACCGAGGAGCTGAGGGAGATGAAGCACCGGAAAAGACGCCTAGAGAGTAGTTGGAGGGCCAGTCATGCTGAATCTGATCGGACACTGGTAAGATCTCATATTAAGAATTACCTAGTGGCGATAAAAGCAGCGAAATGCACCCATTTCGCTGCTCTTATTGCGTCATCAGATAATTGCCCGGCCGCCCTGTTTAGGGTGACCCACTCCCTGCTCCACCAGGAAGCGAGGGAGGACCCCTTGGAGGGAAGAGCTGAGGATTTTGTTCAGTATCTGTTTGACAAAATCACTCAGATTCGGGAAGATCTGGACTCCGACTGGGTAGATCCAGAGGGGATGACGGAAGCAGGTCCTGAGAATGTTATCTGGGATGAGTTTGATCCTGTGACCCCTGAGGACGTGGACAGGATTCTGGGTACACTGAATGCGATCACATGTTTGTTGGACCCGTGCCCCTCCTGGTTAGTGCTGGCTTCCCAGGAGGTGACGTGAAGCTGGCTCCAGGGGATTATAAATGTTTCATTGGGCAAGGGTGACTTTCCCGCCGACTTGAAAGAGGTGGTGGGGAGACCTCTCCTCAAGAAGCCTTCCCTGGACCCGGCAGTATTGGCTAACTATCGTCCAGTCTCCAACCTTCGCTTTGTGGCGAAGGTCGTTGAGAGTGTGGTTGCGCGACAGCTCCCCCAGTACCTGGATGAAACATCGTATCTAGATCCATTCCAGTCGGGCTTCAGGCCTGGGTACAGCACGGAAACGGCATTGGTCACGTTGGTGGATGATCTCTGGAGGGCTCGGGACAGGGGGTGCTCCTCTGTCCTGGTCCTGTTAGATCTCTCAGTGGCTTTTGATACCATCGACCATGGTATCATGCTGCACCGGTTGGAAGAGTTGGAGGTGGGAGGCACCGTACTATGGTGGTTCTCCTCCTTTCTCTCCGACCGGTCACAGTCTGTGTTGACAGAGGGGCAGAGGTCGACCCCTAGGCCCCTTATACGTGGGGTGCCACAAGGATCGGTCCTCTTGCCCCTTTTGTTCAACATTTATGTAAAGCCGCTGGGTGAGATCATCCGTGGTTTTGGGGTGGAGTACCATCAGTACGCTGACGACACCCAGCTGTACATCTCCACCCTAGACCACCCCAATGATGCCCTTGAAGTGATGTCCCGGTGCCTGGAGGCCGTATGGATCTGGATGGGGAGAAACAGGCTCAGGCTCAACCCATCCAAGACCGATTGGCTGTGGTTTCCGACGTCCCGGTATAGTCAGCTGGTGCCATCGCTGACTATTGGGGGCGAATCATTGGCCCCCACGGAAAGGGCTTGCAACTTGGGTGTCCTCCTAGATTCACGGCTGTCTTTAGAAGAGGACTTGACGGCTGTAGTTGGGAGGATTTTTCATCAGGTTCGCCTGATCCACCAGTTGCGTCCCTTTCTAGATCGGGACTCCTTACGCACGGTCACTCACGCCCTCGTCACTTCCCGTCTGGACTATTGTAACGCTCTCTACATGGGGCTCCCCTTGAGGAGCACTCAGAGGCTCCAACTGGCGCAGAGTGTGGCCGCGTGGGTGCTGATGGGAGCGATGTGGCGCTCCCATGTAACACCTCTCCTGCGCGAACTGCACTGGCTCCCGGTGGTCTTCCAAGTGCACTTCAAGGTTTTGGTTATCGCCTTTAGAGCGCTCCATGGCTTAGGACCTGGCTATTTACGGGACCACCTGCTACCACCAATAGCCTCCCACTGACCAGTATGCTCCCATAGAGAGGGACTCCTCCGGGTGCCGTCGGCCAAACAATGTCGATTGGCGTCCGCCAGGGGGAGAGCCCCGTATCTCCCCCCAGAGATACGGAGGATCCCGGATCTGCGTACCTTCCGTCGCGCACTCAAGACTTTCTTGTTTCATCAGGCTTAGGCCTGACCTTAGTCTTTCTCCTTTTTAAATGGAAATTTTAAATTTGGTTTTAAAGTATTGGGGTTTTAAATTCAGCCAAATTATTTAATTTGTTTTATTCTATTTTAAATTTTGTATTTATATTGTTTTATTTTATGGCTGTTCACTGCCCTGAGTCCTTCGGGAGTAGGGCGGTATAAAAATTCAATAAAACTAAACTAAAACTAAAACTAAAACCAAATTAAGGTCCCAAGTCGGGAATCTGTGCACCACCAGTGGTCTTAAATTTCCGGCACCATGTAAAAAGGATCTAATCCTCACATCCTGAGATAGAGGGAGACCTCTATCCGTAGATAGAACTGTGGCTAGAGCAGCCACTTGGCGCCTCAGTGTCGCCGGAGATAGACCCTTATCGAAACCTAACTGTAGGAATCTGAGAATGTCCTGAATGGTCGCAGATGTGGGATCTGTCTAGAAATAGCCGCTAAAGCCTAGAGAGAAAGGGCACTCCAGTCTGATCACCAGCGACTGAGTGAAAAGACTGGACATGCGCAGTTAGAGTGGACGGGACCAAGCTGTGGAGGAAAGTTTGAGTGGCACCCAGTCGGTCTAATGACGGTGAAGAATAACCCAATGAGTGGAGTGTCAGAGCAGCGAGGAGGAAAATGAAAGATTTCTTCAAAGACTATCTGTTTGGAAATGCAATTTATTTTATTTGAGATGACATCAAACCTGACACTGGGACTCTAATTTGGCTTTTAAATTCTTCAATTAGAAGAAATGTGGAATAAAATATTAATAAATTATAATTTTAATACTGATTTTTTTGGTAAATTCATTATGATTAAGGCACATTATCAAAATCTGATGATTTGGCATAAGGCACATTCACATACACTTACTTTAAGTATTTCATTTCTATAATGATATCTCTAGAACTTAATCTCTAGAACTTCTATAATGATATCTCTAGGATAGTATTCACATTAACTGAGCTATAATAATAATACAAGTAAAAGTAGTTCACTCCAGGCTTATAACACAGAACATTTAGCAGATATTAATTATCCTGACATTGTAGATGCAGGATTAGAAATTGGTTCAAACAGTAGTCTATCTTAATTCTACATATGTACAAAATCAACTATCAAGGCCTATTAGTGTACAGTAATTGTTTAGCACTTGAAGAAGTGACCCTCAAGTCTTTGTTTTGACCCAGTTTCACAAATGGGGCACAGGAATGACCTTCACACAATATAACCAGTGGAGGATCTCAAAAATGTAGCTGCCTGTTACGTGAAACCACAGTCTTGCTTATTCAGGCATGTTCACTTAGAAAATAAGTGAAGGATCATTCAAGCGTCATGTCAGGGTTAAAGGATGCTTTATAAAGCCTATAAAACCTCAGGTTTAGCACCATGTTTTGCACTAATACATCAAAATATTCTCTCCACTAGTGCAAGCATTATTCAAAAACCCGGTATGATTACATATTATAAAAGTTATTATTTTATATATAAAATAAATATGTATACTATATGTATTTTATATATACACCTATCTGGAAAATCTCCAATGCATTTAACATAGCATGGATATCTGCTATTATGGTGCATGTTAAAAAAAGATTATATATGAGCATGGTTTCATCACAAGCAAACTACTTTTGTAATACTAAAATGCCATCAGTATTTATTTTGAAGATGTGTGGATTTCGTGTATACCGATGACATACTATGCTGTGTTTTTTAAGTAGAATCTTGGTAACCTTTGAACTTCAACTTTAAAGGAAATGGCCAAGGTGAGATGTAAGTGACACACAAGCCTATTTCTTCCTCTTTTCTGTAAGGCCAACAATGCATAAAATTTATATTGGGAAAAAGATGTAAATTGTTTCAAATTATAACTAAACTCTGCAGATGCTAATGTTACATAGTAGTTTTGCAAAATTCAGCTAAAGTAACATACATGAACATGCAATTATTTTGTCAAATTGAATTTATTAAAATTGGTTTTTATCCTATTTTAAGCACTTTGTACATCAAAATAACTGAAAATTTAGGTGAAATATCTTATGAATGGCTTAACCTGTGTATATTTCTCTAACCTGTATGCCCTTGAGGTTTAAATATGCTCCCCTTGTTGTTTAATTTGTTCATTAACCCTCTTGTGATTAATATAATTAAATTAAATGTAATCACATATTAGCACCACCCTTTGAAATTAGACAATAGGCATATTGCAACCTTGCCATAGCAGCAATGTAGTACTTCTATCACAAACATTCACTGGACTAAAAAAAGCCTTAAGTCCCCTAGCCACTTATTGTTCTGGTAGTTAAGATAAGTTGAATTTCTAAAATAAAGTTCCTAATTGTCACAAAGTGATTTCAAATGCATACCTGGCAACTATATGTCCAGATTAAGAGCAGGTAAAAATCTTCAAATATGACTTTATTATTTATAGTGCCACCTGACTTTGAAGCAACTCTGGGCAGATAAACAAAGCTAAACCCACCGAATATCAAAATTATGTCATCCACAATGCACAAAAACAGCAATTAGAGGGGGGGAAGCTAAATTTAAAACTACAAACTGAATGACAATCACTAATAAAACATTTAAAACTAAATACAAATCCATTGAAAGTAATGAACCAGAAATACTCAGTAAGAATTTGGTTTGATTACTAGAAAGGCATTTTGCCTTCTTTGACACTTCTTATGGTATAATGGAATCACTAGAACTGCAATGTGTCTACATGGGGCTATTCTTGAAGAATATTTGAAAGCTATAATTAGGATAAAATTTAGCACTGCATAGAGTCCTAGGGCCCCAAGGCTGGCCCATGTAACACTGCATGAATTGCAGTGAACACATTGCATGAATTGCCCTGGTTGCCAGTTTACTTCTGGGTCCAATTCAAGGTATTGGTTACATATGTACTAAGCACTAGAACTTTACAAAAGAGTGGGGGGAAATCTAAATAAGATTTACACTGCATGGTTGCAGTATATTGGGAGACTCACAGTGTTAATATACAATAAAGTATTTCTTCAGTAAGCTACTACTAGCAGAAGCAGGTTCATCAATAAACTTTGAACCAGAAGCAACTTTTTAATAATGTTTGAAGAGTATGGTAAGATATTGCTTCTAGCAGAGTATTTATCTGATGCTCTGTTTTTGAAATTGGGAACATTTTTCAATGCAAGCTTCACATATATCCAATTACATTTTGGTCCATCAAGGAAAACTAACAAACTAATATTTTGAACTTCTCTAATACTGCAGTATAGACCATCAAATTTCTCAAATCTAATTAGAAATATTTGCCAGTTAAGGAAATAATCCAGTTTTGAACTCAATTATAAAATTGAGTTAATATAAAATATGAATTATAAAATTCATACAAAATGTAGAAATGAAAGAAGGAAACAGACATCAAGGAAATATATAAACTAAATTTAGAAAAGGACAAAATTATTACTTTAATATGCTAATTTTGTGTATGTCCATATATACAAATGGACAAGTATGTGTACTCCTATATAGAAATAGATGTACCGTATTTTTCAGAGTATAAGACGCACTTCTCCCCCACAAAAAGTGGATAGAAATGTCTGTGCGTCTTATACAATGAATATTGTGGCAAGAGGGTGGGAGGGGGGGGTGCGGTGCCAATCAGCTGTTCTAGACAGTGAGGATTGCTGCCACCTATCTCCACCTATTGCCACAGCACATTTGCTGCGATCACTGGTGAACAGGCCATGGTGGTGAACAGACAATGGCAGTGAATGGGCCATGGCGGCAAATGGGCTACAGCGGTGAACAGGCCACAGCGGCAAACAGGCTGTGGAAGAAAATGACCGCAGCAAACAGGTGGTAGCAAAGAGCCATAGCGAACAGGCAGTGGCAGCAAACGGGCCACAGAGGCAGAGGCAGATTTTTTTTTCTTGTTTTCCTCCTCTAAAGCTAATGTGTATCTTATAGTTTGGAGCGTCTTATAGTCCGAAAAATACAGTACATTGGCACAATGAACCATGTAAAAGAAATAAGAATTCTTCTCAACGGGGTGTTCAAATCGTTCCTACATGGCAGCTAAATGTAACATGAAATTCATTGTTAAAAGATTTTTACAATCTTCTAATAGATCTAATTTAAGATGTCAAATCATTTTATA